>NW_027207268.1:0-319000 GCF_963455315.2 Globicephala melas
TGAGGGCGCGGGTTAGTGTCAGCGTACGCGTAAGGATTAGTGGACGGGTGAGGGTCAGGCTTCGGGGGAGGGTTAGGTTTAGGGTTCGGGCTAGGGTTAGGGGACGGGGACGGGGACGGTTTAGGGTCCAGGTGAGGGTACGACAACGCTTTAGGGGGAGCGTACGTGTGAGGGCGCGGTTTAGTGTCAGCGTACGGGTTAGGATAAGGGGACGGGTGAGGGTCAGAGTTCGGGGAAGGGTTAGGGTTAGGGTTCGGGCTAGGGTTAGGGTTAGGGGACGGGGACGGTTTAGGGTCCAGGTGAGGGTACGACAACGCTTTAGGGGGAGCGTACGTGTGAGGGCGCGGGTTAGTGTCAGCGTACGGGTTAGGATTAGGGGACGGGTGAGGGTCAGGCTTCGGGGAAGGGTTAGGGTTAGGGTTCGGGCTAGGGTTAGGGTTAGGGGACGGGGACGGTTTAGGGTCCAGGTGAGGGTACGACAACGCTTTAGGGGGAGCGTACGTGTGAGGGCGCGGGTTAGTGTCAGCGTACGGGTTAGGATTAGGGGACGGGTGAGGGTCAGGCTTCGGGGGAGGGTTAGATTTAGGGTTCGGGCTAGGGTTAGGGTTAGGGGACGGGGACGGTTTAGGGTCCAGGTGAGGGTACGTCAATGCTTTAGGGGGAGCGTACGTGTGAGGGCGCGGGTTAGTGTCAGCGTACGGGTTAGGATTAGGGGACGGGTGAGGGTCAGGCTTCGGGGAAGGGTTAGGGTTAGGGTTCGGGCTAGGGTTAGGGTTAGGGGACGGGGACGGTTTAGGGTCCAGGTGAGGGTACGACAACGCTTTAGGGGGAGCGTACGTGTGAGGGCGCGGGTTAGTGTCAGCGTACGGGTTAGGATTAGGGGACGGGTGAGGGTCAGGCTTCGGGGAAGGGTTAGGGTTAGGGTTCGGGCTAGGGTTAGGGGACGGGGACGGGGACGGTTTAGGGTCCAGGTGAGGGTACGACAACGCTTTAGGGGGAGCGTACGTGTGAGGGCGTGGGTTAGTGTCAGCGTACGGGTTAGGATTAGGGGACGGGTGAGGGTCAGGCTTCGGGAGAGGGTTAGGGTTAGGGTTCGGGCTAGGGTTAGGGTTAGGGGACGGGGACGGTTTAGGGTCCAGGTGAGGGTACGACAACGCTTTAGGGGGAGCGTACGTGTGAGGGCGCGGGTTAGTGTCAGCGTACGGGTTAGGATTAGGGGACGGGTGAGGGTCAGGCTTCGGGGAAGGGTTAGGGTTAGGGTTCGGGCTAGGGTTAGGGCACGGGGACGGGGACGGTTTAGGGTCCAGGTGAGGGTACGACAACGCTTTAGGGGGAGCGTACGTGTGAGGGCGCGGTTTAGTGTCAGCGTACGGGTTAGGATTAGGGGACGGGTGAGGGTCAGGCTTCGGGGAAGGGTTAGGGTTAGGGTTCGGGCTAGGGTTAGGGTTAGGGGACGGGGACGGTTTAGGGTCCAGGTGAGGGTACGACAACGCTTTAGGGGGAGCGTACGTGTGAGGGCGTGGGTTAGTGTCAGCGTACGGGTTAGGATTAGGGGACGGGTGAGGGTCAGGCTTCGGGGAAGGGTTAGGGTTAGGGTTCGGGCTAGGGTTAGGGTTAGGGGACGGGGACGGTTTAGGGTCCAGGTGAGGGTACGACAATGCTTTAGGGGGAGCGTACGTGTGAGGGCGCGGGTTAGTGTCAGCGTACGGGTTAGGATTAGGGGACGGGTGAGGGTCAGGCTTCGGGGAAGGGTTAGGGTTAGGGTTCGGGCTAGGGTTAGGGTTAGGGGACGGGGACGGTTTAGGGTCCAGGTGAGGGTACGACAACGCTTTAGGGGGAGCGTACGTGTGAGGGCGTGGGTTAGTGTCAGCGTACGGGTTAGGATTAGGGGACGGGTGAGGGTCAGGCTTCGGGGAAGGGTTAGGGTTAGGGTTCGGGCTAGGGTTAGGGTTAGGGGACGGGGACGGTATAGGGTCCAGGTGAGGGTACGACAACGCTTTAGGGGGAGCGTACGTGTGAGGGCGCGGTTTAGTGTCAGCGTACGGGTTACGATTAGGGGACGGGTGAGGGTAAGGCTTCGGGGAAGGGTTAGGGTTAGGGTTCGGGCTAGGGTTAGGGTTAGGAGACGGGGACGGTTTAGGGTCCAGGTGAGGGTACGACAACGCTTTAGGGGGAGCGTACGTGTGAGGGCGCGGGTTAGTGTCAGCGTACGGGTTAGGATTAGGGGACGGGTGAGGGTCAGGCTTCGGGGAAGGGTTAGGGCTAGGGTTCGGGCTAGGGTTAGGGGACGGGGACGGGGACGGTTTAGGGTCCAGGTGAGGGTACGACAACGCTTTAGGGGGAGCGTACGTGTGAGGGCGCGGGTTAGTGTCAGCGTACGGGTTAGGATTAGGGGACGGGTGAGGGTCAGGCTTCGGGGGAGGGTTAGGGTTAGGGTTCGGGCTAGGGTTAGGGTTAGGGGACGGGGACGGTTTAGGGTCCAGGTGAGGGTACGACAACGCTTTAGGGGGAGCGTACGTGTGAGGGCGCGGGTTAGTGTCAGCGTACGGGTTAGGATTAGGGGACGGGTGAGGGTCAGGCTTCGGGGGAGGGTTAGGGTTAGGGTTCGGGCTAGGGTTAGGGTTAGGGGACGGGGACAGTTTAGGGTCCAGGTGAGGGTACGACAACGCTTTAGGGGGAGCGTACGTGTGAGGGCGCGGGTTAGTGTCAGCGTACGGGTTAGGATTAGGGGACGGGTGAGGGTCAGGCTTCGGGGAAGGGTGAGGGTTAGGGTTCGGGCTAGGGTTAGGGTTAGGGGACGGGGACGGTTTAGGGTCCAGGTGAGTGTACGACAACGCTTTAGGGGGAGCGTACGTGTGAGGGCCCGGGTTAGTGTCAGCGTACGGTTTAGGATTAGGGGACGGGTGAGGGTCAGGCTTCGGGGAAGGGTTAGGGTTAGGGTTCGGGCTAGGGTTAGGGTTAGGGGACGGGGACGGTTTAGTGTCCAGGTGAGGGTACGACAACGCTTTAGGGGGAGCGTACGTGTGAGGGCGCGGGTTAGTGTCAGCGTACGGGTTAGGATTAGGGGACGGGTGAGGGTCAGGCTTCGGGGAAGGGTTAGCGTTAGGGTTCGGGCTAGGGTTAGGGTTAGGGGACGGGGACGGTTTAGGGTCCAGGTGAGGGTACGACAACGCTTTAGGGGGAGCGTACGTGTGAGGGCGCGGGTTAGTGTCAGCGTACGGGTTAGGATTAGGGGACGGGTGAGGGTCAGGCTTCGGGGGAGGGTTAGGGTTAGGGTTCGGGCTAGGGTTAGGGTTAGGGGACGGGGACGGTTTAGGGTCCAGGTGAGGGTACGACAACGCTTTAGGGGGAGCGTACGTGTGAGGGCGCGGGATAGTGTCAGCGTACGGGTTAGGATTAGGGGACGGGTGAGGGTCAGGCTTCGGGGAAGGGTGAGGGTTAGGGTTCGGGCTAGGGTTAGGGTTAGGGGACGGGGACGGTTTAGGGTCCAGGTGAGGGTACGACAACGCTTTAGGGGGAACGTACGTGTGAGGGCGCGGTTTAGTGTCAGCGTACGGGTTAGGATTAGGGGACGGGTGAGGGTCAGGCTTCGGGGAAGTGTTAGGGTTAGGGTTCGGGCTAGGGTTAGGTTTAGGGGACGGGGACGGTTTAGGGTCCAGGTGAGGGTACGACAACGCTTTAAGGGGAGCGTACGTGTGAGGGCGCGGGTTAGTGTCAGCGTACGGGTTAGGATTAGGGGACGGGTGAGGGTCAGGCTTCGGGGACGGGTTAGCGTTAGGGTTCGGGCTAGGGTTAGGGTTAGGGGACGGGGACGGTTTAGGGTCCAGGTGAGGGTACGACAACGCTTTAGGGGGAGCGTACGTGTGAGGGCGTGGGTTAGTGTCAGCGTACGGGTTAGGATTAGGGGACGGGTTAGGGTCAGGCTTCGGGAGAGGGTTAGGGTTAGGGTTCGGGCTAGGGTTAGGGTTAGGGGACGGGGACGGTTTAGGGTCCAGGTGAGGGTACGACAACGCTTTAGGGGGAGCGTACGTGTGAGGGCGCGGGTTAGTGTCAGCGTACGGGTTAGGATTAGGGGACGGGTGAGGGTCAGGCTTCGGGAGAGGGTTAGGGTTAGGGTTCGGGCTAGGGTTAGGGTTAGGGGACGGGGACGGTTTAGGGTCCAGGTGAGGGTACGACAACGCTTTAGGGGGAGCGTACGTGTGAGGGCGCGGGTTAGTGTCAGCGTACGGGTTAGGATTAGGGGACGGGTGAGGGTCAGGCTTCGGGGAAGGGTTAGGGTTAGGGTTCGGGCTAGGGTTAGGGTTAGGGGACGGGGACGGTTTAGGGTCCAGGTGAGGGTACGACAACGCTTTAGGGGGAGCGTACGTGTGAGGGCGCGGGTTAGTGTCAGCGTACGGGTTAGGATTAGGGGACGGGTGAGGGTCAGGCTTCGGGGAAGGGTTAGGGTCAGGGTTCGGGCTAGGGTTAGGGTTAGGGGACGGGGACGGTTTAGGGTCCAGGTGAGGGTACGACAACGCTTTAGGGGGAGCGTACGTGTGAGGGCGCGGGTTAGTGTCAGCGTACGGGTTAGGATTAGGGGACGGGTGAGGGTCAGGCTTCGGGGAAGGGTTAGGGTTAGGGTTCGGGCTAGGGTTAGGGTTAGGGGACGGGGACGGTTTAGGTTCCATGTGAGGGTACGACAACGATTTAGGGGGAGCGTACGTGTGAGGGGGCGGGTTAGTGTCAGCGTACGGGTTAGGATTAGGGGACGGGTGAGGGTCAGGCTTCGGGGAAGGGTTAGTGTTAGGGTTCGGGCAAGGGTTAGGGTTAGGGGACGGGGACGGTTTAGGGTCCAGGTGAGGGTACGACAACGCTTTAGGGGTAGCGTACGTGTGAGGGCGCGGGTTAGTGTCAGCGTACGGGTTAGTATTAGGGGACGGGTGAGGGTCAGGCTTCGGGGAAGGGTTACGGTTAGGGTTCGGGCTAGGGTTAGGGTTAGGGGACGGGGACGGTTTAGGGTCCAGGTGAGGGTACGACAACGCTTTAGGGGGAGCGTACGTGTGAGGGCGCGGGTTAGTGTCAGCGTACGGGTTAGGATTAGGGGACGGGTGAGGGTCAGGCTCGGGGAAGGGTTAGGGTTAGGGTTCGGGCTAGGGTTAGGGTTAGGGGACGGGGACGGTTTAGGGTCCAGGTGAGGGTACGACAACGCTTTAGGGGGAGCGTACGTGTGAGGGCGCGGGTTAGTGTCAGCGTACGGGTTAGGATTAGGTGACGGGTGAGGGTCAGGCTTCGGGGAAGGGTTAGGGTTAGGGTTCGGGCTAGGGTTAGGGCACGGGGACGGGGACGGTTTAGGGTCCAGGTGAGGGTACGACAACGCTTTAGGGGGAGCGTACGTGTGAGGGCGCGGGTTAGTGTCAGCGTACGGGTTAGGATTAGGGGACGGGTGAGGGTCAGGCTTCGGGGGAGGGTTAGGGTTAGGGTTCGGCCTAGGGTTAGGGGACGGGGACGGGGACGGTTTAGGGTCCAGGTGAGGGTACGACAACGCTTTAGGGGGAGCGTACGTGTGAGGGCGCGGTTTAGTGTCAGCGTACGGGTTAGGATTAGGGGACGGGTGAGGGTCAGGCTTCGGGGAAGGGTTAGGGTTAGGGTTCGGGCTAGGGTTAGGGTTAGGGGACGGGGACGGTTTAGGGTCCAGGTGAGGGTACGACAACGCTTTAGGGGGAGCGTACGTGTGAGGGCGCGGGTTAGTGTCAGCGTACGGGTTAGGATTAGGGGACGGGTGAGGGTCAGGCTTCGGGGAAGGGTTAGGGTTAGGGTTCGGGCTAGGGTTAGGGTTAGGGGCGGGGACGGTTTAGGGTCCAGGTGAGGGTACGACAATGCTTTAGGGGGAGCGTACGTGTGAGGGCGCGGGTTAGTGTCAGCGTACGGGTTAGGATTAGGGGACGGGTGAGGGTCAGGCTTCGGGGAAGGGTTAGGGTTAGGGTTCGGGCTAGGGTTAGGGTTAGGGGACGGGGACGGTTTAGGGTCCAGGTGAGGGTACGACAACGCTTTAGGGGGAGCGTACGTGTGAGGGCGCGGGTTAGTGTCAGCGTACGGGTTAGGATTAGGGGACGGGTGAGGGTCAGGCTTCGGGGAAGGGTTAGGGTTAGGGTTCGGGCTAGGGTTAGGGTTAGGGGACGGGGACGGTATAGGGTCCAGGTGAGGGTACGACAACGCTTTAGGGGGAGCGTACGTGTGAGGGCGCAGGTTAGTGTCAGCGTACGGGTTAGGATTAGGGGACGGGTGAGGGTAAGGCTTCGGGGAAGGGTTAGGGTTAGGGTTCGGGCTAGGGTTAGGGTTAGGAGACGGGGACGGTTTAGGGTCCAGGTGAGGGTACGACAACGCTTTAGGGGGAGCGTACGTGTGAGGGCGCGGGTTAGTGTCAGCGTACGGGTTAGGATTAGGGGACGGGTGAGGGTCAGGCTTCGGGGAAGGGTTAGGGCTAGGGTTCAGGCTAGGGTTAGGGTTAGGGGACGGGGACGGTTTAGGGTCCAGGTGAGGGTACGACAACGCTTTAGGGGGAGCGTACGTGTGAGGGCGCGGGTTAGTGTCAGCGTACGGGTTAGGATTAGAGGACGGGTGAGGGTCAGGCTTCGGGGAAGGGTTAGGGTTAGGGTTCGGGCTAGGGTTAGGGCACGGGGACGGGGACGGTTTAGGGTCCAGGTGAGGGTACGACAACGCTTTAGGGGGAGCGTACGTGTGAGGGCGCGGGTTAGTGTCAGTGTACGGGTTAGGATTAGGGGACGGGTGAGGGTCAGGCTTCGGGGGAGGGTTAGGGTTAGGGTTCGGGCTAGGGTTAGGGTTAGGGGACGGGGACGGTTTAGGGTCCAGGTGAGGGTACGACAACGCTTTAGGGGGAGCGTACGTGTGAGGGCGCGGGTTAGTGTCAGCGTACGGGTTAGGATTAGGGGACGGGTGAGGGTCAGGCTTCGGGGGAGGGTTAGGGTTAGGGTTCGGACTAGGGTTAGGGCACGGGGACGGGGACGGTTTAGGGTCCAGGTGAGGGTACGACAACGCTTTAGGGGGAGCGTACGTGTGAGGGCGCGGGTTAGTGTCAGCGTACGGGTTAGGATTAGGGGACGGGTGAGGGTCAGGCTTCGGGGAAGGGTTAGGTTTAGGGTTCGGGCTAGGGTTAGGGTTAGGGGACGGGGACGGTTTAGGGTCCAGGTGAGGGTACGACAACGCTTTAGGGGGAGCGTACGTGTGAGGGCTCGGGTTAGTGTCAGCGTACGGGTTAGGATTAGGGGACGGGTGAGGGTCAGGCTTCGGGGAAGGGTTAGGGTTAGGGTTCGGGCTAGGGTTAGGGTTAGGGGACGGGGACGGTTTAGGGTCCAGGTTTGGGTACGACAACGCTTTAGGGGGAGCGTACGTGTGAGGGCGCGGGTTAGTGTCAGCGTACGGGTTAGGATTAGGGGACGGGTGAGGGTCAGGCTTCGGGGAAGGGTTAGGGTTAGGGTTCGGGCTAGGGTTAGGGTTAGGGGACGGGGACGGTTTAGGGTCCAGGTGAGGGTACGACAACGCTTTAGGGGGAGCGTACGTGTGAGGGCGCGGGTTAGTGTCAGCGTACGGGTTAGGATTAGGGGACGGGTGAGGGTCAGGCTTCGGGGAAGGGTTAGGGTTAGGGTTCGGGCTAGGGTTAGGGTTAGGGGACGGGGACGGTTTAGGGTCCAGGTGAGGGTACGACAACGCTTTAGGGGGAGCGTACGTGTGAGGGCGCGGGTTAGTGTCAGCGTACGGGTTAGGATTAGGGGACGGGTGAGGGTCAGGCTTCGGGGAAGGGTTAGGGTTAGGGTTCGGGCTAGGGTTAGGGTTAGGGGACGGGGACGGTTTAGGGTCCAGGTGAGGGTACGACAACGCTTTAGGGGGAGCGTACGTGTGAGGGCGCGGGTTAGTGTCAGCGTACGGGTTAGGATTAGGGGACGGGTGAGGGTCAGGCTTCGGGGAAGGGTTAGGGTTAGGGTTCGGGCTAGGGTTAGGGTTAGGGGACGGGGACGGTTTAGGGTCCAGGTGAGGGTACGACAACGCTTTAGGGGGAGCGTACGTGTGAGGGCGCGGGTTAGTGTCAGCGTACGGGTTAGGATTAGGGGACGGGTGAGGGTCAGGCTTCGGGGAAGGTTTAGCGTTAGGGTTCGGGCTAGGGTTAGGGTTAGGGGACGGGGACGGTTTAGGGTCCAGGTGAGGGTACGACAACGCTTTAGGGGGAGCGTACGTGTGAGGGCGCGGGTTAGTGTCAGCGTACGGGTTAGGATTAGGGGACGGGTGAGGGTCAGGCTTCGGGGAAGGGTTAGGGTTAGGGTTCGGGCTAGGGTTAGGGCACGGGGACGGGGACGGTTTAGGGTCCAGGTGAGGGTACGACAACGCTTTAGGGGGAGCGTACGTGTGAGGGCGCGGGTTAGTGTCAGCGTACGGGTTAGGATTAGGGGACGGGTGAGGGTCAGGCTTCGGGGGAGGGTTAGGGTTAGGGTTCGGCCTAGGGTTAGGGGACGGGGACGGGGACGGTTTAGGGTCCAGGTGAGGGTACGACAACGCTTTAGGGGGAGCGTACGTGTGAGGGCGCGGTTTAGTGTCAGCGTACGGGTTAGGATTAGGGGACGGGTGAGGGTCAGGCTTCGGGGAAGGGTTAGGGTTAGGGTTCGGGCTAGGGTTAGGGTTAGGGGACGGGGACGGCTTAGGGTCCAGGTGAGGGTACGACAACGCTTTAGGGGGAGCGTACGTGTGAGGGCGCGGGTTAGTGTCAGCGTACGGGTTAGGATTAGGGGACGGGTGAGGGTCAGGCTTCGGGGAAGGGTTAGGGTTAGGGTTTGGGCTAGGGTTAGGGTTAGGGGCCGGGGACGGTTTAGGGTCCAGGTGAGGGTACGACAATGCTTTAGGGGGAGCGTACATGTGAGGGCGCGGGTTAGTGTCAGCGTACGGGTTAGGATTAGGGGACGGGTGAGGGTCAGGCTTCGGGGAAGGGTTAGGGTTAGGGTTCGGGCTAGGGTTAGGGTTAGGGGACGGGGACGGTTTAGGGTCCAGGTGAGGGTACGACAACGCTTTAGGGGGAGCGTACGTGTGAGGGCGCGGGTTAGTGTCAGCGTACGGGTTAGGATTAGAGGACGGGTGAGGGTCAGGCTTCGGGGAAGGGTTAGGGTTAGGGTTCGGGCTAGGGTTAGGGTTAGGGGACGGGGACGGTTTAGGGTCCAGGTGAGGGTACGACAACGCTTTAGGGGGAGCGTACGTGTGAGGGCGCGGGTTAGTGTCAGCGTACGGTTTAGGATTAGGGGACGGGTGAGGGTCAGGCTTCGGGGAAGGGTTAGGGTTAGGGTTCGGGCTAGGGTTAGGGTTAGGGGACGGGGACGGTTTAGGGTCCAGGTGAGGGTACGACAATGCTTTAGGGGGAGCGTACGTGTGAGGGCGCGGGTTAGTGTCAGCGTACGGGTTAGGATTAGGGGACGGGTGAGGGTCAGGCTTCGGGGAAGGTTTAGCGTTAGGGTTCGGGCTAGGGTTAGGGTTAGGGGACGGGGACGGTTTAGGGTCCAGGTGAGGGTACGACAACGCTTTAGGGGGAGCGTACGTGTGAGGGCGCGGGTTAGTGTCAGCGTACGGGTTAGGATTAGGGGACGGGTGAGGGTCAGGCTTCGGGGGAGGGTTAGGGTTAGGGTTCGGGCTAGGGTTAGGGGACGGGGACGGTTTAGGGTCCAGGTGAGGGTACGACAACGCTTTAGGGGGAGCGTACGTGTGAGGGCGCGGTTTAGTGTCAGCGTACGGGTTAGGATAAGGGGACGGGTGAGGGTCAGAGTTCGGGGAAGGGTTAGGGTTAGGGTTCGGGCTAGGGTTAGGGTTAGGGGACGGGGACGGTTTAGGGTCCAGGTGAGGGTACGACAACGCTTTAGGGGGAGCGTACGTGTGAGGGCGCGGGTTAGTGTCAGCGTACGGGTTAGGATTAGGGGACGGGTGAGGGTCAGGCTTCGGGGAAGGGTTAGGGTTAGGGTTCGGGCTAGGGTTAGGGTTAGGGGACGGGGACGGTTTAGGGTCCAGGTGAGGGTACGACAACGCTTTAGGGGGAGCGTACGTGTGAGGGCGCGGGTTAGTGTCAGCGTACGGGTTAGGATTAGGGGACGGGTGAGGGTCAGGCTTCGGGGGAGGGTTAGATTTAGGGTTCGGGCTAGGGTTAGGGTTAGGGGACGGGGACGGTTTAGGGTCCAGGTGAGGGTACGACAATGCTTTAGGGGGAGCGTACGTGTGAGGGCGCGGGTTAGTGTCAGCGTACGGGTTAGGATTAGGGGACGGGTGAGGGTCAGGCTTCGGGGAAGGGTTAGGGTTAGGGTTCGGGCTAGGGTTAGGGTTAGGGGACGGGGACGGTTTAGGGTCCAGGTGAGGGTACGACAACGCTTTAGGGGGAGCGTACGTGTGAGGGCGCGGGTTAGTGTCAGCGTACGGGTTAGGATTAGGGGACGGGTGAGGGTCAGGCTTCGGGGAAGGGTTAGGGTTAGGGTTCGGGCTAGGGTTAGGGTTAGGGGACGGGGACGGTTTAGGGTCCAGGTGAGGGTACGACAACGCTTTAGGGGGAGCGTACGTGTGAGGGCGCGGGTTAGTGTCAGCGTACGGGTTAGGATTAGGGGACGGGTGAGGGTCAGGCTTCGGGGAAGGGTTAGGGTTAGGGTTCGGGCTAGGGTTAGGGGACGGGGACGGGGACGGTTTAGGATCCAGGTGAGGGTACGACAACGCTTTAGGGGGAGCGTACGTGTGAGGGCGTGGGTTAGTGTCAGCGTACGGGTTAGGATTGGGGACGGGTGAGGGTCAGGCTTCGGGAGAGGGTTAGGGTTAGGGTTCGGGCTAGGGTTAGGGTTAGGGGACGGGGACGGTTTAGGGTCCACGTGAGGGTACGACAACGCTTTAGGGGGAGCGTACGTGTGAGGGCGCGGGTTAGTGTCAGCCTACGGGTTAGGATTAGGGGACGGGTGAGGGTCAGGCTTTGGGAGAGGGTTAGGGTTAGGGTTCGGGCTAGGGTTAGGGTTAGGTGCCGGGGACGGTTTAGGGTCCAGGTGAGGGTACGACAACGCTTTAGGGGGAGCGTACGTGTGAGGGCGCGGGTTAGTGTCAGCGTACGGGTTAGGATTAGGGGACGGGTGAGGGTCAGGCTTCGGGGAAGTGTTAGGATTAGGGTTCGGGCTAGGGTTAGGGTTAGGGGACGGGGACGGTTTAGGGTCTAGGTGAGGGTACGACAACGCTTTAGGGGGAGCGTACGTGTGAGGGCGCGGGTTAGTGTCAGCGTACGGGTTAGGATTAGGGGACGTGTGAGGGTCAGGCTTTGGGGAAGGGTTAGGGTTAGGGTTCGGGCTAGGGTTAGGGTTAGGGGACGGGGACGGTTTAGGGTCCAGGTGAGGGTACGACAACGCTTTAGGGGGAGCGTACGTGTGAGGGCGCGGGTTAGTGTCAGCGTACGGGTTAGGATTAGGGGACGGGTGAGGGTCAGGCTTCGGGGAAGGGTTAGGGTTAGGGTTCGGGCTAGGGTTAGGGTTAGGGGACGGGGACGGCTTAGGGTCCAGGTGAGGGTACGACAACGCTTTAGGGGGAGCGTACGTGTGAGGGCGCGGGTTAGTGTCAGCGTACGGGTTAGGATTAGGGGACGGGTGAGGGTCAGGCTTCGGGGAAGGGTTAGGGTTAGGGTTCGGGCTAGGGTTAGGGTTAGGGGACGGGGACGGTTTAGGGTCCAGGTGAGGGTACGACAACGCTTTAGGGGGAGCGTACGTGTGAGGGCGCGGGTTAGTGTCAGCGTACGGGTTAGGATTAGGGGACGGGTGAGGGTCAGGCTTCGGGGAAGGGTTAGGGTTAGGGTTCGGGCTAGGGTTAGGGGACGGGGACGGGGACGGTTTAGGGTCCAGGTGAGGGTACGACAACGCTTTAGGGGGAGCGTACGTGTGAGGGCGCGGTTTAGTGTCAGCGTACGGGTTAGGATAAGGGGACGGGTGAGGGTCAGGGTTCGGGGAAGGGTTAGGGTTAGGGTTCGGGCTAGGGTTAGGGTTAGGGGACGGGGACGGTTTAGGGTCCAGGTGAGGGTACGACAACGCTTTAGGGGGAGCGTACGTGTGAGGGCGCGGGTTAGTGTCAGCGTACGGGTTAGGATTAGGGGACGGGTGAGGGTCAGGCTTCGGGGAAGGGTTAGGGTTAGGGTTCGGACTAGGGTTAGGGTTAGGGGACGGGGACGGTTTAGGGTCCAGGTGAGGGTACGACAACGCTTTAGGTGGAGCGTACGTGTGAGGGCGCGGGTTAGTGTCAGCGTACGGGTTAGGATTAGGGGACGGGTGAGGGTCAGGCTTCGGGAGAGGGTTAGGGTTAGGGTTCGGGCTAGGGTTAGGGTTAGGTGCCGGGGACGGTTTAGGGTCCAGGTGAGGGTACGACAACGCTTTAGGGGGAGCGTACGTGTGAGGGCGCGGGTTAGTGTCAGCGTACGGGTTAGGATTAGGGGACGGGTGAGGGTCAGGATTCGGGGAAGGGTTAGGATTAGGGTTCGGGCTAGGGTTAGGGTTAGGGGACGGGGACGGTTTAGGGTCTAGGTGAGGGTACGACAACGCTTTAGGGGGAGCGTACGTGTGAGGGCGCGGGTTAGTGTCAGCGTACGGGTTAGGATTAGGGGACGGGTGAGGGTCAGGCTTTGGGGAAGGGTTAGGGTTAGGGCTCGGGCTAGGGTTAGGGTTAGGGGACGGGGACGGTTTAGGGTCCAGGTGAGGGTACGACAACGCTTTAGGGGGAGCGTACGTGTGAGGGCGCGGGTTAGTGTCAGCGTACGGGTTAGGATTAGGGGACGGGTGAGGGTCAGGCTTCGGGGAAGGGTTAGGGTTAGGGTTCGGGCTAGGGTTAGGGTTAACGGACGGGGACGGTTTAGGGTCCAGGTGAGGGTACGACAACGCTTCAGGGGGAGCGTACGTGTGAGGGCGCGGGTTAGTGTCAGCGTACGGGTTAGGATTAGGGGACGGGTGAGGGTCAGGCTTCGGGGAAGGGTTAGGGTTAGGGTTCGGGCTAGGGTTAGGGTTAGGGGACGGGGACGGTTTAGGGTCCAGGTGAGGGTACGACAACGCTTTAGGGGGAGCGTCCGTGTGAGGGCGCGGGTTAGTGTCAGCGTACGGGTTAGGATTAGGGGACCGGTGAGGGTCAGGCTTCGGGGGAGGGTTAGGTTTAGGGTTCGGGCTAGGGTTAGGGTTAGGGGACGGGGATGGTTTAGGGTCCAGGTGAGGGTACGACAACGCTTTAGGGGGAGCGTACGTGTGAGGGCGCGGGTTAGTGTCAGCGTACGGGTTAGGATTAGGGGACGGGTGAGGGTCAGGCTTCGGGGAAGGGTTAGGGTTAGGGTTCGGGCTAGGGTTAGGGGACGGGGACGGGGACGGTTTAGGGTCCAGGTGAGGGTACGACAACGCTTTAGGGGGAGCGTACGTGTGAGGGCGCGGTTTAGTGTCAGCGTACGGGTTAGGATAAGGGGACGGGTGAGGGTCAGGCTTCGGGGAAGGGTTAGGGTTAGGGTTCGGGCTAGGGTTAGGGTTAGGGGACGGGGACGGTTTAGGGTCCAGGTGAGGGTACGACAACGCTTTAGGGGGAGCGTACGTGTGAGGGCGCGGGTTAGTGTCAGCGTACGGGTTAGGATTAGGGGACGGGTGAGGGTCAGGCTTCGGGGAAGGGTTAGGGTTAGGGTTCGGGCTAGGGTTAGGGTTAGGGGACGGGGACGGTTTAGGGTCCAGGTGAGGGTACGACAACGCTTTAGGGGGAGCGTACGTGTGAGGGCGCGGGTTAGTGTCAGCGTACGGGTTAGGATTAGGGGACGGGTGAGGGTCAGGCTTCGGGGGAGGGTTAGGTTTAGGGTTCGGGCTAGGGTTAGGGGACGGGGACGGGGACGGTTTAGGGTCCAGGTGAGGGTACGACAACGCTTTAGGGGGAGCGTACGTGTGAGGGCGCGGTTTAGTGTCAGCGTACGGGTTAGGACAAGGGGACGGGTGAGGGTCAGGGTTCGGGGAAGGGTTAGGGTTAGGGTTCGGGCTAGGGTTAGGGTTAGGGGACGGGGACGGTTTAGGGTCCAGGTGAGGGTACGACAACGCTTTAGGGGGAGCGTACGTGTGAGGGCGCGGGTTAGTGTCAGCGTACGGGTTAGGATTAGGGGACGGGTGAGGGTCAGGCTTCGGGGAAGGGTTAGGGTTAGGGTTCGGGCTAGGGTTAGGGTTAGGGGACGGGGACGGTTTAGGTTCCAGGTGAGGGTACGACAACGCTTTAGGGGGAGCGTACGTGTGAGGGCGCAGGTTAGTGTCAGCGTACGGGTTAGGATTAGGGGACGGGTGAGGGTCAGGCTTCGGGGGAGGGTTAGGTTTAGGGTTCGGGCTAGGGTTAGGGTTAGGGGACGGGGACGGTTTAGGGTCCAGTTGAGGGTACGACAACGCTTTAGGGGGAGCGTACGTGTGAGGGCGCGGGTTAGTGTCAGCGTACGGGTTAGGATTAGGGGACGGGTGAGGGTCAGGCTTCAGGGAAGGGTTAGGGTTAGGGTTCGGGCTAGGTTTAGGGTTAGGGGACGGGGACGGTTTAGGGTCCAGGTGAGGGTACGACAACGCTTTAGGGGGAGCGTACGTGTGAGGGCGCGGGTTAGTGTCAGCGTACGGGTTAGGATTAGGGGACGGGTGAGGGTCAGGCTTCGGGGAAGGGTTAGGGTTAGGGTTCGGGCTAGGGTTAGGGTTAGGTGCCGGGGACGGTTTAGGGTCCAGGTGAGGGTACGACAACGCTTTAGGGGGAGCGTACGTGTGAGGGCGCGGGTTAGTGTCAGCGTACGGGTTAGGATTAGGGGATGGGTGAGGGTCAGGCTTCGGGGAAGGGTTAGGATTAGGGTTCGGGCTAGGGTTAGGGTTAGGGGACGGGGACGGATTAGGGTCTAGGTGAGGGTACGACAACGCTTTAGGGGGAGCGTACGTGTGAGGGCGCGGGTTAGTGTCAGCGTACGGGTTAGGATTAGGGGACGGGTGAGGGTCAGGCTTTGGGGAAGGGTTAGGGTTAGGGTTCGGGCTAGGGTTAGGGTTAGGGGACGGGGACGGTTTAGGGTCCAGGTGAGGGTACGACAACGCTTTAGGGGGAGCGTACGTGTGAGGGCGTGGGTTAGTGTCAGCGTACGGGTTAGGATTAGGGGACGGGTGAGGGTCAGGCTTCTGGGAAGGGTTAGGGTTAGGGTTCGGGCTAGGGTTAGGGTTAGGGGACGGGGACGGCTTAGGGTCCAGGTGAGGGTACGACAACGCTTTGGGGGAGCGTACGTGTGAGGGCGCGGGTTAGTGTCAGCGTACGGGTTAGGATTAAGGGACGGGTGAGGGTCAGGCTTCGGGGAAGGGTTAGGGTTAGGGTTCGGGCTAGGGTTAGGGTTAGGGGACGGGGACGGTTTAGGGTCCAGGTGAGGGTACGACAACGCTTTAGGGGGAGCGTACGTGTGAGGGCGCGGGTTAGTGTCAGCGTACGGGTTAGGATTAGGGGACGGGTGAGGGTCAGGCTTCGGGGAAGGGTTAGGGTTAGGGTTCGGGCTAGGGTTAGGGGACGGGGACGGGGACGGTTTAGGGTCCAGGTGAGGGTACGACAACGCTTTAGGGGGAGCGTACGTGTGAGGGCGCGGTTCAGTGTCAGCGTACGGGTTAGGATAAGGGGACGGGTGAGGGTCAGGGTTCGGGGAAGGGTTAGGGTTAGGGTTCGGGCTAGGGTTAGGGTTAGGGGACGGGGACGGTTTAGGGTCCAGGTGAGGGTACGACAACGCTTTAGGGGGAGCGTACGTGTGAGGGCGCGGGTTAGTGTCAGCGTACGGGTTAGGATTAGGGGACGGGTGAGGGTCAGGCTTTGGGGAAGGGTTAGGGTTAGGGTTCGGACTAGGGTTAGGGTTAGGGGACGGGGACGGTTTAGGGTCCAGGTGAGGGTACGACAACGCTTTAGGGGGAGCGTACGTGTGAGGGCGCGGGTTAGTGTCAGCGTACGGGTTAGGATTAGGGGACGGGTGAGGGTCAGGCTTCGGGGGAGTGTTAGGGTTAGGGTTCGGGCTAGGGTTAGGGTTAGGGGACGGGGACGGTTTAGGGTCCAGGTGAGGGTACGACAACGCTTTAGGTGGAGCGTACGTGTGAGGGCGCGGGTTAGTGTCAGCGTACGGGTTAGGATTAGGGGACGGGTGAGGGTCAGGCTTCGGGGGAGTGTTAGGGTTAGGGTTCGGGCTAGGGTTAGGGTTAGGGGACGGGGACGGTTTAGGGTCCAGGTGAGGGTACGACAATGCTTTAGGGGGAGCGTACGTGTGAGGGCGCGGGTTAGTGTCAGCGTACGGGTTAGGATTAGGGGACGGGTGAGGATCAGGCTTCGGGGAAGGGTTAGGGTTAGGGTTCGGGCTAGGGTTAGGGTTAGGGGACGGGGACGGTTTAGGGTCCAGGTGAGGGTACGACAACGCTTTAGGGGGAGCGTACGTGTGAGGGCGCGGGTTAGTGTCAGCGTACGGGTTAGGATTAGGGGACGGTTGAGGGTCAGGCTTCGGGGGAGGGTTAGGTTTAGGGTTCGGGCTAGGGTTAGGGTTAGGGGACGGGGACGGTTTAGGGTCCAGGTGAGGGTACGACAACGCTTTAGGGGGAGCGTACGTGTGAGGGCGCGGGTTAGTGTCAGCGTACGGGTTAGGATTAGGGGACGGGTGAGGGTCAGGCTTCGGGGAAGGGTTAGGGTTAGGGTTCGGGCTAGGGTTAGGGGACGGGGACGGGGACGGTTTAGGGTCCAGGTGAGGGTACGACAACGCTTTAGGGGGAGCGTACGTGTGAGGGCGCGGTTTAGTGTCAGCGTACGGGTTAGGATTAGGGGACGGGTGAGGGTCAGGGTTCGGGGAAGGGTTAGGGTTAGGGTTCGGGCTAGGGTTAGGGTTAGGGGACGGGGACGGTTTAGGGTCCAGGTGAGGTTACGACAACGCTTTAGGGGGAGCGTACGTGTGAGGGCGCGGGTTAGTGTCAGCGTACGGTTTAGGATTAGGGGACGGGTGAGGGTCAGGCTTCGGGGAAGGGTTAGGGTTACGGTTCGGGCTAGGGTTAGGGGACGGGGACGGGGACGGTTTAGGGTCCAGGTGAGGGTACGACAACGCTTTAGGGGGAGTGTACGTGTGAGGGCGTGGGTTAGTGTCAGCGTACGGGTTAGGATTAGGGGACGGGTGAGGGTCAGGCTTCGGGAGAGGGTTAGGGTTAGGGTTCGGGCTAGGGTTAGGGTTAGGGGACGGGGATGGTTTAGGGTCCAGGTGAGGGTACGACAACGCTTTAGGGGGAGCGTACGTGTGAGGGCGCGGGTTAGTGTCAGCGTCCAGGTTAGGATTAGGGGACGGGTGAGGGTCAGGCTTCGGGAGAGGGTTAGGGTTAGGGTTCGGGCTAGGGTTAGGGTTAGGGGCCGGGGACGGTTTAGGGTCCAGGTGAGGGTACGACAACGCTTTAGGGGGAGCGTACGTGTGAGGGCGCGGGTTAGTGTCAGCGTACGGGTTAGGATTAGGGGACGGGTGAGGGTCAGGCTTCGGGGAAGGGTTAGGGTTAGGGTTCGGGCTAGGGTTAGGGTTAGGGGACGGGGACGGTTTAGGGTCCAGGTGAGGGTACGACAACGCTTTAGGGGGAGCGTACGTGTGAGGGCGCGGGTTAGTGTCAGCGTAAGGGTTAGGATTAGGGGACGGGTGAGGGTCAGGCTTCGGGGAAGGGTTAGGGTCAGGGTTCGGGCTAGGTTTAGGGTTAGGGGACGGGGACGGTTTAGGGTCCAGGTGAGGGTACGACAACGCTTTAGGGGGAGCGTACGTGTGAGGGCGCGGGTTAGTGTCAGCGTACGGGTTAGGATTAGGGGACAGTTGAGGGTAAGGCTTCGGGGAAGGGTTAGGGTTAGGGTTCGGGCTAGGGTTAGGGTTAGGGGACGGGGACGGTTTAGGGTCCAGGTGAGGGTACGACAACGCTTTAGGGGGAGCGTACGTGTGAGGGCGCGGGTTAGTGTCAGCGTACGGGTTAGGATTAGGGGACGGGTGAGGGTCAGGCTTCGGGGAAGGGTTAGGGTTAGGGTTCGGGCTAGGGTTAGGGTTAGGGGACGGGGACGGTTTAGGGTCCAGGTGAGGGTACGACAACGCTTTAGGGGGAGCGTACGTGTGAGGGCGCGGGTTAGTGTCAGCGTACGGGTTAGGATTAGGGGACGGGTGAGGGTCAGGCTTCGGGGAAGGGTTAGGGTTAGGGTTCGGGCTAGGGTTAGGGTTAGGGGACGGGGACGGTTTAGGGTCCAGGTGAGGGTACGACAACGATTTAGGGGGAGCGTACGTGTGAGGGCGCGGGTTAGTGTCAGCGTACGGGTTAGGATTAGGGGACGGGTGAGGTTCAGGCTTCGGGGAAGGGTTAGCGTTAGGGTTCGGGCTAGGGTTAGTGCACGGGGACGGGGACGGTTTAGGGTCCAGGTGAGGGTACGACAACGCTTTAGGGGGAGCGTACGTGTGAGGGCGCGGGTTAGTGTCAGCGTACGGGTTAGGATTAGGGGACGGGTGAGGGTCAGGCTTCGGGGGAGGGTTAGGGTTAGGGTTCGGGCTAGGGTTAGGGTTAGGGGACGGGGACGGTTTAGGGTCCAGGTGAGGGTACGACAACGCTTTAGGGGGAGCGTACGTGTGAGGGCGCGGGTTAGTTTCAGCGTACGGGTTAGGATTAGGGGACGGGTGAGGGTCAGGCTTCGGGGAAGGGTGAGGGTTAGGGTTCGGGCTAGGGTTAGGGTTAGGGTACGGGGACGGTTTAGGGTCCAGGTGAGGGTACGACAACGCTTTAGGGGGAGCGTACGTGTGAGGGCGCGGGTTAGTGTCAGCGTACGGGTTAGGATTAGGGGACGGGTGAGGGTCATGCTTCGGGGAAGGGTTAGGGTTAGGGTTCGGGCTAGGGTTAGGGTTAGGGGACGGGGACGGTTTAGGGTCCAGGTGAGGGTACGACAACGCTTTAGGGGGAGTGTACGTGTGAGGGCGCGGGTTAGTGTCAGCGTACGGGTTAGGATTAGGGGACGGGTGAGGGTCAGGCTTCGGGGAAGGGTTAGGGTTAGGGTTCGGGCTAGGGTTAGGGTTAGGGGACGGGGACGGTTTAGGGTCCAGGTGAGGGTACGACAACGCTTTAGGGGGAGCGTACGTGTGAGGGCGCGGGTTAGTGTCAGCGTACGGGTTAGGATTAGGGGACGGGTGAGGGTCAGGCTTCGGGGAAGGGTTAGGGTTAGGGTTCGGGCTAGGGTTAGGGTTAGGGGACGGGGACGGTTTAGGGTCCAGGTGAGGGTACGACAACGCTTCAGGGGGAGCGTACGTGTGAGGGCGCGGGTTAGTGTCAGCGTACGGGTTAGGATTCGGGGACGGGTGAGGGTCAGGCTTCGGGGAAGGGTTAGGGTTAGGGTTCGGGCTAGGGTTAGGGTTAGGGGACGGGGACGGTTTAGGGTCCAGGTGAGGGTACGACAACGCTTTAGGGGGAGCGTACGTGTGAGGGCGCGGGTTAGTGTCAGCGTACGGGTTAGGATTAGGGGACGGGTGAGGTTCAGGCTCGGGGAAGGGTTAGGTTTAGGGTTCGGGCTAGGGTTAGGGTTAGGGGACGGGGACGGTTTAGGGTCCAGGTGAGGGTACGACAACGCTTTAGGGGGAGCGTACGTGTGAGGGCGCGGGTTAGTGTCAGCGTACGGGTTAGGATTAGGGGACGGGTGAGGGTCAGGCTTCGGGGAAGGGTTAGGGTTAGGGTTCGGGCTAGGGTTAGGGCACGGGGACGGGGACGGTTTAGGGTCCAGGTGAGGGTATGACAACGCTTTATGGGGAGCGTACGTGTGAGGGCGCGGGTTAGTGTCAGCGTACGGGTTAGGATTAGGGGACGGGTGAGGGTCAGGCTTCGGGGGAGGGTTAGGTTTAGGGTTCGGCCTAGGGTTAGGGGACGGGGACGGGGACGGTTTAGGGTCCAGGTGAGGGTACGACAACGCTTTAGGGGGAGCGTACGTGTGAGGGCGCGGGTTAGTGTCAGCGTACGGGTTAGGATTAGGGGACGGGTGAGGATCAGGCTTCGGGGAAGGGTTAGGGTTAGGGTTCGGGCTAGGGTTAGGGTTAGGTGACGGGGACGGTTTAGGGTCCAGGTGAGGGTACGACAACGCTTTAGGGGGAGCGTACGTGTGAGGGCGCGGGTTAGTGTCAGCGTACGGGTTAGGATTAGGGGACGCGTGAGGGTCAGGCTTCGGGGAAGGGTTAGGGTTAGGGTTCGGGCTAGGGTTAGGGTTAGGGGACGGGGACGGTTTAGGGTCCCGGTGAGGGTACGACAACGTTTTAGGGGGAGCGTACGTGTGAGGGCGCGGGTTAGTGTCAGCGTACGGGTTAGGATTAGGGGATGGGTGAGGGTCAGGCTTCGGGGAAGTGTTAGGGTTAGGGTTCGGGCTAGGGTTAGGGTTAGGGGACGGGGACGGTTTAGGGTCCAGGTGAGGGTACGACAATGCTTTAGGGGGAGCGTACGTGTGAGGGCGGGGGTTAGTGTCAGCGTACGGGTTAGGATTAGGAGACGGGTGAGGGTAAGGCTTCGGGGAAGGGTTAGGGTTAGGGTTCGGGCTAGGGTTAGGGTTAGGGGACGGGGACGGTTTAGGGTCCAGGTGAGGGTACGACAACGCTTTAGGGGGAGCGTACGTGTGAGGGCGCGGGTTAGTGTCAGCGTACGGGTTAGGATTAGGGGACGGGTGAGGGTCAGGCTTCGGGGAAGTGTTAGGGTTAGGGTTCGGGCTAGGGTTAGGGTTAGGGGACGGGGACGGTTTAGGGTCCAGGTGAGGGTACGACAACGCTTTAGGGGGAGCGTACGTGTGAGGGCGCGGGTTAGTGTCAGCGTACGGGTTAGGATTAGGGGACGGGTGAGGGTCAGGCTCGGGGAAGGGTTAGGTTTAGGGTTCGGGCTAGGGTTAGGGTTAGGGGACGGGGACGGTTTAGGGTCCAGGTGAGGGTACGACAACGCTTTAGGGGGAGCGTACGTGTGAGGGCGCGGGTTAGTGTCAGCGTACGGGTTAGGATTAGGGGACGGGTGAGGGTCAGGCTTCGGGGAAGGGTTAGGGTTAGGGTTCGGGCTAGGGTTAGGGCACGGGGACGGGGACGGTTTAGGGTCCAGGTGAGGGTACGACAACGCTTTAGGGGGAGTGTACGTGTGAGGGCGCAGGTTAGTGTCAGCGTACGGGTTAGGATTAGGGGACGGGTGAGGGTCAGGCTTCGGGGGAGGGTTAGGTTTAGGGTTCGGCCTAGGGTTAGGGGACGGGGACGGGGACGGTTTAGGGTCCAGGTGAGGGTACGACAACGCTTTAGGGGGAGCGTACGTGTGAGGGCGCGGGTTAGTGTCAGCGTACGGGTTAGGATTAGGGGACGGGTGAGGATCAGGCTTCGGGGAAGGGTTAGGGTTAGGGTTCGGGCTAGGGTTAGGGTTAGGGGACGGGGACGGTTTAGGGTCCAGGTGAGGGTACGACAACGCTTTAGGGGGAGCGTACGTGTGAGGGCGCGGGTTAGTGTCAGCGTACGGGTTAGGATTAGGGGACGGGTGAGGGTCAGGCTTCGGGGAAGGGTTAGGGTTAGGGTTCGGGCTAGGGTTAGGGTTAGGGGACGGGGACGGTTTAGGGTCCCGGTGAGGGTACGACAACGTTTTAGGGGGAGCGTACGTGTGAGGGCGCGGGTTAGTGTCAGCGTACGGGTTAGGATTAGGGGACGGGTGAGGGTCAGGCTTCGGGGAAGTGTTAGGGTTAGGGTTCGGGCTAGGGTTAGGGTTAGGGGACGGGGACGGTTTAGGGTCCAGGTGAGGGTACGACAACGCTTTAGGGGGAGCGTACGTGTGAGGGCGCGGGTTAGTGTCAGCGTACGGGTTAGGATTAGGGGACGGGTGAGGGTCAGGCTTCGGGGAAGGGTTAGGGTTAGGGTTCGGGCTAGGGTTAGGGTTAGGGGACGGGGACGGTTTAGGGTCCAGGTGAGGGTACGACAATGCTTTAGGGGGAGCGTACGTGTGAGGGCGTGGGTTAGTGTCAGCGTACGGGTTAGGATTAGGAGACGGGTGAGGGTAAGGCTTCGGGGAAGGGTTAGGGTTAGGGTTCGGGCTAGGGTTAGGGTTAGGAGACGGGGACGGTTTAGGGTCCAGGTGAGGGTACGACAACGCTTTAGGGGGAGCGTACGTGTGAGGGCGCGGGTTAGTGTCAGCGTACGGGTTAGGATTAGGGGACGGGTGAGGGTCATGCTTCGGGGAAGGGTTAGGGCTAGGGTTCGGGCTAGGGTTAGGGTTAGGGGACGGGGACGGTTTAGGGTCCAGGTGAGGGTACGACAACGCTTTAGGGGTAGCGTACGTGTGAGGGCGCGGGTTAGTGTCAGCGTACGGGTTAGGATTAGGGGACGGGTGTGGGTCATGCTTCGGGGAAGGGTTAGGGCTAGGGTTCGGGCTAGGGTTAGGGTTAGGGGACGGGGACGGTTTAGGGTCCAGGTGAGGGTACGACAACGCTTTAGGGGTAGCGTACGTGTGAGGGCGCGGGTTAGTGTCAGCGTACGGGTTAGGATTAGGGGACGGGTGAGGGTCAGGCTTCGGGGAAGGGTTAGGGTTAGGGTTCGGGCTAGGGTTAGGGTTAGGAGACGGGGACGGTTTAGGGTCCAGGTGAGGGTACGACAACGATTTAGGGGGAGCGTACGTGTGAGGGCGCGGGTTAGTGTCAGCGTACGGGTTAGGATTAGGGGACGGGTGAGGTTCAGGCTTCGGGGAAGGGTTAGCGTTAGGGTTCGGGCTAGGGTTAGGGCACGGGGACGGGGACGGTTTAGGGTCCAGGTGAGGGTACGACAACGCTTTAGGGGGAGCGTACGTGTGAGGGCGCGGGTTAGTGTCAGCGTACGGGTTAGGATTAGGGGACGGGTGAGGGTCAGGCTTCGGGGGAGGGTTAGGGTTAGGGTTCGGGCTAGGGTTAGGGTTAGGGGACGGGGACGGTTTAGGGTCCAGGTGAGGGTACGACAACGCTTTAGGGGGAGCGTACGTGTGAGGGCGCGGGTTAGTGTCAGCGTACGGGTTAGGATTAGGGGACGGGTGAGGGTCAGGCTTCGGGGGAGGGTTAGGGTTAGGGTTCGGGCTAGGGTTAGGGTTAGGGGACGGGGACGGTTTAGGGTCCAGGTGAGGGTACGACAACGCTTTAGGGGGAGCGTACGTGTGAGGGCGCGGGTTAGTGTCAGCGTACGGGTTACGATTAGGGGACGGGTGAGGGTCAGGCTTCGGGGAAGGGTGAGGGTTAGGGTTCGGGCTAGGGTTAGGGTTAGGGTACGGGGACGGTTTAGGGTCCAGGTGAGGGTACGACAACGCTTTAGGGGGAGCGTACGTGTGAGGGCGCGGGTTAGTGTCAGCGTACGGGTTAGGATTAGGGGACGGGTGAGGGTCATGCTTCGGGGAAGGGTTAGGGTTAGGGTTCGGGCTAGGGTTAGGGTTAGGGGACGGGGACGGTTTAGGGTCCAGGTGAGGGTACGACAACGCTTTAGGGGGAGCGTACGTGTGAGGGCGCGGGTTAGTGTCAGCGTACGGGTTAGGATTAGGTGACGGGTGAGGGTCAGGCTTCGGGGAAGGGTTAGGGTTAGGGTTCGGGCTAGGGTTAGGGTTAGGGGACGGGGACGGTTTAGGGTCCAGGTGAGGGTACGACAACGCTTTAGGGGGAGCGTACGTGTGAGGGCACGGGTTAGTGTCAGCGTACGGGTTAGGATTAGGGGACGGGTGAGGGTCAGGCTTCGGGGAAGGGTTAGGGTTAGGGTTCGGGCTAGGGTTAGGGTTAGGGGACGGGGACGGTTTAGGGTCCAGGTGAGGGTACGACAACGCTTTAGGGGGAGCGTACGTGTGAGGGCGCGGGTTAGTGTCAGCGTACGGGTTAGGATTAGGGGACGGGTGAGGGTCAGGCTTCGGGGAAGGGTTAGGGTTAGGGTTCGGGCTAGGGTTAGGGTTAGGGGACGGGGACGGTTTAGGGTCCAGGTGAGGGTACGACAACGCTTTAGGGGGAGCGTACGTGTGAGGGCGCGGGTTAGTGTCAGCGTACGGGTTAGGATTAGGGGACGGGTGAGGGTCAGGCTCGGGGAAGGGTTAGGTTTAGGGTTCGGGCTAGGGTTAGGGTTAGGGGACGGGGACGGTTTAGGGTCCAGGTGAGGGTACGACAACGCTTTAGGGGGAGCGTACGTGTGAGGGCGCGGGTTAGTGTCAGCGTACGGGTTAGGATTAGGGGACGGGTGAGGGTCAGGCTTCGGGGAAGGGTTAGGGTTAGGGTTCGGGCTAGGGTTAGGGCACGGGGACGGGGACGGTTTAGGGTCCAGGTGAGGGTATGACAACGCTTTATGGGGAGCGTACGTGTGAGGGCGCGGGTTAGTGTCAGCGTACGGGTTAGGATTAGGGGACGGGTGAGGGTCAGGCTTCGGGGGAGGGTTAGGTTTAGGGTTCGGCCTAGGGTTAGGGGACGGGGACGGGGACGGTTTAGGGTCCAGGTGAGGGTACGACAACGCTTTAGGGGGAGCGTACGTGTGAGGGCGCGGTTTAGTGTCAGCGTACGGGTTAGGATTAGGGGACGGGTGAGGATCAGGCTTCGGGGAAGGGTTAGGGTTAGGGTTCGGGCTAGGGTTAGGGTTAGGTGACGGGGACGGTTTAGGGTCCAGGTGAGGGTACGACAACGCTTTAGGGGGAGCGTACGTGTGAGGGCGCGGGTTAGTGTCAGCGTACGGGTTAGGATTAGGGGACGGGTGAGGGTCAGGCTTCGGGGAAGGGTTAGGGTTAGGGTTCGGGCTAGGGTTAGGGTTAGGGGACGGGGACGGTTTAGGGTCCCGGTGAGGGTACGACAACGTTTTAGGGGGAGCGTACGTGTGAGGGCGCGGGTTAGTGTCAGCGTACGGGTTAGGATTAGGGGACGGGTGAGGGTCAGGCTTCGGGGAAGTGTTAGGGTTAGGGTTCGGGCTAGGGTTAGGGTTAGGGGACGGGGACGGTTTAGGGTCCAGGTGAGGGTACGACAACGCTTTAGGGGGAGCGTACATGTGAGGGCGCGGGTTAGTGTCAGCGTACGGGTTAGGATTAGGGGACGGGTGAGGGTCAGGCTTCGGGGAAGGGTTAGGGTTAGGGTTCGGGCTAGGGTTAGGGTTAGGGGACGGGGACGGTTTAGGGTCCAGGTGAGGGTACGACAATGCTTTAGGGGGAGCGTACGTGTGAGGGCGGGGGTTAGTGTCAGCGTACGGGTTAGGATTAGGAGACGGGTGAGGGTAAGGCTTCGGGGAAGGGTTAGGGTTAGGATTCGGGCTAGGGTTAGGGTTAGGGGACGGGGACGGTTTAGGGTCCAGGTGAGGGTACGACAACGCTTTAGGGGGAGCGTACGTGTGAGGGCGCGGGTTAGTGTCAGCGTACGGGTTAGGATTAGGGGACGGGTGAGGGTCAGGCTTCGGGGAAGGGTTAGGGTTAGGGTTCGGGCTAGGGTTAGGGTTAGGGGACGGGGACGGTTTAGGGTCCAGGTGAGGGTACGACAACGCTTTAGGGGGAGCGTACGTGTGAGGGCGCGGGTTAGTGTCAGCGTACGGGTTAGGATTAGGGGACGGGTGAGGGTCAGGCTCGGGGAAGGGTTAGGTTTAGGGTTCGGGCTAGGGTTAGGGTTAGGGGACGGGGACGGTTTAGGGTCCAGGTGAGGGTACGACAACGCTTTAGGGGGAGCGTACGTGTGAGGGCGCGGGTTAGTGTCAGCGTACGGGTTAGGATTAGGGGACGGGTGAGGGTCAGGCTTCGGGGAAGGGTTAGGGTTAGGGTTCGGGCTAGGGTTAGGGCACGGGGACGGGGACGGTTTAGGGTCCAGGTGAGGGTACGACAACGCTTTAGGGGGAGTGTACGTGTGAGGGCGCAGGTTAGTGTCAGCGTACGGGTTAGGATTAGGGGACGGGTGAGGGTCAGGCTTCGGGGGAGGGTTAGGTTTAGGGTTCGGCCTAGGGTTAGGGGACGGGGACAGGGACGGTTTAGGGTCCAGGTGAGGGTACGACAACGCTTTAGGGGGAGCGTACGTGTGAGGGCGCGGGTTAGTGTCAGCGTACGGGTTAGGATTAGGGGACGGGTGAGGATCAGGCTTCGGGGAAGGGTTAGGGTTAGGGTTCGGGCTAGGGTTAGGGTTAGGGGACGGGGACGGTTTAGGGTCCAGGTGAGGGTACGACAACGCTTTAGGGGGAGCGTACGTGTGAGGGCGCGGGTTAGTGTCAGCGTACGGGTTAGGATTAGGGGACGGGTGAGGGTCAGGCTTCGGGGAAGGGTTAGGGTTAGGGTTCGGGCTAGGGTTAGGGTTAGGGGACGGGGACGGTTTAGGGTCCCGGTGAGGGTACGACAACGTTTTAGGGGGAGCGTACGTGTGAGGGCGCGGGTTAGTGTCAGCGTACGGGTTAGGATTAGGGGACGGGTGAGGGTCAGGCTTCGGGGAAGTGTTAGGGTTAGGGTTCGGGCTAGGGTTAGGGTTAGGGGACGGGGACGGTTTAGGGTCCAGGTGAGGGTACGACAACGCTTTAGGGGGAGCGTACGTGTGAGGGCGCGGGTTAGTGTCAGCGTACGGGTTAGGATTAGGGGACGGGTGAGGGTCAGGCTTCGGGGAAGGGTTAGGGTTAGGGTTCGGGCTAGGGTTAGGGTTAGGGGACGGGGACGGTTTAGGGTCCAGGTGAGGGTACGACAATGCTTTAGGGGGAGCGTACGTGTGAGGGCGCGGGTTAGTGTCAGCGTACGGGTTAGGATTAGGAGACGGGTGAGGGTAAGGCTTCGGGGAAGGGTTAGGGTTAGGGTTCGGGCTAGGGTTAGGGTTAGGAGACGGGGACGGTTTAGGGTCCAGGTGAGGGTACGACAACGCTTTAGGGGGAGCGTACGTGTGAGGGCGCGGGTTAGTGTCAGCGTACGGGTTAGGATTAGGGGACGGGTGAGGGTCATGCTTCGGGGAAGGGTTAGGGCTAGGGTTCGGGCTAGGGTTAGGGTTAGGGGACGGGGACGGTTTAGGGTCCAGGTGAGGGTACGACAACGCTTTAGGGGTAGCGTACGTGTGAGGGCGCGGGTTAGTGTCAGCGTACGGGTTAGGATTAGGGGACGGGTGTGGGTCATGCTTCGGGGAAGGGTTAGGGCTAGGGTTCGGGCTAGGGTTAGGGTTAGGGGACGGGGACGGTTTAGGGTCCAGGTGAGGGTACGACAACGCTTTAGGGGTAGCGTACGTGTGAGGGCGCGGGTTAGTGTCAGCGTACGGGTTAGGATTAGGGGACGGGTGAGGGTCAGGCTTCGGGGAAGGGTTAGGGTTAGGGTTCGGGCTAGGGTTAGGGTTAGGGGACGGGGACGGTTTAGGGTCCAGGTGAGGGTACGACAACGATTTAGGGGGAGCGTACGTGTGAGGGCGCGGGTTAGTGTCAGCGTACGGGTTAGGATTAGGGGACGGATGAGGGTCAGGCTTCGGGGAAGGGTTAGGGTTAGGGTTCGGGCTAGGGTTAGAGCACGGGGACGGGGACGGTTTAGGGTCCAGGTGAGGGTACGACAACGCTTTATGGGGAGCGTACGTGCGAGGGCGCGGGTTAGTGTCAGCGTACGGGTTAGGATTAGGGGACGGGTGAGGGTCAGGCTTCGGGGGAGGTTTAGGGTTAGGGTTCGGGCTAGGGTTAGGGTTAGGGGACGGGGACGGTTTAGGGTCCAGGTGAGGGTACGACAACGCTTTAGGGGGAGCGTACGTGTGAGGGCGCGGGTTAGTGTCAGCGTACGGGTTAGGATTAGGGGACGGCTGAGGGTCAGGCTTCGGGGAAGGGTTAGGGTTAGGGTTCGGGCTAGGGTTAGGGTTAGGGGACGGGGACGGTTTAGGGTCCAGGTGAGGGTACGACAACGCTTTAGGGGGAGCGTACGTGTGAGGGCGCGGGTTAGTGTCAGCGTACGGGTTAGGATTAGGGGACGGGTGAGGGTCAGGCTTCGGGGAAGGGTGAGGGTTAGGGTTCGGGCTAGGGTTAGGGTTAGGGGACGGGGACGGTTTAGGGTCCAGGTGAGGGTACGACAACGCTTTAGGGGGAGCGTACGTGTGAGGGCGCGGGTTAGTGTCAGCGTACGGGTTAGGATTAGGGGACGGGTGAGGGTCAGGCTTCGGGGAAGGGTTAGGGTTAGGGTTCGGGCTAGGGTTAGGGTTAGGGGACGGGGACGGTTTAGGGTCCAGGTGAGGGTACGACAACGCTTTAGGGGGAGCGTACGTGTGAGGGCGCGGGTTAGTGTCAGCGTACGGGTTAGGATTAGGGGACGGGTGAGGGTCAGGCTTCGGGGAAGGTTTAGCGTTAGGGTTCGGGCTAGGGTTAGGGTTAAGGGACGGGGACGGTATAGGGTCCAGGTGAGGGTACGACAACGCTTTAGGGGGAGCGTACGTGTGAGGGCGCGGGTTAGTGTCAGCGTACGGGTTAGGATTAGGGGACGGGTGAGGGTCAGGCTTCGGGGGAGGGTTAGGGTTAGGGTTCGGGCTAGGGTTAGGGTTAGGGGACGGGGACGGTTTAGGGTCCAGGTGAGGGTACGACAACGCTTTAGGGGGAGCGTACGTGTGAGGGCGCGGGTTAGTGTCAGCGTACGGGTTAGGATTAGGGGCCGGGTGAGGGTCAGGCTTCGGGGAAGGGTGAGGGTTAGGGTTCGGGCTAGGGTTAGGGTTAGGGGACGGGTACGGTTTAGGGTCCAGGTGAGGGTACGACAACGCTTTAGGGGGAGCGTACGTGTGAGGGCGCGGTTTAGTGTCAGCGTACGGGTTAGGATTAGGGGACGGGTGAGGGTCAGGCTTCGGGGAAGTGTTAGGGTTAGGGTTCGGGCTAGGGTTAGGGTTAGGGGACGGGGACGGTTTAGGGTCCAGGTGAGGGTACGACAACGCTTTAGGGGGAGCGTACGTGTTAGGGCGCGGGTTAGTTTCAGCGTACGGGTTAGGATTAGGGGACGGGTAAGGGTCAGGCTTCGGGGAAGGGTTAGCGTTAGGGTTCGGGCTAGGGTTAGGGTTAGGGGACGGGGACGGTTTAGGGTCCAGGTGAGGGTACGACAACGCTTTAGGGGGAGCGTACGTGTGAGGGCGCGGGTTAGTGTCAGCGTACGGGTTAGGATTAGGGGACGGGTGAGGGTCAGGCTTCGGGAGAGGGTTAGGGTTAGGGTTCGGGCTAGGGTTAGGGTTAGGGGACGGGGACGGTTTAGGGTCCAGGTGAGGGTACGACAACGCTTTAGGGGGAGCGTACGTGTGAGGGCGCGGGTTAGTGTCAGCGTACGGGTTAGGATTAGGGGACGGGTGAGGGTCAGGCTTCGGGAGAGGGTTAGGGTTAGGGTTCGGGCTAGGGTTAGGGTTAGGGGACGGGGACGGTTTAGGGTCCAGGTGAGGGTACGACAACGCTTTAGGGGGAGCGTACGTGTGAGGGCGCGGGTTAGTGTCAGCGTACGGGTTAGGATTAGGGGACGGGTGAGGGTCAGGCTTCGGGGAAGGGTTAGGGTTAGGGTTCGGGCTAGGGTTAGGGTTAGGGGACGGGGACGGTTTAGGGTCCAGGTGAGGGTACGACAACGCTTTAGGGGGAGCGTACGTGTGAGGGCGCGGGTTAGTGTCAGCGTACGGGTTAGGATTAGGGGACGGGTGAGGGTAAGGCTTCGGGGAAGGGTTAGGGTTAGGGTTCGGGCTAGGGTTAGGGTTAGGAGACGGGGACGGTTTAGGGTCCAGGTGAGGGTACGACAACGCTTTAGGGGGAGCGTACGTGTGAGGGCGCGGGTTAGTGTCAGCGTACGGGTTAGGATTAGGGGACGGGTGAGGGTCATGCTTCGGGGAAGGTTTAGGGCTAGGGTTCGGGCTAGGGTTAGGGTTAGGGGACGGGGACGGTTTAGGGTCCAGGTGAGGGTACGACAACGCTTTAGGGGGAGCGTACGTGTGAGGGCGCGGGTTAGTGTCAGCGTACGGGTTAGGATTAGGGGACGGGTGAGGGTCAGGCTTCGGGGAAGGGTTAGGGTTAGGGTTCGGGCTAGGGTTAGGGCACGGGGACGGGGACGGTTTAGGGTCCAGGTGAGGGTACGACAACGCTTTAGGGGGAGCGTACGTGTGAGGGCGCGGGTTAGTGTCAGCGTACGGGTTAGGATTAGGGGACGGGTGAGGGTCAGGCTTCGGGGAAGGGTTAGGGTTAGGGTTCGGGCTAGGGTTAGGGTTAGGGGACGGGGACGGTTTAGGGTCCAGGTGAGGGTACGACAACGCTTTAGGGGGAGCGTACGTGTGAGGGCGCGGGTTAGTGTCAGCGTACGGGTTAGGATTAGGGGACGGGTGAGGGTCAGGCTTCGGGGAAGGGTTAGGGTTAGGGTTCGGGCTAGGGTTAGGGTTAGGGGACGGGGACGGTTTAGGGTCCAGGTGAGGGTACGACAACGCTTTAGGGGGAGCGTACGTGTGAGGGCGCGGGTTAGTGTCAGCGTACGGGTTAGTATTAGGGGACGGGTGAGGGTCAGGCTTCGGGGAAGGGTTAGGGTTAGGGTTCGGGCTAGGGTTAGGGTTAGGGGACGGGGACGGTTTAGGGTCCAGGTGAGGGTACGACAACGATTTAGGGGGAGCGTACGTGTGAGGGCGCGGGTTAGTGTCAGCGTACGGGTTAGGATTAGGGGACGGATGAGGGTCAGGCTTCTGGGAAGGGTTAGGGTTAGGGTTCGGTCTAGGGTTAGGGCACGGATACGGGGACGGTTTAGGGTCCAGGTGAGGGTACGACAACGCTTTAGGGGGAGCGTACGTGTGAGGGCGCGGGTTAGTGTCAGCGTACGGGTTAGGATTAGGGGACGGGTGAGGGTCAGGCTTCGGGGGAGGGTTAGGGTTAGGGTTCGGGCTAGGGTTAGGGTTAGGGGACGGGGACGGTTTAGGGTCCAGGAGAGGGTACGACAACGCTTTAGGGGGAGCGTACGTGTGAGGGCGCGGGTTAGTGTCAGCGTACGGGTTAGGATTAGGGGACGGCTGAGGGTCAGGCTTCGGGGAAGGGTTAGCGTTAGGGTTCGGGCTAGGGTTAGGGTTAGGGGACGGGGACGGTTTAGGGTCCAGGTGAGGGTACGACAACGCTTTAGGGGGAGCGTACGTGTGAGGGCGCGGGTTAGTGTCAGCGTACGGGTTAGGATTAGGGGACGGGTGAGGGTCAGGCTTCGGGAGAGGGTTAGGGTTAGGGTTCGGGCTAGGGTTAGGGTTAGGGGACGGGGACGGTTTAGGGTCCAGGTGAGGGTACGACAACGCTTTAGGGGGAGCGTACGTGTGAGGGCGCGGGTTAGTGTCAGCGTACGGGTTAGGATTAGGGGACGGGTGAGGGTAAGGCTTCGGGGAAGGGTTAGGGTTAGGGTTCGGGCTAGGGTTAGGGTTAGGAGACGGGGACGGTTTAGGGTCCAGGTGAGGGTACGACAACGCTTTAGGGGGAGCGTACGTGTGAGGGCGCGGGTTAGTGTCAGCGTACGGGTTAGGATTAGGGGACGGGTGAGGGTCATGCTTCGGGGAAGGGTTAGGGCTAGGGTTCGGGCTAGGGTTAGGGTTAGGGGACGGGGACGGTTTAGGGTCCAGGTGAGGGTACGACAACGCTTTAGGGGGAGCGTACGTGTGAGGGCGCGGGTTAGTGTCAGCGTACGGGTTAGGATTAGGGGACGGGTGAGGGTCAGGCTTCGGGGGAGGGTTAGGGTTAGGGTTCGGGCTAGGGTTAGGGCACGGGGACGGGGACGGTTTAGGGTCCAGGTGAGGGTACGACAACGCTTTAGGGGGAGCGTACGTGTGAGGGCGCGGGTTAGTGTCAGCGTACGGGTTAGGATTAGGGGACGGGTGAGGGTCAGGCTTCGGGGAAGGGTTAGGGTTAGGGTTCGGGCTAGGGTTAGGGTTAGGGGACGGGGACGGTTTAGGGTCCAGGTGAGGGTACGACAACGCTTTAGGGGGAGCGTACGTGTGAGGGCGCGGGTTAGTGTCAGCGTACGGGTTAGGATTAGGGGACGGGTGAGGGTCAGGCTTCGGGGAAGGGTTAGGTTTAGGGTTCGGGCTAGGGTTAGGGTTAGGGGACGGGGACGGTTTAGGGTCCAGGTGAGGGTACGACAACGCTTTAGGGGGAGCGTACGTGTGAGGGCGCGGGTTAGTGTCAGCGTACGGGTTAGTATTAGGGGACGGGTGAGGGTCAGGCTTCGGGGAAAGGTTAGGGTTAGGGTTCGGGCTAGGGTTAGGGTTAGGGGACGGGAACGGTTTAGGGTCCAGGTGAGGGTACGACAACGATTTAGGGGGAGCGTACGTGTGAGGGCGCGGGTTAGTGTCAGCGTACGGGTTAGGATTAGGGGACGGATGAGGGTCAGGCTTCGGGGAAGGTTTAGGGTTAGGGTTCGGTCTAGGGTTAGGGCACGGGTACGGGGACGGTTTAGGGTCCAGGTGAGGGTACGACAACGCTTTAGGGGGAGCGTACGTGTGAGGGCGCGGGTTAGTGTCAGCGTACGGGTTAGGATTAGGGGACGGGTGAGGGTCAGGCTTCGGGGGAGGGTTAGGGTTAGGGTTCGGGCTAGGGTTAGGGTTAGGGGACGGGGACGGTTTAGGGTCCAGGTGAGGGTACGACAACGCTTTAGGGGGAGCGTACGTGTGAGGGCGCGGGTTAGTGTCAGCGTACGGGTTAGGATTAGGGGACGGGTGAGGGTCAGGCTTCGGGAGAGGGTTAGGGTTAGGGTTCGGGCTAGGGTTAGGGTTAGGGGACGGGGACGGTTTAGGGTCCAGGTGAGGGTACGACAACGCTTTAGGGGGAGCGTACGTGTGAGGGCGCGGGTTAGTGTCAGCGTACGGGTTAGGATTAGGGGACGGGTGAGGGTCAGGCTTCGGGGAAGGGTTAGGGTTAGGGTTCGGGCTAGGGTTAGGGTTAGGGGACGGGGACGGTTTAGGGTCCAGGTGAGGGTACGACAACGCTTTAGGGGGAGCGTACGTGTGAGGGCGCGGGTTAGTGTCAGCGTACGGGTTAGGATTAGGGGACGGGTGAGGGTCAGGCTTCGGGGAAGGGTTAGGGTTAGGGTTCGGGCTAGGGTTAGGGTTAGGGGACGGGGACGGTTTAGGGTCCAGGTGAGGGTACGACAACGCTTTAGGGGGAGCGTACGTGTGAGGGCGCGGGTTAGTGTCAGCGTACGGGTTAGGATTAGGGGACGGGTGAGGGTAAGGCTTCGGGGAAGGGTTAGGGTTAGGGTTCGGGCTAGGGTTAGGGTTAGGAGACGGGGACGGTTTAGGGTCCAGGTGAGGGTACGACAACGCTTTAGGGGGAGCGTACGTGTGAGGGCGCGGGTTAGTGTCAGCGTACGGGTTAGGATTAGGGGACGGGTGAGGGTCATGCTTCGGGGAAGGGTTAGGGCTAGGGTTCGGGCTAGGGTTAGGGTTAGGGGACGGGGACGGTTTAGGGTCCAGGTGAGGGTACGACAACGCTTTAGGGGGAGCGTACGTGTGAGGGCGCGGGTTAGTGTCAGCGTACGGGTTAGGATTAGGGGACGGGTGAGGGTCAGGCTTCGGGGAAGGGTTAGGGTTAGGGTTCGGGCTAGGGTTAGGGCACGGGGACGGGGACGGTTTAGGGTCCAGGTGAGGGTACGACAACGCTTTAGGGGGAGCGTACGTGTGAGGGCGCGGGTTAGTGTCAGCGTACGGGTTAGGATTAGGGGACGGGTGAGGGTCAGGCTTCGGGGAAGGGTTAGGGTTAGGGTTCGGGCTAGGGTTAGGGTTAGGGGACGGGGACGGTTTAGGGTCCAGGTGAGGGTACGACAACGCTTTAGGGGGAGCGTACGTGTGAGGGCGCGGGTTAGTGTCAGCGTACGGGTTAGGATTAGGGGACGGGTGAGGGTCAGGCTTCGGGGAAGGGTTAGGGTTAGGGTTCGGGCTAGGGTTAGGGTTAGGGGACGGGGACGGTTTAGGGTCCAGGTGAGGGTACGACAACGCTTTAGGGGGAGCGTACGTGTGAGGGCGCGGGTTAGTGTCAGCGTACGGGTTAGTATTAGGGGACGGGTGAGGGTCAGGCTTCGGGGAAGGGTTAGGGTTAGGGTTCGGGCTAGGGTTAGGGTTAGGGGACGGGGACGGTTTAGGGTCCAGGTGAGGGTACGACAACGATTTAGGGGGAGCGTACGTGTGAGGGCGCGGGTTAGTGTCAGCGTACGGGTTAGGATTAGGGGACGGATGAGGGTCAGGCTTCTGGGAAGGGTTAGGGTTAGGGTTCGGTCTAGGGTTAGGGCACGGGTACGGGGACGGTTTAGGGTCCAGGTGAGGGTACGACAACGCTTTAGGGGGAGCGTACGTGTGAGGGCGCGGGTTAGTGTCAGCGTACGGGTTAGGATTAGGGGACGGGTGAGGGTCAGGCTTCGGGGGAGGGTTAGGGTTAGGGTTCGGGCTAGGGTTAGGGTTAGGGGACGGGGACGGTTTAGGGTCCAGGAGAGGGTACGACAACGCTTTAGGGGGAGCGTACGTGTGAGGGCGCGGGTTAGTGTCAGCGTACGGGTTAGGATTAGGGGACGGCTGAGGGTCAGGCTTCGGGGAAGGGTTAGCGTTAGGGTTCGGGCTAGGGTTAGGGTTAGGGGACGGGGACGGTTTAGGGTCCAGGTGAGGGTACGACAACGCTTTAGGGGGAGCGTACGTGTGAGGGCGCGGGTTAGTGTCAGCGTACGGGTTAGGATTAGGGGACGGGTGAGGGTCAGGCTTCGGGAGAGGGTTAGGGTTAGGGTTCGGGCTAGGGTTAGGGTTAGGGGACGGGGACGGTTTAGGGTCCAGGTGAGGGTACGACAACGCTTTAGGGGGAGCGTACGTGTGAGGGCGCGGGTTAGTGTCAGCGTACGGGTTAGGATTAGGGGACGGGTGAGGGTAAGGCTTCGGGGAAGGGTTAGGGTTAGGGTTCGGGCTAGGGTTAGGGTTAGGAGACGGGGACGGTTTAGGGTCCAGGTGAGGGTACGACAACGCTTTAGGGGGAGCGTACGTGTGAGGGCGCGGGTTAGTGTCAGCGTACGGGTTAGGATTAGGGGACGGGTGAGGGTCATGCTTCGGGGAAGGGTTAGGGCTAGGGTTCGGGCTAGGGTTAGGGTTAGGGGACGGGGACGGTTTAGGGTCCAGGTGAGGGTACGACAACGCTTTAGGGGGAGCGTACGTGTGAGGGCGCGGGTTAGTGTCAGCGTACGGGTTAGGATTAGGGGACGGGTGAGGGTCAGGCTTCGGGGGAGGGTTAGGGTTAGGGTTCGGGCTAGGGTTAGGGCACGGGGACGGGGACGGTTTAGGGTCCAGGTGAGGGTACGACAACGCTTTAGGGGGAGCGTACGTGTGAGGGCGCGGGTTAGTGTCAGCGTACGGGTTAGGATTAGGGGACGGGTGAGGGTCAGGCTTCGGGGAAGGGTTAGGGTTAGGGTTCGGGCTAGGGTTAGGGTTAGGGGACGGGGACGGTTTAGGGTCCAGGTGAGGGTACGACAACGCTTTAGGGGGAGCGTACGTGTGAGGGCGCGGGTTAGTGTCAGCGTACGGGTTAGGATTAGGGGACGGGTGAGGGTCAGGCTTCGGGGAAGGGTTAGGGTTAGGGTTCGGGCTAGGGTTAGGGTTAGGGGACGGGGACGGTTTAGGGTCCAGGTGAGGGTACGACAACGCTTTAGGGGGAGCGTACGTGTGAGGGCGCGGGTTAGTGTCAGCGTACGGGTTAGTATTAGGGGACGGGTGAGGGTCAGGCTTCGGGGAAGGGTTAGGGTTAGGGTTCGGGCTAGGGTTAGGGTTAGGGGACGGGGACGGTTTAGGGTCCAGGTGAGGGTACGACAACGATTTAGGGGGAGCGTACGTGTGAGGGCGCGGGTTAGTGTCAGCGTACGGGTTAGGATTAGGGGACGGATGAGGGTCAGGCTTCGGGGAAGGGTTAGGGTTAGGGTTCGGTCTAGGGTTAGGGCACGGGTACGGGGACGGTTTAGGGTCCAGGTGAGGGTACGACAACGCTTTAGGGGGAGCGTACGTGTGAGGGCGCGGGTTAGTGTCAGCGTACGGGTTAGGATTAGGGGACGGGTGAGGGTCAGGCTTCGGGGGAGGGTTAGGGTTAGGGTTCGGGCTAGGGTTAGGGTTAGGGGACGGGGACGGTTTAGGGTCCAGGTGAGGGTACGACAACGCTTTAGGGGGAGCGTACGTGTGAGGGCGCGGGTTAGTGTCAGCGTACGGGTTAGGATTAGGGGACGGGTGAGGGTCAGGCTTCGGGGGAGGGTTAGGGTTAGGGTTCGGGCTAGGGTTAGGGTTAGGGCACGGGGACGGTTTAGGGTCCAGGTGAGGGTACGACAACGCTTTAGGGGGAGCGTACGTGTGAGGGCGCGGGTTAGTGTCAGCGTACGGGTTAGGATTAGGGGACGGGTGAGGGTCAGGCTTCGGGGAAGGGTGAGGGTTAGGGTTCGGGCTAGGGTTAGGGTTAGGGGACGGGTACGGTTTAGGGTCCAGGTGAGGGTACGACAACGTTTTAGGGGGAGCGTACGTGTGAGGGCGCGGGTTAGTGTCAGCGTACGGGTTAGGATTAGGGGACGGGTGAGGGTCAGGCTTCGGGGAAGGGTTAGGGTTAGGGTTCGGGCTAGGGTTAGGGTTAGGGGACGGGGACGGTTTAGGGTCCAGGTGAGGGTACGACAACGCTTTAGGGGGAGCGTACGTGTGAGGCCGCGGGTTAGTGTCAGCGTACGGGTTAGGATTAGGGGACGTGTGAGGGTCAGGCTTCGGGGAAGGGTTAGCGTTAGGGTTCGGGCTAGGGTTAGGGTTAGGGGACGGGGACGGTTTAGGGTCCAGGTGAGGGTACGACAACGCTTTAGGGGGAGCGTACGTGTGAGGGCGCGGGTTAGTGTCAGCGTACGGGTTAGGATTAGGGGACGGGTGAGAGTAAGGCTTCGGGGGAGGGTTAGGGTTAGGGTTCGGGCTAGGGTTAGGGTTAGGGGACGGGGACGGTTTAGGGTCCAGGTGAGGGTACGACAACGCTTTAGGGGGAGCGTACGTGTGAGGGCGCGGGTTAGTGTCAGCGTACGGGTTAGGATTAGGGGACGGGTGAGGGTCAGGCTTCGGGGGAGGGTTAGGGTTAGGGTTCGGGCTAGGGTTAGGGTTAGGGTACGGGGACGGTTTAGGGTCCAGGTGAGGGTACGACAACGCTTTAGGGGGAGCGTACGTGTGAGGGCGCGGGTTAGTGTCAGCGTACGGGTTAGGATTAGGGGACGGGTGAGGGTCAGGCTTCGGGGAAGGGTGAGGGTTAGGGTTCGGGCTAGGGTTAGGGTTAGGGGACGGGGACGGTTTAGGGTCCAGGTGAGGGTACGACAACGCTTTAGGGGGAGCGTACGTGTGAGGGCGCGGGTTAGTGTCAGCGTACGGTTTAGGATTAGGGGACGGGTGAGGGTCAGGCTTCGGGGAAGGGTTAGGGTTAGGGTTCGGCCTAGGGTTAGGGTTAGGGGACGGGGACGGTTTAGGGTCCAGGTGAGGGTACGACAACGCTTTAGGGGGAGCGTACGTGTGAGGGCGCGGGTTAGTGTCAGCGTACGGGTTAGGATTAGGGGACGGGTGAGGGTCAGGCTTCGGGGAAGGGTTAGGGTTAGGGTTCGGGCTAGGGTTAGGGTTAGGGGACGGGGACGGTTTAGGGTCCAGGTGAGGGTACGACAACGCTTTAGGGGGAGCGTACGTGTGAGGGCGCGGGTTAGTGTCAGCGTACGGGTTAGGATTAGGGGACGGGTGAGGGTCAGGCTTCGGGGAAGGGTTAGCGTTAGGGTTCGGGCTAGGGTTAGGGTTAGGGGACGGGGACGGTTTAGGGTCCAGGTGAGGGTACGACAACGATTTAGGGGGAGCGTACGTGTGAGGGCGCGGGTTAGTGTCAGCGTACGGGTTAGGATTAGGGGACGGATGAGGGTCAGGCTTCGGGGAAGGGTTAGGGTTAGGGTTCGGGCTAGGGTTAGGGCACGGGGACGGGGACGGTTTAGGGTCCAGGTGAGGGTACGACAACGCTTTAGGGGGAGCGTACGTGTGAGGGCGCGGGTTAGTGTCAGCGTACGGGTTAGGATTAGAGGACGGGTGAGGGTCAGGCTTCGGGGGAGGGTTAGGGTTAGGGTTCGGGCTAGGGTTAGGGTTAGGGGACGGGGACGGTTTAGGGTCCAGGTGAGGGTACGACAACGCTTTAGGGGGAGCGTACGTGTGAGGGCGCGGGATAGTGTCAGCGTACGGGTTAGGATTAGGGGACGGGTGAGGGTCAGGCTTCGGGGAAGGGTTAGGGTTAGGGTTCGGGCTAGGGTTAGGGTTAGGGGACGGGGACGGTTTAGGGTCCAGGTGAGGGTACGACAACGCTTTAGGGGGAGCGTACGTGTGAGGGCGCGGGTTAGTGTCAGCGTACGGTTTAGGATTAGGGGACGGGTGAGGGTCAGGCTTCGGGGAAGGGTGAGGGTTAGGGTTCGGGCTAGGGTTAGGGTTAGGGGACGGGGACGGTTTAGGGTCCAGGTGAGGGTACGACAACGCTTTAGGGGGAGCGTACGTGTGAGGGCGCGGGTTAGTGTCAGCGTACGGGTTAGGATTAGGGGACGGGTGAGGGTCAGGCTTCGGGGAAGGGTTAGGGTTAGGGTTCGGGCTAGGGTTAGGGTTAGGGGACGGGGACGGTTTAGGGTCCAGGTGAGGGTACGACAACGCTTTAGGGGGAGCGTACGTGTGAGGGCGCGGGTTAGTGTAAGCGTACGGGTTAGGATTAGGGGACGGGTGAGGGTCAGGCTTCGGGGAAGGTTTAGCGTTAGGGTTCGGGCTAGGGTTAGGGTTAGGGGACGGGGACGGTTTAGGGTCCAGGTGAGGGTACGACAACGCTTTAGGGGGAGCGTACGTGTGAGGGCGCGGGTTAGTGTCAGCGTACGGGTTAGGATTAGGGGACGGGTGAGGGTCAGGCTTCGGGGGAGGGTTAGGGTTAGGGTTCGGGCTAGGGTTAGGGTTAGGGGACGGGGACGGTTTAGGGTCCAGGTGAGGGTACGACAACGCTTTAGGGGGAGCGTACGTGTGAGGGCGCGGGTTAGTGTCAGCGTACGGGTTAGGATTAGGGGACGGGTGAGGGTCAGGCTTCGGGGAAGGGTGAGGGTTAGGGTTCGGGCTAGGGTTAGGGTTAGGGGACGGGTACGGTTTAGGGTCCAGGTGAGGGTACGACAACGCTTTAGGGGGAGCGTACGTGTGAGGGCGCGGTTTAGTGTCAGCGTACGGGTTAGGATTAGGGGACGGGTGAGGGTCAGGCTTCGGGGAAGTGTTAGGGTTAGGGTTCGGGCTAGGGTTAGGGTTAGGGGACGGGGACGGTTTAGGGTCCAGGTGAGGGTACGACAACGCTTTAGGGGGAGCGTACGTGTGAGGGCGCGGGTTAGTTTCAGCGTACGGGTTAGGATTAGGGGACGGGTGAGGGTCAGGCTTCGGGGAAGGGTTAGCGTTAGGGTTCGGGCTAGGGTTAGGGTTAGGGGACGGGGACGGTTTAGGGTCCAGGTGAGGGTACGACAACGCTTTAGGGGGAGCGTACGTGTGAGGGCGCGGGTTAGTGTCAGCGTACGGGTTAGGATTAGGGGACGGGTGAGGGTCAGGCTTCGGGAGAGGGTTAGGGTTAGGGTTCGGGCTAGGGTTAGGGTTAGGGGACGGGGACGGTTTAGGGTCCAGGTGAGGGTACGACAACGCTTTAGGGGGAGCGTACGTGTGAGGGCGCGGGTTAGTGTCAGCGTACGTGTTAGGATTAGGGGACGGGTGAGGGTCAGGCTTCGGGAGAGGGTTAGGGTTAGGGTTCGGGCTAGGGTTAGGGTTAGGGGACGGGGACGGTTTAGGGTCCAGGTGAGGGTACGACAACGCTTTAGGGGGAGCGTACGTGTGAGGGCGCGGGTTAGTGTCAGCGTACGGGTTAGGATTAGGGGACGGGTGAGGGTCAGGCTTCGGGGAAGGGTTAGGGTTAGGGTTCGGGCTAGGGTTAGGGTTAGGGGACGGGGACGGTTTAGGGTCCAGGTGAGGGTACGACAACGCTTTAGGGGGAGCGTACGTGTGAGGGCGCGGGTTAGTGTCAGCGTACGGGTTAGGATTAGGGGACGGGTGAGGGTCAGGCTTCGGGGAAGGGTTAGGGTTAGGGTTCGGGCTAGGGTTAGGGTTAGGGGACGGGGACGGTTTAGGGTCCAGGTGAGGGTACGACAACGCTTTAGGGGGAGCGTACGTGTGAGGGCGCGGGTTAGTGTCAGCGTACGGGTTAGGATTAGGGGACGGGTGAGGGTAAGGCTTCGGGGAAGGGTTAGGGTTAGGGTTCGGGCTAGGGTTAGGGTTAGGAGACGGGGACGGTTTAGGGTCCAGGTGAGGGTACGACAACGCTTTAGGGGGAGCGTACGTGTGAGGGCGCGGGTTAGTGTCAGCGTACGGGTTAGGATTAGGGGACGGGTGAGGGTCATGCTTCGGGGAAGGGTTAGGGCTAGGGTTCGGGCTAGGGTTAGGGTTAGGGGACGGGGACGGTTTAGGGTCCAGGTGAGGGTACGACAACGCTTTAGGGGGAGCGTACGTGTGAGGGCGCGGGTTAGTGTCAGCGTACGGGTTAGGATTAGGGGACGGGTGAGGGTCAGGCTTCGGGGAAGGGTTAGGGTTAGGGTTCGGGCTAGGGTTAGGGTTAGGGGACGGGGACGGTTTAGGGTCCAGGTGAGGGTACGACAACGCTTTAGGGGGAGCGTACGTGTGAGGGCGCGGGTTAGTGTCAGCGTACGGGTTAGGATTAGGGGACGGGTGAGGGTCAGGCTTCGGGGAAGGGTTAGGGTTAGGGTTCGGGCTAGGGTTAGGGTTAGGGGACGGGGACGGTTTAGGGTCCAGGTGAGGGTACGACAACGCTTTAGGGGGAGCGTACGTGTGAGGGCGCGGGTTAGTGTCAGCGTACGGGTTAGTATTAGGGGACGGGTGAGGGTCAGGCTTCGGGGAAGGGTTAGGGCTAGGGTTCGGGCTAGGGTTAGGGTTAGGGGACGGGGACGGTTTAGGGTCCAGGTGAGGGTACGACAACGCTTTTGGGGGAGCGTACGTGTGAGGGCGCGGGTTAGTGTCAGCGTACGGGTTAGGATTAGGGGACGGGTGAGGGTCAGGCTTCGGGGAAGGGTTAGGGTTAGGGTTCGGGCTAGGGTTAGGGTTAGGGGACGGGGACGGTTTAGGGTCCAGGTGAGGGTACGACAACGCTTTTGGGGGAGCGTACGTGTGAGGGCGCGGGTTAGTGTCAGCGTACGGGTTAGGATTAGGGGACGGGTGAGGGTCAGGCTTCGGGGAAGGGTTAGGGTTAGGGTTCGGGCTAGGGTTAGGGTTAGGGGACGGGGACGGTTTAGGGTCCAGGTGAGGGTACGACAACGCTTTAGGGGGAGCGTACGTGTGAGGGCGCGGGTTAGTGTCAGCGTACGGGTTAGTATTAGGGGACGGGTGAGGGTCAGGCTTCGGGGAAGGGTTAGGGTTAGGGTTCGGGCTAGGGTTAGGGTTAGGGGACGGGGACGGTTTAGGGTCCAGGTGAGGGTACGACAACGATTTAGGGGGAGCGTACGTGTGAGGGCGCGGGTTAGTGTCAGCGTACGGGTTAGGATTAGGGGACGGATGAGGGTCAGGCTTCGGGGAAGGGTTAGGGTTAGGGTTCGGGCTAGGGTTAGGGCACGGGTACGGGGACGGTTTAGGGTCCAGGTGAGGGTACGACAACGATTTAGGGGGAGCGTACGTGTGAGGGCGCGGGTTAGTGTCAGCGTACGGGTTAGGATTAGGGGACGGGTGAGGGTCATGCTTCGGGGAAGGGTTAGGGCTAGGGTTCGGGCTAGGGTTAGGGTTAGGGGACGGGGACGGTTTAGGGTCCAGGTGAGGGTACGACAACGCTTTAGGGGGAGCGTACGTGTGAGGGCGCGGGTTAGTGTCAGCGTACGGGTTAGGATTAGGGGACGGGTGAGGGTCAGGCTTCGGGGAAGGGTTAGGGTTAGGGTTCGGGCTAGGGTTAGGGCACGGGGACGGGGACGGTTTAGGGTCCAGGTGAGGGTACGACAACGCTTTAGGGGGAGCGTACGTGTGAGGGCGCGGGTTAGTGTCAGCGTACGGGTTAGGATTAGGGGACGGGTGAGGGTCAGGCTTCGGGGAAGGTTTAGCGTTAGGGTTCGGGCTAGGGTTAGGGTTAAGGGACGGGGACGGTATAGGGTCCAGGTGAGGGTACGACAACGCTTTAGGGGGAGCGTACGTGTGAGGGCGCGGGTTAGTGTCAGCGTACGGGTTAGGATTAGGGGACGGGTGAGGGTCAGGCTTCGGGGGAGGGTTAGGGTTAGGGTTCGGGCTAGGGTTAGGGTTAGGGGACGGGGACGGTTTAGGGTCCAGGTGAGGGTACGACAACGCTTTAGGGGGAGCGTACGTGTGAGGGCGCGGGTTAGTGTCAGCGTACGGGTTAGGATTAGGGGCCGGGTGAGGGTCAGGCTTCGGGGAAGGGTGAGGGTTAGGGTTCGGGCTAGGGTTAGGGTTAGGGGACGGGTACGGTTTAGGGTCCAGGTGAGGGTACGACAACGCTTTAGGGGGAGCGTACGTGTGAGGGCGCGGTTTAGTGTCAGCGTACGGGTTAGGATTAGGGGACGGGTGAGGGTCAGGCTTCGGGGAAGTGTTAGGGTTAGGGTTCGGGCTAGGGTTAGGGTTAGGGGACGGGGACGGTTTAGGGTCCAGGTGAGGGTACGACAACGCTTTAGGGGGAGCGTACGTGTTAGGGCGCGGGTTAGTTTCAGCGTACGGGTTAGGATTAGGGGACGGGTAAGGGTCAGGCTTCGGGGAAGGGTTAGCGTTAGGGTTCGGGCTAGGGTTAGGGTTAGGGGACGGGGACGGTTTAGGGTCCAGGTGAGGGTACGACAACGCTTTAGGGGGAGCGTACGTGTGAGGGCGCGGGTTAGTGTCAGCGTACGGGTTAGGATTAGGGGACGGGTGAGGGTCAGGCTTCGGGAGAGGGTTAGGGTTAGGGTTCGGGCTAGGGTTAGGGTTAGGGGACGGGGACGGTTTAGGGTCCAGGTGAGGGTACGACAACGCTTTAGGGGGAGCGTACGTGTGAGGGCGCGGGTTAGTGTCAGCGTACGGGTTAGGATTAGGGGACGGGTGAGGGTCAGGCTTCGGGAGAGGGTTAGGGTTAGGGTTCGGGCTAGGGTTAGGGTTAGGGGACGGGGACGGTTTAGGGTCCAGGTGAGGGTACGACAACGCTTTAGGGGGAGCGTACGTGTGAGGGCGCGGGTTAGTGTCAGCGTACGGGTTAGGATTAGGGGACGGGTGAGGGTCAGGCTTCGGGGAAGGGTTAGGGTTAGGGTTCGGGCTAGGGTTAGGGTTAGGGGACGGGGACGGTTTAGGGTCCAGGTGAGGGTACGACAACGCTTTAGGGGGAGCGTACGTGTGAGGGCGCGGGTTAGTGTCAGCGTACGGGTTAGGATTAGGGGACGGGTGAGGGTAAGGCTTCGGGGAAGGGTTAGGGTTAGGGTTCGGGCTAGGGTTAGGGTTAGGAGACGGGGACGGTTTAGGGTCCAGGTGAGGGTACGACAACGCTTTAGGGGGAGCGTACGTGTGAGGGCGCGGGTTAGTGTCAGCGTACGGGTTAGGATTAGGGGACGGGTGAGGGTCATGCTTCGGGGAAGGTTTAGGGCTAGGGTTCGGGCTAGGGTTAGGGTTAGGGGACGGGGACGGTTTAGGGTCCAGGTGAGGGTACGACAACGCTTTAGGGGGAGCGTACGTGTGAGGGCGCGGGTTAGTGTCAGCGTACGGGTTAGGATTAGGGGACGGGTGAGGGTCAGGCTTCGGGGAAGGGTTAGGGTTAGGGTTCGGGCTAGGGTTAGGGCACGGGGACGGGGACGGTTTAGGGTCCAGGTGAGGGTACGACAACGCTTTAGGGGGAGCGTACGTGTGAGGGCGCGGGTTAGTGTCAGCGTACGGGTTAGGATTAGGGGACGGGTGAGGGTCAGGCTTCGGGGAAGGGTTAGGGTTAGGGTTCGGGCTAGGGTTAGGGTTAGGGGACGGGGACGGTTTAGGGTCCAGGTGAGGGTACGACAACGCTTTAGGGGGAGCGTACGTGTGAGGGCGCGGGTTAGTGTCAGCGTACGGGTTAGGATTAGGGGACGGGTGAGGGTCAGGCTTCGGGGAAGGGTTAGGGTTAGGGTTCGGGCTAGGGTTAGGGTTAGGGGACGGGGACGGTTTAGGGTCCAGGTGAGGGTACGACAACGCTTTAGGGGGAGCGTACGTGTGAGGGCGCGGGTTAGTGTCAGCGTACGGGTTAGTATTAGGGGACGGGTGAGGGTCAGGCTTCGGGGAAGGGTTAGGGTTAGGGTTCGGGCTAGGGTTAGGGTTAGGGGACGGGGACGGTTTAGGGTCCAGGTGAGGGTACGACAACGATTTAGGGGGAGCGTACGTGTGAGGGCGCGGGTTAGTGTCAGCGTACGGGTTAGGATTAGGGGACGGATGAGGGTCAGGCTTCTGGGAAGGGTTAGGGTTAGGGTTCGGTCTAGGGTTAGGGCACGGATACGGGGACGGTTTAGGGTCCAGGTGAGGGTACGACAACGCTTTAGGGGGAGCGTACGTGTGAGGGCGCGGGTTAGTGTCAGCGTACGGGTTAGGATTAGGGGACGGGTGAGGGTCAGGCTTCGGGGGAGGGTTAGGGTTAGGGTTCGGGCTAGGGTTAGGGTTAGGGGACGGGGACGGTTTAGGGTCCAGGAGAGGGTACGACAACGCTTTAGGGGGAGCGTACGTGTGAGGGCGCGGGTTAGTGTCAGCGTACGGGTTAGGATTAGGGGACGGCTGAGGGTCAGGCTTCGGGGAAGGGTTAGCGTTAGGGTTCGGGCTAGGGTTAGGGTTAGGGGACGGGGACGGTTTAGGGTCCAGGTGAGGGTACGACAACGCTTTAGGGGGAGCGTACGTGTGAGGGCGCGGGTTAGTGTCAGCGTACGGGTTAGGATTAGGGGACGGGTGAGGGTCAGGCTTCGGGAGAGGGTTAGGGTTAGGGTTCGGGCTAGGGTTAGGGTTAGGGGACGGGGACGGTTTAGGGTCCAGGTGAGGGTACGACAACGCTTTAGGGGGAGCGTACGTGTGAGGGCGCGGGTTAGTGTCAGCGTACGGGTTAGGATTAGGGGACGGGTGAGGGTAAGGCTTCGGGGAAGGGTTAGGGTTAGGGTTCGGGCTAGGGTTAGGGTTAGGAGACGGGGACGGTTTAGGGTCCAGGTGAGGGTACGACAACGCTTTAGGGGGAGCGTACGTGTGAGGGCGCGGGTTAGTGTCAGCGTACGGGTTAGGATTAGGGGACGGGTGAGGGTCATGCTTCGGGGAAGGGTTAGGGCTAGGGTTCGGGCTAGGGTTAGGGTTAGGGGACGGGGACGGTTTAGGGTCCAGGTGAGGGTACGACAACGCTTTAGGGGGAGCGTACGTGTGAGGGCGCGGGTTAGTGTCAGCGTACGGGTTAGGATTAGGGGACGGGTGAGGGTCAGGCTTCGGGGGAGGGTTAGGGTTAGGGTTCGGGCTAGGGTTAGGGCACGGGGACGGGGACGGTTTAGGGTCCAGGTGAGGGTACGACAACGCTTTAGGGGGAGCGTACGTGTGAGGGCGCGGGTTAGTGTCAGCGTACGGGTTAGGATTAGGGGACGGGTGAGGGTCAGGCTTCGGGGAAGGGTTAGGGTTAGGGTTCGGGCTAGGGTTAGGGTTAGGGGACGGGGACGGTTTAGGGTCCAGGTGAGGGTACGACAACGCTTTAGGGGGAGCGTACGTGTGAGGGCGCGGGTTAGTGTCAGCGTACGGGTTAGGATTAGGGGACGGGTGAGGGTCAGGCTTCGGGGAAGGGTTAGGTTTAGGGTTCGGGCTAGGGTTAGGGTTAGGGGACGGGGACGGTTTAGGGTCCAGGTGAGGGTACGACAACGCTTTAGGGGGAGCGTACGTGTGAGGGCGCGGGTTAGTGTCAGCGTACGGGTTAGTATTAGGGGACGGGTGAGGGTCAGGCTTCGGGGAAAGGTTAGGGTTAGGGTTCGGGCTAGGGTTAGGGTTAGGGGACGGGAACGGTTTAGGGTCCAGGTGAGGGTACGACAACGATTTAGGGGGAGCGTACGTGTGAGGGCGTGGGTTAGTGTCAGCGTACGGGTTAGGATTAGGGGACGGATGAGGGTCAGGCTTCGGGGAAGGTTTAGGGTTAGGGTTCGGTCTAGGGTTAGGGCACGGGTACGGGGACGGTTTAGGGTCCAGGTGAGGGTACGACAACGCTTTAGGGGGAGCGTACGTGTGAGGGCGCGGGTTAGTGTCAGCGTACGGGTTAGGATTAGGGGACGGGTGAGGGTCAGGCTTCGGGGGAGGGTTAGGGTTAGGGTTCGGGCTAGGGTTAGGGTTAGGGGACGGGGACGGTTTAGGGTCCAGGTGAGGGTACGACAACGCTTTAGGGGGAGCGTACGTGTGAGGGCGCGGGTTAGTGTCAGCGTACGGGTTAGGATTAGGGGACGGGTGAGGGTCAGGCTTCGGGAGAGGGTTAGGGTTAGGGTTCGGGCTAGGGTTAGGGTTAGGGGACGGGGACGGTTTAGGGTCCAGGTGAGGGTACGACAACGCTTTAGGGGGAGCGTACGTGTGAGGGCGCGGGTTAGTGTCAGCGTACGGGTTAGGATTAGGGGACGGGTGAGGGTCAGGCTTCGGGGAAGGGTTAGGGTTAGGGTTCGGGCTAGGGTTAGGGTTAGGGGACGGGGACGGTTTAGGGTCCAGGTGAGGGTACGACAACGCTTTAGGGGGAGCGTACGTGTGAGGGCGCGGGTTAGTGTCAGCGTACGGGTTAGGATTAGGGGACGGGTGAGGGTCAGGCTTCGGGGAAGGGTTAGGGTTAGGGTTCGGGCTAGGGTTAGGGTTAGGGGACGGGGACGGTTTAGGGTCCAGGTGAGGGTACGACAACGCTTTAGGGGGAGCGTACGTGTGAGGGCGCGGGTTAGTGTCAGCGTACGGGTTAGGATTAGGGGACGGGTGAGGGTAAGGCTTCGGGGAAGGGTTAGGGTTAGGGTTCGGGCTAGGGTTAGGGTTAGGAGACGGGGACGGTTTAGGGTCCAGGTGAGGGTACGACAACGCTTTAGGGGGAGCGTACGTGTGAGGGCGCGGGTTAGTGTCAGCGTACGGGTTAGGATTAGGGGACGGGTGAGGGTCATGCTTCGGGGAAGGGTTAGGGCTAGGGTTCGGGCTAGGGTTAGGGTTAGGGGACGGGGACGGTTTAGGGTCCAGGTGAGGGTACGACAACGCTTTAGGGGGAGCGTACGTGTGAGGGCGCGGGTTAGTGTCAGCGTACGGGTTAGGATTAGGGGACGGGTGAGGGTCAGGCTTCGGGGAAGGGTTAGGGTTAGGGTTCGGGCTAGGGTTAGGGCACGGGGACGGGGACGGTTTAGGGTCCAGGTGAGGGTACGACAACGCTTTAGGGGGAGCGTACGTGTGAGGGCGCGGGTTAGTGTCAGCGTACGGGTTAGGATTAGGGGACGGGTGAGGGTCAGGCTTCGGGGAAGGGTTAGGGTTAGGGTTCGGGCTAGGGTTAGGGTTAGGGGACGGGGACGGTTTAGGGTCCAGGTGAGGGTACGACAACGCTTTAGGGGGAGCGTACGTGTGAGGGCGCGGGTTAGTGTCAGCGTACGGGTTAGGATTAGGGGACGGGTGAGGGTCAGGCTTCGGGGAAGGGTTAGGGTTAGGGTTCGGGCTAGGGTTAGGGTTAGGGGACGGGGACGGTTTAGGGTCCAGGTGAGGGTACGACAACGCTTTAGGGGGAGCGTACGTGTGAGGGCGCGGGTTAGTGTCAGCGTACGGGTTAGTATTAGGGGACGGGTGAGGGTCAGGCTTCGGGGAAGGGTTAGGGTTAGGGTTCGGGCTAGGGTTAGGGTTAGGGGACGGGGACGGTTTAGGGTCCAGGTGAGGGTACGACAACGATTTAGGGGGAGCGTACGTGTGAGGGCGCGGGTTAGTGTCAGCGTACGGGTTAGGATTAGGGGACGGATGAGGGTCAGGCTTCTGGGAAGGGTTAGGGTTAGGGTTCGGTCTAGGGTTAGGGCACGGGTACGGGGACGGTTTAGGGTCCAGGTGAGGGTACGACAACGCTTTAGGGGGAGCGTACGTGTGAGGGCGCGGGTTAGTGTCAGCGTACGGGTTAGGATTAGGGGACGGGTGAGGGTCAGGCTTCGGGGGAGGGTTAGGGTTAGGGTTCGGGCTAGGGTTAGGGTTAGGGGACGGGGACGGTTTAGGGTCCAGGAGAGGGTACGACAACGCTTTAGGGGGAGCGTACGTGTGAGGGCGCGGGTTAGTGTCAGCGTACGGGTTAGGATTAGGGGACGGCTGAGGGTCAGGCTTCGGGGAAGGGTTAGCGTTAGGGTTCGGGCTAGGGTTAGGGTTAGGGGACGGGGACGGTTTAGGGTCCAGGTGAGGGTACGACAACGCTTTAGGGGGAGCGTACGTGTGAGGGCGCGGGTTAGTGTCAGCGTACGGGTTAGGATTAGGGGACGGGTGAGGGTCAGGCTTCGGGAGAGGGTTAGGGTTAGGGTTCGGGCTAGGGTTAGGGTTAGGGGACGGGGACGGTTTAGGGTCCAGGTGAGGGTACGACAACGCTTTAGGGGGAGCGTACGTGTGAGGGCGCGGGTTAGTGTCAGCGTACGGGTTAGGATTAGGGGACGGGTGAGGGTAAGGCTTCGGGGAAGGGTTAGGGTTAGGGTTCGGGCTAGGGTTAGGGTTAGGAGACGGGGACGGTTTAGGGTCCAGGTGAGGGTACGACAACGCTTTAGGGGGAGCGTACGTGTGAGGGCGCGGGTTAGTGTCAGCGTACGGGTTAGGATTAGGGGACGGGTGAGGGTCATGCTTCGGGGAAGGGTTAGGGCTAGGGTTCGGGCTAGGGTTAGGGTTAGGGGACGGGGACGGTTTAGGGTCCAGGTGAGGGTACGACAACGCTTTAGGGGGAGCGTACGTGTGAGGGCGCGGGTTAGTGTCAGCGTACGGGTTAGGATTAGGGGACGGGTGAGGGTCAGGCTTCGGGGGAGGGTTAGGGTTAGGGTTCGGGCTAGGGTTAGGGCACGGGGACGGGGACGGTTTAGGGTCCAGGTGAGGGTACGACAACGCTTTAGGGGGAGCGTACGTGTGAGGGCGCGGGTTAGTGTCAGCGTACGGGTTAGGATTAGGGGACGGGTGAGGGTCAGGCTTCGGGGAAGGGTTAGGGTTAGGGTTCGGGCTAGGGTTAGGGTTAGGGGACGGGGACGGTTTAGGGTCCAGGTGAGGGTACGACAACGCTTTAGGGGGAGCGTACGTGTGAGGGCGCGGGTTAGTGTCAGCGTACGGGTTAGGATTAGGGGACGGGTGAGGGTCAGGCTTCGGGGAAGGGTTAGGGTTAGGGTTCGGGCTAGGGTTAGGGTTAGGGGACGGGGACGGTTTAGGGTCCAGGTGAGGGTACGACAACGCTTTAGGGGGAGCGTACGTGTGAGGGCGCGGGTTAGTGTCAGCGTACGGGTTAGTATTAGGGGACGGGTGAGGGTCAGGCTTCGGGGAAGGGTTAGGGTTAGGGTTCGGGCTAGGGTTAGGGTTAGGGGACGGGGACGGTTTAGGGTCCAGGTGAGGGTACGACAACGATTTAGGGGGAGCGTACGTGTGAGGGCGCGGGTTAGTGTCAGCGTACGGGTTAGGATTAGGGGACGGATGAGGGTCAGGCTTCGGGGAAGGGTTAGGGTTAGGGTTCGGTCTAGGGTTAGGGCACGGGTACGGGGACGGTTTAGGGTCCAGGTGAGGGTACGACAACGCTTTAGGGGGAGCGTACGTGTGAGGGCGCGGGTTAGTGTCAGCGTACGGGTTAGGATTAGGGGACGGGTGAGGGTCAGGCTTCGGGGGAGGGTTAGGGTTAGGGTTCGGGCTAGGGTTAGGGTTAGGGGACGGGGACGGTTTAGGGTCCAGGTGAGGGTACGACAACGCTTTAGGGGGAGCGTACGTGTGAGGGCGCGGGTTAGTGTCAGCGTACGGGTTAGGATTAGGGGACGGGTGAGGGTCAGGCTTCGGGGGAGGGTTAGGGTTAGGGTTCGGGCTAGGGTTAGGGTTAGGGCACGGGGACGGTTTAGGGTCCAGGTGAGGGTACGACAACGCTTTAGGGGGAGCGTACGTGTGAGGGCGCGGGTTAGTGTCAGCGTACGGGTTAGGATTAGGGGACGGGTGAGGGTCAGGCTTCGGGGAAGGGTGAGGGTTAGGGTTCGGGCTAGGGTTAGGGTTAGGGGACGGGTACGGTTTAGGGTCCAGGTGAGGGTACGACAACGTTTTAGGGGGAGCGTACGTGTGAGGGCGCGGGTTAGTGTCAGCGTACGGGTTAGGATTAGGGGACGGGTGAGGGTCAGGCTTCGGGGAAGGGTTAGGGTTAGGGTTCGGGCTAGGGTTAGGGTTAGGGGACGGGGACGGTTTAGGGTCCAGGTGAGGGTACGACAACGCTTTAGGGGGAGCGTACGTGTGAGGCCGCGGGTTAGTGTCAGCGTACGGGTTAGGATTAGGGGACGTGTGAGGGTCAGGCTTCGGGGAAGGGTTAGCGTTAGGGTTCGGGCTAGGGTTAGGGTTAGGGGACGGGGACGGTTTAGGGTCCAGGTGAGGGTACGACAACGCTTTAGGGGGAGCGTACGTGTGAGGGCGCGGGTTAGTGTCAGCGTACGGGTTAGGATTAGGGGACGGGTGAGAGTAAGGCTTCGGGGGAGGGTTAGGGTTAGGGTTCGGGCTAGGGTTAGGGTTAGGGGACGGGGACGGTTTAGGGTCCAGGTGAGGGTACGACAACGCTTTAGGGGGAGCGTACGTGTGAGGGCGCGGGTTAGTGTCAGCGTACGGGTTAGGATTAGGGGACGGGTGAGGGTCAGGCTTCGGGGGAGGGTTAGGGTTAGGGTTCGGGCTAGGGTTAGGGTTAGGGTACGGGGACGGTTTAGGGTCCAGGTGAGGGTACGACAACGCTTTAGGGGGAGCGTACGTGTGAGGGCGCGGGTTAGTGTCAGCGTACGGGTTAGGATTAGGGGACGGGTGAGGGTCAGGCTTCGGGGAAGGGTGAGGGTTAGGGTTCGGGCTAGGGTTAGGGTTAGGGGACGGGGACGGTTTAGGGTCCAGGTGAGGGTACGACAACGCTTTAGGGGGAGCGTACGTGTGAGGGCGCGGGTTAGTGTCAGCGTACGGTTTAGGATTAGGGGACGGGTGAGGGTCAGGCTTCGGGGAAGGGTTAGGGTTAGGGTTCGGCCTAGGGTTAGGGTTAGGGGACGGGGACGGTTTAGGGTCCAGGTGAGGGTACGACAACGCTTTAGGGGGAGCGTACGTGTGAGGGCGCGGGTTAGTGTCAGCGTACGGGTTAGGATTAGGGGACGGGTGAGGGTCAGGCTTCGGGGAAGGGTTAGGGTTAGGGTTCGGGCTAGGGTTAGGGTTAGGGGACGGGGACGGTTTAGGGTCCAGGTGAGGGTACGACAACGCTTTAGGGGGAGCGTACGTGTGAGGGCGCGGGTTAGTGTCAGCGTACGGGTTAGGATTAGGGGACGGGTGAGGGTCAGGCTTCGGGGAAGGGTTAGCGTTAGGGTTCGGGCTAGGGTTAGGGTTAGGGGACGGGGACGGTTTAGGGTCCAGGTGAGGGTACGACAACGCTTTAGGGGGAGCGTACGTGTGAGGGCGCGGGTTAGTGTCAGCGTACGGGTTAGGATTAGGGGACGGGTGAGGGTCAGGCTTCGGGAGAGGGTTAGGGTTAGGGTTCGGGCTAGGGTTAGGGTTAGGGGACGGGGACGGTTTAGGGTCCAGGTGAGGGTACGACAACGCTTTAGGGGGAGCGTACGTGTGAGGGCGCGGGTTAGTGTCAGCGTACGTGTTAGGATTAGGGGACGGGTGAGGGTCAGGCTTCGGGAGAGGGTTAGGGTTAGGGTTCGGGCTAGGGTTAGGGTTAGGGGACGGGGACGGTTTAGGGTCCAGGTGAGGGTACGACAACGCTTTAGGGGGAGCGTACGTGTGAGGGCGCGGGTTAGTGTCAGCGTACGGGTTAGGATTAGGGGACGGGTGAGGGTCAGGCTTCGGGGAAGGGTTAGGGTTAGGGTTCGGGCTAGGGTTAGGGTTAGGGGACGGGGACGGTTTAGGGTCCAGGTGAGGGTACGACAACGCTTTAGGGGGAGCGTACGTGTGAGGGCGCGGGTTAGTGTCAGCGTACGGGTTAGGATTAGGGGACGGGTGAGGGTCAGGCTTCGGGGAAGGGTTAGGGTTAGGGTTCGGGCTAGGGTTAGGGTTAGGGGACGGGGACGGTTTAGGGTCCAGGTGAGGGTACGACAACGCTTTAGGGGGAGCGTACGTGTGAGGGCGCGGGTTAGTGTCAGCGTACGGGTTAGGATTAGGGGACGGGTGAGGGTAAGGCTTCGGGGAAGGGTTAGGGTTAGGGTTCGGGCTAGGGTTAGGGTTAGGAGACGGGGACGGTTTAGGGTCCAGGTGAGGGTACGACAACGCTTTAGGGGGAGCGTACGTGTGAGGGCGCGGGTTAGTGTCAGCGTACGGGTTAGGATTAGGGGACGGGTGAGGGTCATGCTTCGGGGAAGGGTTAGGGCTAGGGTTCGGGCTAGGGTTAGGGTTAGGGGACGGGGACGGTTTAGGGTCCAGGTGAGGGTACGACAACGCTTTAGGGGGAGCGTACGTGTGAGGGCGCGGGTTAGTGTCAGCGTACGGGTTAGGATTAGGGGACGGGTGAGGGTCAGGCTTCGGGGAAGGGTTAGGGTTAGGGTTCGGGCTAGGGTTAGGGTTAGGGGACGGGGACGGTTTAGGGTCCAGGTGAGGGTACGACAACGCTTTAGGGGGAGCGTACGTGTGAGGGCGCGGGTTAGTGTCAGCGTACGGGTTAGGATTAGGGGACGGGTGAGGGTCAGGCTTCGGGGAAGGGTTAGGGTTAGGGTTCGGGCTAGGGTTAGGGTTAGGGGACGGGGACGGTTTAGGGTCCAGGTGAGGGTACGACAACGCTTTAGGGGGAGCGTACGTGTGAGGGCGCGGGTTAGTGTCAGCGTACGGGTTAGTATTAGGGGACGGGTGAGGGTCAGGCTTCGGGGAAGGGTTAGGGCTAGGGTTCGGGCTAGGGTTAGGGTTAGGGGACGGGGACGGTTTAGGGTCCAGGTGAGGGTACGACAACGCTTTTGGGGGAGCGTACGTGTGAGGGCGCGGGTTAGTGTCAGCGTACGGGTTAGGATTAGGGGACGGGTGAGGGTCAGGCTTCGGGGAAGGGTTAGGGTTAGGGTTCGGGCTAGGGTTAGGGTTAGGGGACGGGGACGGTTTAGGGTCCAGGTGAGGGTACGACAACGCTTTTGGGGGAGCGTACGTGTGAGGGCGCGGGTTAGTGTCAGCGTGCGGGTTAGGATTAGGGGACGGGTGAGGGTCAGGCTTCGGGGAAGGGTTAGGGTTAGGGTTCGGGCTAGGGTTAGGGTTAGGGGACGGGGACGGTTTAGGGTCCAGGTGAGGGTACGACAACGCTTTAGGGGGAGCGTACGTGTGAGGGCGCGGGTTAGTGTCAGCGTACGGGTTAGTATTAGGGGACGGGTGAGGGTCAGGCTTCGGGGAAGGGTTAGGGTTAGGGTTCGGGCTAGGGTTAGGGTTAGGGGACGGGGACGGTTTAGGGTCCAGGTGAGGGTACGACAACGATTTAGGGGGAGCGTACGTGTGAGGGCGCGGGTTAGTGTCAGCGTACGGGTTAGGATTAGGGGACGGATGAGGGTCAGGCTTCGGGGAAGGGTTAGGGTTAGGGTTCGGGCTAGGGTTAGGGCACGGGTACGGGGACGGTTTAGGGTCCAGGTGAGGGTACGACAACGATTTAGGGGGAGCGTACGTGTGAGGGCGCGGGTTAGTGTCAGCGTACGGGTTAGGATTAGGGGACGGGTGAGGGTCATGCTTCGGGGAAGGGTTAGGGCTAGGGTTCGGGCTAGGGTTAGGGTTAGGGGACGGGGACGGTTTAGGGTCCAGGTGAGGGTACGACAACGCTTTAGGGGGAGCGTACGTGTGAGGGCGCGGGTTAGTGTCAGCGTACGGGTTAGGATTAGGGGACGGGTGAGGGTCAGGCTTCGGGGAAGGGTTAGGGTTAGGGTTCGGGCTAGGGTTAGGGCACGGGGACGGGGACGGTTTAGGGTCCAGGTGAGGGTACGACAACGCTTTAGGGGGAGCGTACGTGTGAGGGCGCGGGTTAGTGTCAGCGTACGGGTTAGGATTAGGGGACGGGTGAGGGTCAGGCTTCGGGGAAGGGTTAGGGTTAGGGTTCGGGCTAGGGTTAGGGTTAGGGGACGGGGACGGTTTAGGGTCCAGGTGAGGGTACGACAACGCTTTAGGGGGAGCGTACGTGTGAGGGCGCGGGTTAGTGTCAGCGTACGGGTTAGTATTAGGGGACGGGTGAGGGTCATGCTTCGGGGAAGGGTTAGGGCTAGGGTTCGGGCTAGGGTTAGGGTTAGGGGACGGGGACGGTTTAGGGTCCAGGTGAGGGTACGACAACGCTTTAGGGGGAGCGTACGTGTGAGGGCGCGGGTTAGTGTCAGCGTACGGGTTAGGATTAGGGGACGGGTGAGGGTCAGGCTTCGGGGAAGGGTTAGGGTTAGGGTTCGGGCTAGGGTTAGGGTTAGGGGACGGGGACGGTTTAGGGTCCAGGTGAGGGTACGACAACGCTTTAGGGGGAGCGTACGTGTGAGGGCGCGGGTTAGTGTCAGCGTACGGGTTAGGATTAGGGGACGGGTGAGGGTCAGGCTTCGGGGAAGGGTTAGGGTTAGGGTTCGGGCTAGGGTTAGGGTTAGGGGACGGGGACGGTTTAGGGTCCAGGTGAGGGTACGACAACGCTTTAGGGGGAGCGTACGTGTGAGGGCGCGGGTTAGTGTCAGCGTACGGGTTAGTATTAGGGGACGGGTGAGGGTCAGGCTTCGGGGAAGGGTTAGGGTTAGGGTTCGGGCTAGTGTTAGGGTTAGGGGACGGGGACGGTTTAGGGTCCAGGTGAGGGTACGACAACGATTTAGGGGGAGCGTACGTGTGAGGGCGCGGGTTAGTGTCAGCGTACGGGTTAGGATTAGGGGACGGATGAGGGTCAGGCTTCGGGGAAGGGTTAGGGTTAGGGTTCGGTCTAGGGTTAGGGCACGGGTACGGGGACGGTTTAGGGTCCAGGTGAGGGTACGACAACGCTTTAGGGGGAGCGTACGTGTGAGGGCGCGGGTTAGTGTCAGCGTACGGGTTAGGATTAGGGGACGGGTGAGGGTCAGGCTTCGGGGGAGGGTTAGGGTTAGGGTTCGGGCTAGGGATAGGGTTAGGGGACGGGGACGGTTTAGGGTCCAGGTGAGGGTACGACAACGCTTTAGGGGGAGCGTACGTGTGAGGGCGCGGGTTAGTGTCAGCGTACGGGTTAGAATTAGGGGACGGGTGAGGGTCAGGCTTCGGGGAAGGGTTAGCGTTAGGGTTCGGGCTAGGGTTAGGGTTAGGGGACGGGGACGGTTTAGGGTCCAGGTGAGGGTACGACAACGCTTTAGGGGGAGCGTACGTGTGAGGGCGCGGGTTAGTGTCAGCGTACGGGTTAGGATTAGGGGACGGGTGAGGGTCAGGCTTCGGGAGAGGGTTAGGGTTAGGGTTCGGGCTAGGGTTAGGGTTAGGGGACGGGGACGGTTTAGGGTCCAGGTGAGGGTACGACAACGCTTTAGGGGGAGCGTACGTGTGAGGGCGCGGGTTAGTGTCAGCGTACGGGTTAGGATTAGGGGACGGGTGAGGGTAAGGCTTCGGGGAAGGGTTAGGGTTAGGGTTCGGGCTAGGGTTAGGGTTAGGAGACGGGGACGGTTTAGGGTCCAGGTGAGGGTACGACAACGCTTTAGGGGGAGCGTACGTGTGAGGGCGCGGGTTAGTGTCAGCGTACGGGTTAGGATTAGGGGACGGGTGAGGGTCATGCTTCGGGGAAGGGTTAGGGCTAGGGTTCGGGCTAGGGTTAGGGTTAGGGGACGGGGACGGTTTAGGGTCCAGGTGAGGGTACGACAACGCTTTAGGGGGAGCGTACGTGTGAGGGCGCGGGTTAGTGTCAGCGTACGGGTTAGGATTAGGGGACGGGTGAGGGTCAGGCTTCGGGGAAGGGTTAGGGTTAGGGTTCGGGCTAGGGTTAGGGCACGGGGACGGGGACGGTTTAGGGTCCAGGTGAGGGTACGACAACGCTTTAGGGGGAGCGTACGTGTGAGGGCGCGGGTTAGTGTCAGCGTACGGGTTAGGATTAGGGGACGGGTGAGGGTCAGGCTTCGGGGAAGGGTTAGGGTTAGGGTTCGGGCTAGGGTTAGGGTTAGGGGACGGGGACGGTTTAGGGTCCAGGTGAGGGTACGACAACGCTTTAGGGGGAGCGTACGTGTGAGGGCGCGGGTTAGTGTCAGCGTACGGGTTAGGATTAGGGGACGGGTGAGGGTCAGGCTTCGGGGAAGGGTTAGGGTTAGGGTTCGGGCTAGGGTTAGGGTTAGGGGACGGGGACGGTTTAGGGTCCAGGTGAGGGTACGACAACGCTTTAGGGGGAGCGTACGTGTGAGGGCGCGGGTTAGTGTCAGCGTACGGGTTAGTATTAGGGGACGGGTGAGGGTCAGGCTTCGGGGAAGGGTTAGGGTTAGGGTTCGGGCTAGGGTTAGGGTTAGGGGACGGGGACGGTTTAGGGTCCAGGTGAGGGTACGACAACGATTTAGGGGGAGCGTACGTGTGAGGGCGCGGGTTAGTGTCAGCGTACGGGTTAGGATTAGGGGACGGAAGAGGGTCAGGCTTCGGGGAAGGGTTAGGGTTAGGGTTCGGTCTAGGGTTAGGGCACGGGTACGGGGACGGTTTAGGGTCCAGGTGAGGGTACGACAACGCTTTAGGGGGAGCGTACGTGTGAGGGCGCGGGTTAGTGTCAGCGTACGGGTTAGGATTAGGGGACGGGTGAGGGTCAGGCTTCGGGGGAGGGTTAGGGTTAGGGTTCGGGCTAGGGTTAGGGTTAGGGGACGGGGACGGTTTAGGGTCCAGGTGAGGGTACGACAACGCTTTAGGGGGAGCGTACGTGTGAGGGCGCGGGTTAGTGTCAGCGTACGGGTTAGGATTAGGGGACGGGTGAGGGTCAGGCTTCGGGGGAGGGTTAGGGTTAGGGTTCGGGCTAGGGTTAGGGTTAGGGCACGGGGACGGTTTAGGGTCCAGGTGAGTGTACGACAACGCTTTAGGGGGAGCGTACGTGTGAGGGCGCGGGTTAGTGTCAGCGTACGGGTTAGGATTAGGGGACGGGTGAGGGTCAGGCTTCGGGGAAGGGTGAGGGTTAGGGTTCGGGCTAGGTTTAGGGTTAGGGGACGGGGACGGTTTAGGGTCCACGTGAGGGTACGACAACGTTTTAGGGGGAGCGTACGTGTGAGGGCGCGGGTTAGTGTCAGCGTACGGGTTAGGATTAGGGGACGGGTGAGGGTCAGGCTTCGGGGAAGGGTTAGGGTTAGGGTTCGGGCTAGGGTTAGGGTTAGGGGACGGGGACGGTTTAGGGTCCAGGTGAGGGTACGACAACGCTTTAGGGGGAGCGTACGTGTGAGGGCGCGGGTTAGTGTCAGCGTACGGGTTAGGATTAGGGGACGGGTGAGGGTCAGGCTTCGGGGAAGTGTTAGCGTTAGGGTTCGGGCTAGGGTTAGGGTTAGGGGACGGGGACGGTTTAGGGTCCAGGTGAGGGTACGACAACGCTTTAGGGGGAGCGTACGTGTGAGGGCGCGGGTTAGTGTCAGCGTACGGGTTAGGATTAGGGGACGGGTGAGAGTAAGGCTTCGGGGGAGGGTTAGGGTTAGGGTTCGGGCTAGGGTTAGGGTTAGGTGACGGGGACGGTTTAGGGTCCAGGTGAGGGTACGACAACGCTTTAGGGGGAGCGTACGTGTGAGGGCGCGGGTTAGTGTCAGCGTACGGGTTAGGATTAGGGGACGGGTGAGGGTCAGGCTTCGGGGGAGGGTTAGGGTTAGGGGACGGGGACGGTTTAGGGTCCAGGTGAGTGTACGACAACGCTTTAGGGGGAGCGTACGTGTGAGGGCGCGGGTTAGTGTCAGCGTACGGTTTAGGATTAGGGGACGGGTGAGGGTCAGGCTTCGGGGAAGGGTTAGGGTTAGGGTTCGGGCTAGGGTTAGGGTTAGGGGATGGGGACGGTTTAGGGTCCAGGTGAGGGTACGACAACGCTTTAGGGGGAGCGTACGTGTGAGGGCGCGGGTTAGTGTCAGCGTACGGGTTAGGATTAGGGGACGGGTGAGGGTCAGGCTTCGGGGAAGGGTTAGCGTTAGGGTTCGGGCTAGGGTTAGGGTTAGGGGACGGGGACGGTTTAGGGTCCAGGTGAGGGTACGACAACGCTTTAGGGGGAGCGTACGTGTGAGGGCGCGGGTTAGTGTCAGCGTACGGGTTAGGATTAGGGGACGGGTGAGGGTCAGGCTTCGGGGGAGTGTTAGGGTTAGGGTTCGGGCTAGGGTTAGGGTTAGGGGACGGGGACGGTTTAGGGTCCAGGTGAGGGTACGACAACGCTTTAGGGGGAGCGTACGTGTGAGGGCGCGGGTTAGTGTCAGCGTACGGGTTAGGATTAGGGGACGGGTGAGGGTCAGGCTTCGGGGAAGGGTGAGGGTTAGGGTTCGGGCTAGGCTTAGGGTTAGGGAACGGGGACGGTTTAGGGTCCAGGTGAGGGTACGACAACGCTTTAGGGGGAACGTACGTGTGAGGGCGCGGTTTAGTGTCAGCGTACGGGTTAGGATTAGGGGACGGGTGAGGGTCAGGCTTCGGGGAAGTGTTAGGGTTAGGGTTCGGGCTAGGGTTAGGGTTAGGGGACGGGGACGGTTTAGGGTCCAGGTGAGGGTACGACAACGCTTTAAGGGGAGCGTACGTGTGAGGGCGCGGGTTAGTGTCTGCGTACGGGTTAGGATTAGGGGACGGGTGAGGGTCAGGCTTCGAGGAAGGGTTAGCGTTAGGGTTCGGGCTAGGGTTAGGGTTAGGGGACGGGGACGGTTTAGGGTCCAGGTGAGGGTACGACAACGCTTTAGGGGGAGCGTACGTGTGAGGGCGCGGGTTAGTGTCAGCGTACGGGTTAGGATTAGGGGACGGGTGAGGGTCAGGCTTCGGGGAAGGGTTAGGGTTAGGGTTCGGGCTAGGGTTAGGGTTAGGGGACGGGGACGGTTTAGGGTCCAGGTGAGGGTACGACAACGCTTTAGGGGGAGCGTACGTGTGAGGGCGCGGGTTAGTGTCAGCGTACGGGTTAGGATTAGGGGACGGGTGAGGGTCAGGCTCGGGGAAGGGTTAGGGTTAGGGTTCGGGCTAGGGTTAGGGTTAGGGGACGGGGACGGTTTAGGGTCCAGGTGAGGGTACGACAACGCTTTAGGGGGAGCGTACGTGTGAGGGCGCAGGTTAGTGTCAGCGTACGGGTTAGGATTAGGGGACGGGTGAGGGTCAGGCTTCGGGGAAGGGTTAGGGTTAGGGTTCGGGCTAGGGTTAGGGCACGGGGACGGGGACGGTTTAGGGTCCAGGTGAGGGTACGACAACGCTTTAGGGGGAGCGTACGTGTGAGGGCGCGGGTTAGTGTCAGCGTACGGGTTAGGATTAGGGGACGGGTGAGGGTCAGGCTTCGGGGGAGGGTTAGGGTTAGGGTTCGGCCTAGGGTTAGGGGACGGGGACGGGGACGGTTTAGGGTCCAGGTGAGGGTACGACAACGCTTTAGGGGGAGCGTACGTGTGAGGGCGCGGTTTAGTGTCAGCGTACGGGTTAGGATTAGGGGACGGGTGAGGGTCAGGCTTCGGGGAAGGGTTAGGGTTAGGGTTCGGGCTAGGGTTAGGGTTAGGGTACGGGGACGGTTTAGGGTCCAGGTGAGGGTACGACAACGCTTTAGGGGGAGCGTACGTGTGAGGGCGCGGGTTAGTGTCAGCGTACGGGTTAGGATTAGGGGACGGGTGAGGGTCAGGCTTCGGGGAAGGGTTAGGGTTAGGGTTCGGGCTAGGGTTAGGGTTAGGGGACGGGGACGGTTTAGGGTCCAGGTGAGGGTACGACAATGCTTTAGGGGGAGCGTACGTGTGAGGGCGCGGGTTAGTGTCAGCGTACGGGTTAGGATTAGGGGACGGGTGAGGGTCAGGCTTCGGGGAAGGGTTAGGGTTAGGGTTCGGGCTAGGGTTAGGGTTAGGGGACGGGGACGGTTTAGGGTCCAGGTGAGGGTACGACAACGCTTTAGGGGGAGCGTACGTGTGAGGGCGTGGGTTAGTGTCAGCGTACGGGTTAGGATTAGGGGACGGGTGAGGGTCAGGCTTCGGGGAAGGGTTAGGGTTAGGGTTCGGGCTAGGGTTAGGGTTAGGGGACGGGGACGGTATAGGGTCCAGGTGAGGGTACGACAACGCTTTAGGGGGAGCGTACGTGTGAGGGCGCGGGTTAGTGTCAGCGTACGGGTTAGGATTAGGGGACGGGTGAGGGTACGGCTTCGGGGAAGGGTTAGGGTTAGGGTTCGGGCTAGGGTTAGGGTTAGGAGACGGGGACGGTTTAGGGTCCAGGTGAGGGTACGACAACGCTTTAGGGGGAGCGTACATGTGAGGGCGCGGGTTAGTGTCAGCGTACGGGTTAGGATTAGGGGACGGGTGAGGGTCAGGCTTCGGGGAAGGGTTAGGGCTAGGGTTCGGGCTAGGGTTAGGGTTAGGGGACGGGGACGGTTTAGGGTCCAGGTGAGGGTACGACAACGCTTTAGGGGGAGCGTACGTGTGAGGGCGCGGGTTAGTGTCAGCGTACGGGTTAGGATTAGGGGACGGGTGAGGGTCAGGCTTCGGGGGAGGGTTAGGGTTAGGGTTCGGGCTAGGGTTAGGGTTAGGGGACGGGGACGGTTTAGGGTGCAGGTGAGGGTACGACAACGCTTTAGGGGGAGCGTACGTGTGAGGGCGCGGGTTAGTTTCAGGGTACGGGTTAGGATTAGGGGACGGGTGAGGGTCAGGCTTCGGGGGAGGGTTAGGGTTAGGGTTCGGGCTAGGGTTAGGGTTAGGGGACGGGGACGGTTTAGGGTCCAGGTGAGGGTACGACAACGCTTTAGGGGGAGCGTACGTGTGAGGGCGCGGGTTAGTGTCAGCGTACGGGTTAGGATTAGGGGACGGGTGAGGGTCAGGCTTCGGGGAAGGGTGAGGGTTAGGGTTCGGGCTAGGGTTAGGGTTAGGGGACGGGGACGGTTTAGGGTCCAGGTGAGTGTACGACAACGCTTTAGGGGGAGCGTACGTGTGAGGGCGCGGGTTAGTGTCAGCGTACGGTTTAGGATTAGGGGACGGGTGAGGGTCAGGCTTCGGGGAAGGGTTAGGGTTAGGGTTCGGGCTAGGGTTAGGGTTAGGGGACGGGGACGGTTTAGGGTCCAGGTGAGGGTACGACAACGCTTTAGGGGGAGCGTACGTGTGAGGGCGCGGGTTAGTGTCAGCGTACGGGTTAGGATTAGGGGACGGGTGAGGGTCAGGCTTCGGGGAAGGGTTAGCGTTAGGGTTCGGGCTAGGGTTAGGGTTAGGGGACGGGGACGGTTTAGGGTCCAGGTGAGGGTACGACAACGCTTTAGGGGGAGCGTACGTGTGAGGGCGCGGGTTAGTGTCAGCGTACGGGTTAGGATTAGGGGACGGGTGAGGGTCAGGCTTCGGGGGAGGGTTAGGGTTAGGGTTCGGGCTAGGGTTAGGGTTAGGGGACGGGGACGGTTTAGGGTCCAGGTGAGGGTACGAAAACGCTTTAGGGGGAGCGTACGTGTGAGGGCGCGGGTTAGTGTCAGCGTACGGGTTAGGATTAGGGGACGGGTGAGGGTCAGGCTTCGGGGAAGGGTGAGGGTTAGGGTTCGGGCTAGGGTTAGGGTTAGGGGACGGGGACGGTTTAGGGTCCAGGTGAGGGTACGACAACGCTTTAGGGGGAACGTACGTGTGAGGGCGCGGTTTAGTGTCAGCTTACGGGTTAGGATTAGGGGACGGGTGAGGGTCAGGCTTCGGGGAAGTGTTAGGGTTAGGGTTCGGGCGAGGGTTAGGGTTAGGGGACGGGGACGGTTTAGGGTCCAGGTGAGGGTACGACAACGCTTTAAGGGGAGCGTACGTGTGAGGGCGCGGGTTAGTGTCAGCGTACGGGTTAGGATTAGGGGACGGGTGAGGGTCAGGCTTCGGGGAAGGGTTAGCGTTAGGGTTCGGGCTAGGGTTAGGGTTATGGGACGGGGACGGTTTAGGGTCCAGGTGAGGGTACGACAACGCTTTAGGGGGAGCGTACGTGTGAGGGCGTGGGTTAGTGTCAGCGTACGGGTTAGGATTAGGGGACGGGTGAGGGTCAGGCTTCGGGAGAGGGTTAGGGTTAGGGTTCGGGCTAGGGTTAGGGTTAGGGGACGGGGACGGTTTAGGGTCCAGGTGAGGGTACGACAACGCTTTAGGGGGAGCATACGTGTGAGGGCGCGGGTTAGTGTCAGCGTACGGGTTAGGATTAGGGGACGGGTGAGGGTCAGGCTTCGGGAGAGGGTTAGGGTTAGGGTTCGGGCTAGGGTTAGGGTTAGGGGACGGGGACGGTTTAGGGTCCAGGTGAGGGTACGACAACGCTTTAGGGGGAGCGTACGTGTGAGGGCGCGGGTTAGTGTCAGCGTACGGGTTAGGATTAGGGGACGGGTGAGGGTCAGGCTTCGGGGAAGGGTTAGGGTTAGGGTTCGGGCTAGGGTTAGGGTTAGGGGACGGGGACGGTTTAGGGTCCAGGTGAGGGTACGACAACGCTTTAGGGGGAGCGTACGTGTGAGGGCGCGGGTTAGTGTCAGCGTACGGGTTAGGATTAGGGGACGGGTGAGGGTCAGGCTTCGGGGAAGGGTTAGGGTCAGGGTTCGGGCTAGGGTTAGGGTTAGGGGACGGGGACGGTTTAGGGTCCAGGTGAGGGTACGACAACGCTTTAGGGGGAGCGTACGTGTGAGGGCGCGGGTTAGTGTCAGCGTACGGGTTAGGATTAGGGGACGGGTGAGGGTCAGGCTTCGGGGAAGGGTTAGGGTTAGGGTTCGGGCTAGGGTTAGGGTTAGGGGACGGGGACGGTTTAGGGTCCATGTGAGGGTACGACAACGATTTAGGGGGAGCGTACGTGTGAGGGGGCGGGTTAGTGTCAGCGTACGGGTTAGGATTAGGGGACGGGTGAGGGTCAGGCTTCGGGGAAGGGTTAGTGTTAGGGTTCGGGCAAGGGTTAGGGTTAGGGGACGGGGACGGTTTAGGGTCCAGGTGAGGGTACGACAACGCTTTAGGGGGAGCGTACGTGTGAGGGCGCGGGTTAGTGTCAGCGTACGGGTTAGGATTAGGGGACGGGTGAGGGTCAGGCTTCGGGGAAGGGTTAGGGTTAGGGTTCGGGCTAGGGTTAGGGTTAGGGGACGGGGACGGTTTAGGGTCCAGGTGAGGGTACGACAACGCTTTAGGGGGAGCGTACGTGTGAGGGCGCGGGTTAGTGTCAGTGTACGGGTTAGGATTAGGGGACGGGTGAGGGTCAGGCTCGGGGAAGGGTTAGGGTTAGGGTTCGGGCTAGGGTTAGGGCACGGGGACGGGGACGGTTTAGGGTCCAGGTGAGGGTACGACAACGCTTTAGGGGGAGCGTACGTGTGAGGGCGCGGGTTAGTGTCAGCGTACGGGTTAGGATTAGGTGACGGGTGAGGGTCAGGCTTCGGGGAAGGGTTAGGGTTAGGGTTCAGGCTAGGGTTAGGGCACGGGGACGGGGACGGTTTAGGGTCCAGGTGAGGCTACGACAACGCTTTAGGGGGAGCGTACGTGTGAGGGCGCGGGTTAGTGTCAGCGTACGGGTAAGGATTAGGGGACGGGTGAGGGTCAGGCTTCGGGGGAGGGTTAGGGTTAGGGTTCGGCCTAGGGTTAGGGGACGGGGACGGGGACGGTTTAGGGTCCAGGTGAGGGTACGACAACGCTTTAGGGGGAGCGTACGTGTGAGGGCGCGGTTTAGTGTCAGCGTACGGGTTAGGATTAGGGGACGGGTGAGGGTCAGGCTTCGGGGAAGGGTTAGGTTTAGGGTTCGGGCTAGGGTTAGGGTTAGGGGACGGGGACGGTTTAGGGTCCAGGTGAGGGTACGACAACGCTTTAGGGGGAGCGTACGTGTGAGGGCGTGGGTTAGTGTCAGCGTACGGGTTAGGATTAGGGGACGGGTGAGGGTCAGGCTTCGGGGAAGGGTTAGGGTTAGGGTTCGGGCTAGGGTTAGGGTTAGGGGACGGGGACGGTTTAGGGTCCAGGTGAGGGTACGACAATGCTTTAGGGGGAGCGTACGTGTGAGGGCGCGGGTTAGTGTCAGCGTACGGGTTAGGATTAGGGGACGGGTGAGGGTCAGGCTTCGGGGAAGGGTTAGGGTTAGGGTTCGGGCTAGGGTTAGGGTTAGGGGACGGGGACGGTTTAGGGTCCAGGTGAGGGTACGACAACGCTTTAGGGGGAGCGTACGTGTGAGGGCGCGGGTTAGTGTCAGCGTACGGGTTAGGATTAGGGGACGGGTGAGGGTCAGGCTTCGGGGAAGGGTTAGGGTTAGGGTTCGGGCTAGGGTTAGGGTTAGGGGACGGGGACGGTATAGGGTCCAGGTGAGGGTACGACAACGCTTTAGGGGGAGCGTACGTGTGAGGGCGCAGGTTAGTGTCAGCTTACGGTTTAGGATTAGGGGACGGGTGAGGGTAAGGCTTCGGGGAAGGGTTAGGGTTAGGGTTCGGGCTAGGGTTAGGGTTAGGAGACGGGGACGGTTTAGGGTCCAGGTGAGGGTACGACAACGCTTTAGGGGGAGCGTACGTGTGAGGGCGCGGGTTAGTGTCAGCGTACGGGTTAGGATTACGGGACGGGTGAGGGTCAGGCTTCGGGGAAGGGTTAGGGCTAGGGTTCGGGCTAGGGTTAGGGTTAGGGGACGGGGACGGTTTAGGGTCCAGGTGAGGGTACGACAACGCTTTAGGGGGAGCGTACGTGTGAGGGCGCGGGTTAGTGTCAGCGTACGGGTTAGGATTAGAGGACGGGTGAGGGTCAGGCTTCGGGGAAGGGTTAGGGTTAGGGTTCGGGCTAGGGTTAGGGCACGGGGACGGGGACGGTTTAGGGTCCAGGTGAGGGTACGACAACGCTTTAGGGGGAGCGTACGTGTGAGGGCGCGGGTTAGTGTCAGTGTACGGGTTAGGATTAGGGGACGGGTGAGGGTCAGGCTTCGGGGGAGGGTTAGGGTTAGGGTTCGGGCTAGGGTTAGGGTTAGGGGACGGGGACGGTTTAGGGTCCAGGTGAGGGTACGACAACGCTTTAGGGGGAGCGTACGTGTGAGGGCGCGGGTTAGTGTCAGCGTACGGGTTAGGATTAGGGGACGGGTGAGGGTCAGGCTTCGGGGGAGGGTTAGGGTTAGGGTTCGGACTAGGGTTAGGGCACGGGGACGGGGACGGTTTAGGGTCCAGGTGAGGGTACGACAACGCTTTAGGGGGAGCGTACGTGTGAGGGCGCGGGTTAGTGTCAGCGTACGGGTTAGGATTAGGGGACGGGTGAGGGTCAGGCTTCGGGGAAGGGTTAGGGTTAGGGTTCGGGCTAGGGTTAGGGTTAGGGGACGGGGACGGTTTAGGGTCCAGGTGAGGGTACGACAACGCTTTAGGGGGAGCGTACGTGTGAGGGCGCGGGTTAGTGTCAGCGTACGGGTTAGGATTAGGGGACGGGTGAGGGTCAGGCTTCGGGGAAGGGTTAGGGTTAGGGTTCGGGCTAGGGTTAGGGTTAGGGGACGGGGACGGTTTAGGGTCCAGGTGAGGGTACGACAACGCTTTAGGGGGAGCGTACGTGTGAGGGCGCGGGTTAGTGTCAGCGTACGGGTTAGGATTAGGGGACGGGTGAGGGTCAGGCTTCGGGGAAGGGTTAGGGTTAGGGTTCGGGCTAGGGTTAGGGTTAGGGGACGGGGACGGTTTAGGGTCCAGGTGAGGGTACGACAACGCTTTAGGGGGAGCGTACGTGTGAGGGCGCGGGTTAGTGTCAGCGTACGGGTTAGGATTAGGGGACGGGTGAGGGTCAGGCTTCGGGGAAGGGTTAGGGTTAGGTTTCGGGCTAGGGTTAGGGTTAGGGGACGGGGACGGTTTAGGGTCCAGGTGAGGGTACGACAACGCTTTAGGGGGAGCGTACGTGTGAGGGCGCGGGTTAGTGTCAGCGTACGGGTTAGGATTAGGGGACGGGTGAGGGTCAGGCTTCGGGGAAGGGTTAGGGTTAGGGTTCGGGCTAGGGTTAGGGTTAGGGGACGGGGACGGTTTAGGGTCCAGGTGAGGGTACGACAACGCTTTAGGGGAAGCGTACGTGTGAGGGCGCGGGTTAGTGTCAGCGTACGGGTTAGGATTAGGGGACGGGTGAGGGTCAGGCTTCGGGGAAGTGTTAGGGTTAGGGTTCGGGCTAGGGTTAGGGTTAGGGGACGGGGACGGTTTAGGGTCCAGGTGAGGGTACGACAACGCTTTAGGGGGAGCGTACGTGTGAGGGCGCGGGTTAGTGTCAGCGTACGGGTTAGGATTAGGGGACGGGTGAGGGTCAGGCTTCGGGGAAGGTTTAGCGTTAGGGTTCGGGCTAGGGTTAGGGTTAGGGGACGGGGACGGTTTAGTGTCCAGGTGAGGCTACGACAACGCTTTAGGGGGAGCGTACGTGTGAGGGCGCGGGTTAGTGTCAGCGTACGGGTTAGGATTAGGGGACGGGTGAGGGTCAGGCTTCGGGGAAGGGTTAGGGTTAGGGTTCGGGCTAGGGTTAGGGCACGGGGACGGGGACGGTTTAGGGTCCAGGTGAGGGTACGACAACGCTTTAGGGGGAGCGTACGTGTGAGGGCGCGGGTTAGTGTCAGCGTACGGGTTAGGATTAGGGGACGGGTGAGGGTCAGGCTTCGGGTGAGGGTTAGGGTTAGGGTTCGGCCTAGGGTTAGGGGACGGGGACTGGGACGGTTTAGGGTCCAGGTGAGGGTACGACAACGCTTTAGGGGGAGCGTACGTGTGAGGGCGCAGTTTAGTGTCAGCGTACGAGTTAGGATTAGGGGACGGGTGAGGGTCAGGCTTCGGGGAAGGGTTAGGGTTAGGGTTCGGGCTAGGGTTAGGGTTAGGGGACGGGGACGGCTTAGGGTCCAGGTGAGGGTACGACAACGCTTTAGGGGGAGCGTACGTGTGAGGGCGCGGGTTAGTGTCAGCGTACGGGTTAGGATTAGGGGACGGGTGAGGGTCAGGCTTCGGGGAAGGGTTAGGGTTAGGGTTCGGGCTAGGGTTAGGGTTAGGGGCCGGGGACGGTTTAGGGTCCAGGTGAGGGTACGACAACGCTTTAGGGGGAGCGTACGTGTGAGGGCGCGGGTTAGTGTCAGCGTACGGGTTAGGATTAGGGGACGGGTGAGGGTCAGGCTTCGGGGAAGGGTTAGGGTTAGGGTTCGGGCTAGGGTTAGGGTTAGGGGATGGGGACGGTTTAGGGTCCAGGTGTGGGTACGACAACGCTTTAGGGGGAGCGTACGTGTGAGGGCGCGGGTTAGTGTCAGCGTACGGGTTAGGATTAGGGGACGGGTGAGGGTCAGGCTTCGGGGAAGGGTTAGGGTTAGGGTTCGGGCTAGGGTTAGGGTTAGGGGATGGGGACGGTATAGGGTCCAGGTGAGGGTACGACAACGCTTTAGGGGGAGCGTACGTGTGAGGGCGCGGGTTAGTGTCAGCGTACGGGTTAGGATTAGTGGACGGGTGAGGGTAAGGCTTCGGGGAAGGGTTAGGGTTAGGGTTCGGGCTAGGGTTAGGGTTAGGAGACGGGGACGGTTTAGGGTCCAGGTGAGGGTACGACAACGCTTTAGGGGGAGCGTACGTGTGAGGGCGCGGGTTAGTGTCAGCGTACGGGTTAGGATTAGGGGACGGGTGAGGGTCAGGCTTCGGGGAAGGGTTAGGGCTAGGGTTCGGGCTAGGGTTAGGGTTAGGGGACGGGGACGGTTTAGGGTCCAGGTGAGGGTACGACAACGCTTTAGGGGGAGCGTACGTGTGAGGGCGCGGGTTAGTGTCAGCGTACGGGTTAGGATTAGAGGACGGGTGAGGGTCAGGCTTCGGGGAAGGGTTAGGGTTAGGGTTCGGGCTAGGGTTAGGACACGGGGACGGGGACGGTATAGGGTCCAGGTGAGGGTACGACAACGCTTTAGGGGGAGCGTACGTGTGAGGGCGCGGGTTAGTGTCAGTGTACGGGTTAGGATTAGGGGACGGGTGAGGGTCAGGCTTCGGGGGAGGGTTAGGGTTAGGGTTCGGGCTAGGGTTAGGGTTAGGGGACGGGGACGGTTTAGGGTCCAGTTGAGGGTACGACAACGCTTTAGGGGGAGCGTACGTGTGAGGGCGCGGGTTAGTGTCAGCGTACGGGTTAGGATTAGGGGACGGGTGAGGGTCAGGCTTCGGGGGAGGGTTAGGGTTAGGGTTCGGACTAGGGTTAGGGCACGGGGACGGGGACGGTTTAGGGTCCAGGTGAGGGTACGACAACGCTTTAGGGGGAGCGTACGTGTGAGGGCGCGGGTTAGTGTCAGCGTACGGGTTAGGATTAGGGGACGGGTGAGGGTCAGGCTTCGGGGAAGGGTTAGGGTTAGGGTTCGGGCTAGGGTTAGGGTTAGGGGACGGGGACGGTTTAGGGTCCAGGTGAGGGTACGACAACGCTTTAGGGGGAGCGTACGTGTGAGGGCGCGGGTTAGTGTCAGCGTACGGGTTAGGATTAGGGGACGGGTGAGGGTCAGGCTTCGGGGAAGGGTTAGGGTTAGGGTTCGGGCTAGGGTTAGGGTTAGGGGACGGGGACGGTTTAGGGTCCAGGTGAGGGTACGACAACGCTTTAGGGGGAGCGTACGTGTGAGGGCGCGGGTTAGTGTCAGCGTACGGGTTAGGATTAGGGGACGGGTGAGGGTCAGGCTTCGGGGAAGGGTTAGGGTTAGGGTTCGGGCTAGGGTTAGGGTTAGGGGACGGGGACGGTTTAGGGTCCAGGTGAGGGTACGACAACGCTTTAGGGGGAGCGTACGTGTGAGGGCGCGGGTTAGTGTCAGCGTACGGGTTAGGATTAGGGGACGGGTGAGGGTCAGGCTTCGGGGAAGGGTTAGGGTTAGGGTTCGGGCTAGGGTTAGGGTTAGGGGACGGGGACGGTTTAGGGTCCAGGTGAGGGTACGACAATGCTTTAGGGGGAGCGTACGTGTGAGGGCGCGGGTTAGTGTCAGCGTACGGGTTAGGATTAGGGGACGGGTGAGGGTCAGGCTTCGGGGAAGGGTTAGGGTTAGGGTTCGGGCTAGGGTTAGGGTTAGGGGACGGGGACGGTTTAGGGTCCAGGTGAGGGTACGACAACGCTTTAGGGGGAGCGTACGTGTGAGGGCGCGGGTTAGTGTCAGCGTACGGGTTAGGATTAGGGGACGGGTGAGGGTCAGGCTTCGGGGAAGGGTTAGGATTAGGGTTCGGGCTAGGGTTAGGGTTAGGGGACGGGGACGGTATAGGGTCCAGGTGAGGGTACGACAACGCTTTAGGGGGAGCGTACGTGTGAGGGCGCAGGTTAGTGTCAGCTTACGGGTTAGGATTAGGGGACGGGTGAGGGTAAGGCTTCGGGGAAGGGTTAGGGTTAGGGTTCGGGCTAGGGTTAGGGTTAGGAGACGGGGACGGTTTAGGGTCCAGGTGAGGGTACGACAACGCTTTAGGGGGAGCGTACGTGTGAGGGCGCGGGTTAGTGTCAGCGTACGGGTTAGGATTACGGGACGGGTGAGGGTCAGGCTTCGGGGAAGGGTTAGGGCTAGGGTTCGGGCTAGGGTTAGGGTTAGGGGACGGGGACGGTTTAGGGTCCAGGTGAGGGTACGACAACGCTTTAGGGGGAGCGTACGTGTGAGGGCGCGGGTTAGTGTCAGCGTACGGGTTAGGATTAGAGGACGGGTGAGGGTCAGGCTTCGGGGAAGGGTTAGGGTTAGGGTTCGGGCTAGGGTTAGGGCACGGGGACGGGGACGGTTTAGGGTCCAGGTGAGGGTACGACAACGCTTTAGGGGGAGCGTACGTGTGAGGGCGCGGGTTAGTGTCAGCGTACGGGTTAGGATTAGGGGACGGGTGAGGGTCAGGCTTCGGGGAAGGGTTAGGGTTAGGGTTCGGGCTAGGGTTAGGGTTAGGGGACGGGGACGGTTTAGGGTCCAGGTGAGGGTACGACAACGCTTTAGGGGGAGCGTACGTGTGAGGGCGCGGGTTAGTGTCAGCGTACGGGTTAGGATTAGGGGACGGGTGAGGGTCAGGCTTCGGGGAAGGGTTAGGGTTAGGGTTCGGGCTAGGGTTAGGGTTAGGGGACGGGGACGGTTTAGGGTCCAGGTGAGGGTACGACAACGCTTTAGGGGGAGCGTACGTGTGAGGGCGCGGGTTAGTGTCAGCGTACGGGTTAGGATTAGGGGACGGGTGAGGGTCAGGCTTCGGGGAAGGGTTAGGGTTAGGGTTCGGGCTAGGGTTAGGGTTAGGGGACGGGGACGGTTTAGGGTCCAGGTGAGGGTACGACAACGCTTTAGGGGGAGCGTACGTGTGAGGGCGCGGGTTAGTGTCAGCGTACGGGTTAGGATTAGGGGACGGGTGAGGGTCAGGCTTCGGGGAAGGGTTAGGGTTAGGGTTCGGGCTAGGGTTAGGGTTAGGGGACGGGGACGGTTTAGGGTCCAGGTGAGGGTACGACAACGCTTTAGGGGGAGCGTACGTGTGAGGGCGCGGGTTAGTGTCAGCGTACGGGTTAGGATTAGGGGACGGGTGAGGGTCAGGCTTCGGGGAAGTGTTAGGGTTAGGGTTCGGGCTAGGGTTAGGGTTAGGGGACGGGGACGGTTTAGGGTCCAGGTGAGGGTACGACAACGCTTTAGGGGGAGCGTACGTGTGAGGGCGCGGGTTAGTGTCAGCGTACGGGTTAGGATTAGGGGACGGGTGAGGGTCAGGCTTCGGGGAAGGTTTAGCGTTAGGGTTCGGGCTAGGGTTAGGGTTAGGGGACGGGGACGGTTTAGGGTCCAGGTGAGGCTACGACAACGCTTTAGGGGGAGCGTACGTGTGAGGGCGCGGGTTAGTGTCAGCGTACGGGTTAGGATTAGGGGACGGGTGAGGGTCAGGCTTCGGGGAAGGGTTAGGGTTAGGGTTCGGGCTAGGGTTAGGGCACGGGGACGGGGACGGTTTAGGGTCCAGGTGAGGGTACGACAACGCTTTAGGGGGAGCGTACGTGTGAGGGCGCGGGTTAGTGTCAGCGTACGGGTTAGGATTAGGGGACGGGTGAGGGTCAGGCTTCGGGTGAGGGTTAGGGTTAGGGTTCGGCCTAGGGTTAGGGGACGGGGACGGGGACGGTTTAGGGTCCAGGTGAGGGTACGACAACGCTTTAGGGGGAGCGTACGTGTGAGGGCGCAGTTTAGTGTCAGCGTACGGGTTAGGATTAGGGGACGGGTGAGGGTCAGGCTTCGGGGAAGGGTTAGGGTTAGGGTTCGGGCTAGGGTTAGGGTTAGGGGACGGGGACGGCTTAGGGTCCAGGTGAGGGTACGACAACGCTTTAGGGGGAGCGTACGTGTGAGGGCGCGGGTTAGTGTCAGCGTACGGGTTAGGATTAGGGGACGGGTGAGGGTCAGGCTTCGGGGAAGGGTTAGGGTTAGGGTTCGGGCTAGGGTTAGGGTTAGGGGCCGGGGACGGTTTAGGGTCCAGGTGAGGGTACGACAATGCTTTAGGGGGAGCGTACGTGTGAGGGCGCGGGTTAGTGTCAGCGTACGTGTTAGGATTAGGGGACGGGTGAGGGTCAGGCTTCGGGGAAGGGTTAGGGTTAGGGTTCGGGCTAGGGTTAGGGTTAGGGGACGGGGACGGTTTAGGGTCCAGGTGAGGGTACGCAACGCTTTAGGGGGAGCGTACGTGTGAGGGCGCGGGTTAGTGTCAGCGTACGGGTTAGGATTAGGGGACGGGTGAGGGTCAGGCTTCGGGGAAGGGTTAGGGTTAGGGTTCGGGCTAGGGTTAGGGTTAGGGGATGGGGACGGTATAGGGTCCAGGTGAGGGTACGACAACGCTTTAGGGGGAGCGTACGTGTGAGGGCGCGGGTTAGTGTCAGCGTACGGGTTAGGATTAGGGGACGGGTGAGGGTAAGGCTTCGGGGAAGGGTTAGGGTTAGGGTTCGGGCTAGGGTTAGGGTTAGGAGACGGGGACGGTTTAGGGTCCAGGTGAGGGTACGACAACGCTTTAGGGGGAGCGTACGTGTGAGGGCGCGGGTTAGTGTCAGCGTACGGGTTAGGATTAGGGGACGGGTGAGGGTCAGGCTTCGGGGAAGGGTTAGGGCTAGGGTTCGGGCTAGGGTTAGGGTTAGGGGACGGGGACGGTTTAGGGTCCAGGTGAGGGTACGACAACGCTTTAGGGGGAGCGTACGTGTGAGGGCGCGGGTTAGTGTCAGCGTACGGGTTAGGATTAGAGGACGGGTGAGGGTCAGGCTTCGGGGAAGGGTTAGGGTTAGGGTTCGGGCTAGGGTTAGGGCACGGGGACGGGGACGGTTTAGGGTCCAGGTGAGGGTACGACAACGCTTTAGGGGGAGCGTACGTGTGAGGGCGCGGGTTAGTGTCAGTGTACGGGTTAGGATTAGGGGACGGGTGAGGGTCAGGCTTCGGGGGAGGGTTAGGGTTAGGGTTCGGGCTAGGGTTAGGGTTAGGGGACGGGGACGGTTTAGGGTCCAGTTGAGGGTACGACAACGCTTTAGGGGGAGCGTACGTGTGAGGGCGCGGGTTAGTGTCAGCGTACGGGTTAGGATTAGGGGACGGGTGAGGGTCAGGCTTCGGGGGAGGGTTAGGGTTAGGGTTCGGACTAGGGTTAGGGCACGGGGACGGGGACGGTTTAGGGTCCAGGTGAGGGTACGACAACGCTTTAGGGGGAGCGTACGTGTGAGGGCGCGGGTTAGTGTCAGCGTACGGGTTAGGATTAGGGGACGGGTGAGGGTCAGGCTTCGGGGAAGGGTTAGGGTTAGGGTTCGGGCTAGGGTTAGGGTTAGGGGACGGGGACGGTTTAGGGTCCAGGTGAGGGTACGACAACGCTTTAGGGGGAGCGTACGTGTGAGGGCGCGGGTTAGTGTCAGCGTACGGGTTAGGATTAGGGGACGGGTGAGGGTCAGGCTTCGGGGAAGGGTTAGGGTTAGGGTTCGGGCTAGGGTTAGGGTTAGGGGACGGGGACGGTTTAGGGTCCAGGTGAGGGTACGACAACGCTTTAGGGGGAGCGTACGTGTGAGGGCGCGGGTTAGTGTCAGCGTACGGGTTAGGATTAGGGGACGGGTGAGGGTCAGGCTTCGGGGAAGGGTTAGGGTTAGGGTTCGGGCTAGGGTTAGGGTTAGGGGACGGGGACGGTTTAGGGTCCAGGTGAGGGTACGACAACGCTTTAGGGGGAGCGTACGTGTGAGGGCGCGGGTTAGTGTCAGCGTACGGGTTAGGATTAGGGGACGGGTGAGGGTCAGGCTTCGGGGAAGGGTTAGGGTTAGGGTTCGGGCTAGGGTTAGGGTTAGGGGACGGGGACGGTTTAGGGTCCAGGTGAGGGTACGACAATGCTTTAGGGGGAGCGTACGTGTGAGGGCGCGGGTTAGTGTCAGCGTACGGGTTAGGATTAGGGGACGGGTGAGGGTCAGGCTTCGGGGAAGGGTTAGGGTTAGGGTTCGGGCTAGGGTTAGGGTTAGGGGACGGGGACGGTTTAGGGTCCAGGTGAGGGTACGACAACGCTTTAGGGGGAGCGTACGTGTGAGGGCGCGGGTTAGTGTCAGCGTACGGGTTAGGATTAGGGGACGGGTGAGGGTCAGGCTTCGGGGAAGGGTTAGGATTAGGGTTCGGGCTAGGGTTAGGGTTAGGGGACGGGGACGGTATAGGGTCCAGGTGAGGGTACGACAACGCTTTAGGGGGAGCGTACGTGTGAGGGCGCAGGTTAGTGTCAGCTTACGGGTTAGGATTAGGGGACGGGTGAGGGTAAGGCTTCGGGGAAGGGTTAGGGTTAGGGTTCGGGCTAGGGTTAGGGTTAGGAGACGGGGACGGTTTAGGGTCCAGGTGAGGGTACGACAACGCTTTAGGGGGAGCGTACGTGTGAGGGCGCGGGTTAGTGTCAGCGTACGGGTTAGGATTACGGGACGGGTGAGGGTCAGGCTTCGGGGAAGGGTTAGGGCTAGGGTTCGGGCTAGGGTTAGGGTTAGGGGACGGGGACGGTTTAGGGTCCAGGTGAGGGTACGACAACGCTTTAGGGGGAGCGTACGTGTGAGGGCGCGGGTTAGTGTCAGCGTACGGGTTAGGATTAGAGGACGGGTGAGGGTCAGGCTTCGGGGAAGGGTTAGGGTTAGGGTTCGGGCTAGGGTTAGGGCACGGGGACGGGGACGGTTTAGGGTCCAGGTGAGGGTACGACAACGCTTTAGGGGGAGCGTACGTGTGAGGGCGCGGGTTAGTGTCAGCGTACGGGTTAGGATTAGGGGACGGGTGAGGGTCAGGCTTCGGGGAAGGGTTAGGGTTAGGGTTCGGGCTAGGGTTAGGGTTAGGGGACGGGGACGGTTTAGGGTCCAGGTGAGGGTACGACAACGCTTTAGGGGGAGCGTACGTGTGAGGGCGCGGGTTAGTGTCAGCGTACGGGTTAGGATTAGGGGACGGGTGAGGGTCAGGCTTCGGGGAAGGGTTAGGGTTAGGGTTCGGGCTAGGGTTAGGGTTAGGGGACGGGGACGGTTTAGGGTCCAGGTGAGGGTACGACAACGCTTTAGGGGGAGCGTACGTGTGAGGGCGCGGGTTAGTGTCAGCGTACGGGTTAGGATTAGGGGACGGGTGAGGGTCAGGCTTCGGGGAAGGGTTAGGGTTAGGGTTCGGGCTAGGGTTAGGGTTAGGGGACGGGGACGGTTTAGGGTCCAGGTGAGGGTACGACAACGCTTTAGGGGGAGCGTACGTGTGAGGGCGCGGGTTAGTGTCAGCGTACGGGTTAGGATTAGGGGACGGGTGAGGGTCAGGCTTCGGGGAAGGGTTAGGGTTAGGGTTCGGGCTAGGGTTAGGGTTAGGGGACGGGGACGGTTTAGGGTCCAGGTGAGGGTACGACAACGCTTTAGGGGGAGCGTACGTGTGAGGGCGCGGGTTAGTGTCAGCGTACGGGTTAGGATTAGGGGACGGGTGAGGGTCAGGCTTCGGGGAAGTGTTAGGGTTAGGGTTCGGGCTAGGGTTAGGGTTAGGGGACGGGGACGGTTTAGGGTCCAGGTGAGGGTACGACAACGCTTTAGGGGGAGCGTACGTGTGAGGGCGCGGGTTAGTGTCAGCGTACGGGTTAGGATTAGGGGACGGGTGAGGGTCAGGCTTCGGGGAAGGTTTAGCGTTAGGGTTCGGGCTAGGGTTAGGGTTAGGGGACGGGGACGGTTTAGGGTCCAGGTGAGGCTACGACAACGCTTTAGGGGGAGCGTACGTGTGAGGGCGCGGGTTAGTGTCAGCGTACGGGTTAGGATTAGGGGACGGGTGAGGGTCAGGCTTCGGGGAAGGGTTAGGGTTAGGGTTCGGGCTAGGGTTAGGGCACGGGGACGGGGACGGTTTAGGGTCCAGGTGAGGGTACGACAACGCTTTAGGGGGAGCGTACGTGTGAGGGCGCGGGTTAGTGTCAGCGTACGGGTTAGGATTAGGGGACGGGTGAGGGTCAGGCTTCGGGTGAGGGTTAGGGTTAGGGTTCGGCCTAGGGTTAGGGGACGGGGACGGGGACGGTTTAGGGTCCAGGTGAGGGTACGACAACGCTTTAGGGGGAGCGTACGTGTGAGGGCGCAGTTTAGTGTCAGCGTACGGGTTAGGATTAGGGGACGGGTGAGGGTCAGGCTTCGGGGAAGGGTTAGGGTTAGGGTTCGGGCTAGGGTTAGGGTTAGGGGACGGGGACGGCTTAGGGTCCAGGTGAGGGTACGACAACGCTTTAGGGGGAGCGTACGTGTGAGGGCGCGGGTTAGTGTCAGCGTACGGGTTAGGATTAGGGGACGGGTGAGGGTCAGGCTTCGGGGAAGGGTTAGGGTTAGGGTTCGGGCTAGGGTTAGGGTTAGGGGCCGGGGACGGTTTAGGGTCCAGGTGAGGGTACGACAATGCTTTAGGGGGAGCGTACGTGTGAGGGCGCGGGTTAGTGTCAGCGTACGTGTTAGGATTAGGGGACGGGTGAGGGTCAGGCTTCGGGGAAGGGTTAGGGTTAGGGTTCGGGCTAGGGTTAGGGTTAGGGGACGGGGACGGTTTAGGGTCCAGGTGAGGGTACGCAACGCTTTAGGGGGAGCGTACGTGTGAGGGCGCGGGTTAGTGTCAGCGTACGGGTTAGGATTAGGGGACGGGTGAGGGTCAGGCTTCGGGGAAGGGTTAGGGTTAGGGTTCGGGCTAGGGTTAGGGTTAGGGGATGGGGACGGTATAGGGTCCAGGTGAGGGTACGACAACGCTTTAGGGGGAGCGTACGTGTGAGGGCGCGGGTTAGTGTCAGCGTACGGGTTAGGATTAGGGGACGGGTGAGGGTAAGGCTTCGGGGAAGGGTTAGGGTTAGGGTTCGGGCTAGGGTTAGGGTTAGGAGACGGGGACGGTTTAGGGTCCAGGTGAGGGTACGACAACGCTTTAGGGGGAGCGTACGTGTGAGGGCGCGGGTTAGTGTCAGCGTACGGGTTAGGATTAGGGGACGGGTGAGGGTCAGGCTTCGGGGAAGGGTTAGGGCTAGGGTTCGGGCTAGGGTTAGGGTTAGGGGACGGGGACGGTTTAGGGTCCAGGTGAGGGTACGACAACGCTTTAGGGGGAGCGTACGTGTGAGGGCGCGGGTTAGTGTCAGCGTACGGGTTAGGATTAGAGGACGGGTGAGGGTCAGGCTTCGGGGAAGGGTTAGGGTTAGGGTTCGGGCTAGGGTTAGGGCACGGGGACGGGGACGGTTTAGGGTCCAGGTGAGGGTACGACAACGCTTTAGGGGGAGCGTACGTGTGAGGGCGCGGGTTAGTGTCAGTGTACGGGTTAGGATTAGGGGACGGGTGAGGGTCAGGCTTCGGGGGAGGGTTAGGGTTAGGGTTCGGGCTAGGGTTAGGGTTAGGGGACGGGGACGGTTTAGGGTCCAGTTGAGGGTACGACAACGCTTTAGGGGGAGCGTACGTGTGAGGGCGCGGGTTAGTGTCAGCGTACGGGTTAGGATTAGGGGACGGGTGAGGGTCAGGCTTCGGGGGAGGGTTAGGGTTAGGGTTCGGACTAGGGTTAGGGCACGGGGACGGGGACGGTTTAGGGTCCAGGTGAGGGTACGACAACGCTTTAGGGGGAGCGTACGTGTGAGGGCGCGGGTTAGTGTCAGCGTACGGGTTAGGATTAGGGGACGGGTGAGGGTCAGGCTTCGGGGAAGGGTTAGGGTTAGGGTTCGGGCTAGGGTTAGGGTTAGGGGACGGGGACGGTTTAGGGTCCAGGTGAGGGTACGACAACGCTTTAGGGTGAGCGTACGTGTGAGGGCGCGGGTTAGTGTCAGCGTACGGGTTAGGATTAGGGGACGGGTGAGGGTCAGGCTTCGGGGAAGTGTTAGGGTTAGGGTTCGGGCTAGGGTTAGGGTTAGGGGACGGGGACGGTTTTGGGTCCAGGTGAGGGTACGACAACGCTTTAGGGGGAGCGTACGTGTGAGGGCGCGGGTTAGTGTCAGCGTACGGGTTAGGATTAGGGGACGGGTGAGGGTCAGGCTTCGGGGAAGGGTTAGGGTTAGGGTTCGGGCTAGGGTTAGGGTTAGGGGACGGGGACGGTTTAGGGTCCAGGTGAGGGTACGACAACGCTTTAGGGGGAGCGTACGTGTGAGGGCGCGGGTTAGTGTCAGCGTACGGGTTAGGATTAGGGGACGGGTGAGGGTCAGGCTTCGGGGAAGGGTTAGGGTTAGGGTTCGGGCTAGGGTTAGGGTTAGGGGACGGGGACGGTTTAGGGTCCAGGTGAGGGTATGACAACGCTTTAGGGGGAGCGTACGTGTGAGGGCGCGGGTTAGTGTCAGCGTACGGGTTAGGATTAGAGGACGGGTGAGGGTCAGGCTTCGGGGAAGGGTTAGGGTTAGGGTTCGGGCTAGGGTTAGGGTTAGGGGACGGGGACGGTTTAGGGTCCAGGTGAGGGTACGACAACGCTTTAGGGGGAGCGTACGTGTGAGGGCGCGGGTTAGTGTCAGCGTACGGTTTAGGATTAGGGGACGGGTGAGGGTCAGGCTTCGGGGAAGGGTTAGGGTTAGGGTTCGGGCTAGGGTTAGGGTTAGGGGACGGGGACGGTTTAGGGTCCAGGTGAGGGTACGACAATGCTTTAGGGGGAGCGTACGTGTGAGGGCGCGGGTTAGTGTCAGCGTACGGGTTAGGATTAGGGGACGGGTGAGGGTCAGGCTTCGGGGAAGGTTTAGCGTTAGGGTTCGGGCTAGGGTTAGGGTTAGGGGACGGGGACGGTTTAGGGTCCAGGTGAGGGTACGACAACGCTTTAGGGGGAGCGTACGTGTGAGGGCGCGGGTTAGTGTCAGCGTACGGGTTAGGATTAGGGGACGGGTGAGGGTCAGGCTTCGGGGAAGGGTGAGGGTTAGGGTTCGGGCTAGGGTTAGGGTTAGGGGACGGGGACGGTTTAGGGTCCAGGTGAGGGTACGACAACGCTTTAGGGGGAGCGTACGTGTGAGGGCGCGGTTTAGTGTCAGCGTACGGGTTAGGATTAGGGGACGGGTGAGGGTCAGGCTTCGGGGAAGTGTTAGGGTTAGGGTTCGGGCTAGGGTTAGGGTTAGGGGACGGGGACGGTTTAGGGTCCAGGTGAGGGTACGACAACGCTTTAGGGGGAGCGTACGTGTGAGGGCGCGGGTTAGTGTCAGCGTACGGGTTAGGATTAGGGGACGGGTGAGGGTCAGGCTTCGGGGAAGGGTTAGGGTTAGGGTTCGGGCTAGGGTTAGGGTTAGGGGACGGGGACGGTCTAGGGTCCATGTGAGGGTACGACAACGATTTAGGGGGAGCGTACGTGTGAGGGGGCGGGTTAGTGTCAGCGTACGGGTTAGGATTAGGGGACGGGTGAGGGTCAGGCTTCGGGGAAGGGTTAGTGTTAGGGTTCGGGCAAGGGTTAGGGTTAGGGGACGGGGACGGTTTAGGGTCCAGGTGAGGGTACGACAACGCTTTAGGGGGAGCGTACGTGTGAGGGCGCGGGTTAGTGTCAGCGTACGGGTTAGGATTAGGGGACGTGTGAGGGTCAGGCTTCGGGGAAGGGTTAGGGTTAGGGTTCGGGCTAGGGTTAGGGTTAGGGGACGGGGACGGTTTAGGGTCCAGGTGAGGGTACGACAACGCTTTAGGGGGAGCGTACGTGTGAGGGCGCGGGTTAGTGTCAGCGTACGGGTTAGGATTAGGGGACGGGTGAGGGTCAGGCTCGGGGAAGGGTTAGGGTTAGGGTTCGGGCTAGGGTTAGGGTTAGGGGACGGGGACGGTTTAGGGTCCAGGTGAGGGTACGACAACGCTTTAGGGGGAGCGTACGTGTGAGGGCGCGGGTTAGTGTCAGCGTACGGGTTAGGATTAGGTGACGGGTGAGGGTCAGGCTTCGGGGAAGTGTTAGGGTTAGGGTTCGGGCTAGGGTTAGGGCACGGGGACGGGGACGGTTTAGGGTCCAGGTGAGGGTACGACAACGCTTTAGGGGGAGCGTACGTGTGAGGGCGCGGGTTAGTGTCAGCGTACGGGTTAGGATTAGGGGACGGGTGAGGGTCAGGCTTCGGGGGAGGGTTAGGGTTAGGGTTCGGCCTAGGGTTAGGGGACGGGGACGGGGACGGTTTAGGGTCCAGGTGAGGGTACGACAACGTTTTAGGGGGAGCGTACGTGTGAGGGCGCGGTTTAGTGTCAGCGTACGGGTTAGGATTAGGGGACGGGTGAGGGTCAGGCTTCGGGGAAGGGTTAGGGTTAGGGTTCGGGCTAGGGTTAGGGTTAGGGGACGGGGACGGTTTAGGGTCCAGGTGAGGGTACGACAACGCTTTAGGGGGAGCGTACGTGTGAGGGCGCGGGTTAGTGTCAGCGTACGGGTTAGGATTAGGGGACGGGTGAGGGTCAGGCTTCGGGGAAGGGTTATTGTTAGGGTTCGGGCTAGGGTTAGGGTTAGGGGACGGGGACGGTTTAGGGTCCAGGTGAGGGTACGACAATGCTTTAGGGGGAGCGTACGTGTGAGGGCGCGGGTTAGTGTCAGCGTACGGGTTAGGATTAGGGGACGGGTGAGGGTCAGGCTTCGGGGAAGGGTTAGGGCTAGGGTTCGGGCTAGGGTTAGGGTTAGGGGACGGGGACGGTTTAGGGTCCAGGTGAGGGTACGACAACGCTTTAGGGGGAGCGTACGTGTGAGGGCGCGGGTTAGTGTCAGCGTACGGGTTAGGATTAGAGGACGGGTGAGGGTCAGGCTTCAGGGAAGGGTTAGGGTTAGGGTTCGGGCTAGGGTTAGGGCACGGGGACGGGGACGGTTTAGGGTCCAGGTGAGGGTACGACAACGCTTTTGGGGGAGCGTACGTGTGAGGGCGCGGGTTAGTGTCAGTGTACGGGTTAGGTTTAGGGGACGGGTGAGGGTCAGGCTTCGGGGGAGGGTTAGGGTTAGGGTTCGGGCTAGGGTTAGGGTTAGGGGACGGGGACGGTTTAGGGTCCAGGTGAGGGTACGACAACGCTTTAGGGGGAGCGTACGTGTGAGGGCGCGGGTTAGTGTCAGCGTACGGGTTAGGATTAGGGGACGGGTGAGGGTCAGGCTTCGGGGGAGGGTTAGGGTTAGGGTTCGGACTAGGGTTAGGGCACGGGGACGGGGACGGTTTAGGGTCCAGGTGAGTGTACGACAACGCTTTAGGGGGAGCGTACGTGTGAGGGCGCGGGTTAGTGTCAGCGTACGGGTTAGGATTAGGGGACGGGTGAGGGTCAGGCTTCGGGGAAGGGTTAGGGTTAGGGTTCGGGCTAGGGTTAGGGTTAGGGGACGGGGACGGTTTAGGGTCCAGGTGAGGGTACGACAACGCTTTAGGGGGAGCGTACGTGTGAGGGCGCGGGTTAGTGTCAGCGTACGGGTTAGGATTAGAGGACGGGTGAGGGTCAGGCTTCGGGGAAGGGTTAGGGTTAGGGTTCGGGCTAGGGTTAGGGCACGGGGACGGGGACGGTTTAGGGTCCAGGTGAGGGTACGACAACGCTTTAGGGGGAGCGTACGTGTGAGGGCGCGGGTTAGTGTCAGTGTACGGGTTAGGATTAGGGGACGGGTGAGGGTCAGGCTTCGGGGGAGGGTTAGGGTTAGGGTTCGGGCTAGGGTTAGTGTTAGGGGACGGGGACGGTTTAGGGTCCAGGTGAGGGTACGACAACGCTTTAGGGGGAGCGTACGTGTGAGGGCGCGGGTTAGTGTCAGCGTACGGGTTAGGATTAGGGGACGGGTGAGGGTCAGGCTTCGGGGGAGGGTTAGGGTTAGGGTTCGGACTAGGGTTAGGGCACGGGGACGGGGACGGTTTAGGGTCCAGGTGAGGGTACGACAACGCTTTAGGGGGAGCGTACGTGTGAGGGCGCGGGTTAGTGTCAGCGTACGGGTTAGGATTAGGGGACGGGTGAGGGTCAGGCTTCGGGGAAGGGTTAGGGTTAGGGTTCGGGCTAGGGTTAGGGTTAGGGGACGGGGACGGTTTAGGGTCCAGGTGAGGGTACGACAACGCTTTAGGGGGAGCGTACGTGTGAGGGCGCGGGTTAGTGTCAGCGTACGGGTTAGGATTAGGGGACGGGTGAGGGTCAGGCTTCGGGGAAGGGTTAGGGTTAGGGTTCGGGCTAGGGTTAGGGTTAGGGGACGGGGACGGTTTAGGGTCCAGGTGAGGGTACGACAACGCTTTAGGGGGAGCGTACGTGTGAGGGCGCGGGTTAGTGTCAGCGTACGGGTTAGGATTAGGGGACGGGTGAGGGTCAGGCTTCGGGGAAGGGTTAGGGTTAGGGTTCGGGCTAGGGTTAGGGTTAGGGGACGGGGACGGTTTAGGGTCCAGGTGAGGGTACGACAACGCTTTAGGGGGAGCGTACGTGTGAGGGCGCGGGTTAGTGTCAGCGTACGGGTTAGGATTAGGGGACGGGTGAGGGTCAGGCTTCGGGGAAGGGTTAGGGTTAGGGTTCGGGCTAGGGTTAGGGTTAGGGGACGGGGACGGTTTAGGGTCCAGGTGAGGGTACGACAACGCTTTAGGGGGAGCGTACGTGTGAGGGCGCGGGTTAGTGTCAGCGTACGGGTTAGGATTAGGGGACGGGTGAGGGTCAGGCTTCGGGGAAGTGTTAGGGTTAGGGTTCGGGCTAGGGTTAGGGTTAGGGGACGGGGACGGTTTAGGGTCCAGGTGAGGGTACGACAACGCTTTAGGGGGAGCGTACGTGTGAGGGCGCGGGTTAGTGTCAGCGTACGGGTTAGGATTAGGGGACGGGTGAGGGTCAGGCTTCGGGGAAGGTTTAGCGTTAGGGTTCGGGCTAGGGTTAGGGTTAGGGGACGGGGACGGTTTAGGGTCCAGGTGAGGCTACGACAACGCTTTAGGGGGAGCGTACGTGTGAGGGCGCGGGTTAGTGTCAGCGTATGGGTTAGGATTAGGGGACGGGTGAGGGTCAGGCTTCGGGGAAGGGTTAGGGTTAGGGTTCGGGCTAGGGTTAGGGCACGGGGACGGGGACGGTTTAGGGTCCAGGTGAGGGTACGACAACGCTTTAGGGGGAGCGTACGTGTGAGGGCGCGGGTTAGTGTCAGCGTACGGGTTAGGATTAGGGGACGGGTGAGGGTCAGGCTTCGGGTGAGGGTTAGGGTTAGGGTTCGGCCTAGGGTTAGGGGACGGGGACGGGGACGGTTTAGGGTCCAGGTGAGGGTACGACAACGCTTTAGGGGGAGCGTACGTGTGAGGGCGCAGTTTAGTGTCAGCGTACGTGTTAGGATTAGGGGACGGGTGAGGGTCAGGCTTCGGGGAAGGGTTAGGGTTAGGGTTCGGGCTAGGGTTAGGGTTAGGGGACGGGGACGGCTTAGGGTCCAGGTGAGGGTACGACAACGCTTTAGGGGGAGCGTACGTGTGAGGGCGCGGGTTAGTGTCAGCGTACGGGTTAGGATTAGGGGACGGGTGAGGGTCAGGCTTCGGGGAAGGGTTAGGGTTAGGGTTCGGGCTAGGGTTAGGGTTAGGGGCCGGGGACGGTTTAGGGTCCAGGTGAGGGTACGACAATGCTTTAGGGGGAGCGTACGTGTGAGGGCGCGGGTTAGTGTCAGCGTACGTGTTAGGATTAGGGGACGGGTGAGGGTCAGGCTTCGGGGAAGGGTTAGGGTTAGGGTTCGGGCTAGGGTTAGGGTTAGGGGACGGGGACGGTTTAGGGTCCAGGTGAGGGTACGACAACGCTTTAGGGGGAGCGTACGTGTGAGGGCGCGGGTTAGTGTCAGCGTACGGGTTAGGATTAGGGGACGGGTGAGGGTCAGGCTTCGGGGAAGGGTTAGGGTTAGGGTTCGGGCTAGGGTTAGGGTTAGGGGATGGGGACGGTATAGGGTCCAGGTGAGGGTACGACAACGCTTTAGGGGGAGCGTACGTGTGAGGGCGCGGGTTAGTGTCAGCGTACGGGTTAGGATTAGGGGACGGGTGAGGGTAAGGCTTCGGGGAAGGGTTAGGGTTAGGGTTCGGGCTAGGGTTAGGGTTAGGAGACGGGGACGGTTTAGGGTCCAGGTGAGGGTACGACAACGCTTTAGGGGGAGCGTACGTGTGAGGGCGCGGGTTAGTGTCAGCGTACGGGTTAGGATTAGGGGACGGGTGAGGGTCAGGCTTCGGGGAAGGGTTAGGGCTAGGGTTCGGGCTAGGGTTAGGGTTAGGGGACGGGGACGGTTTAGGGTCCAGGTGAGGGTACGACAACGCTTTAGGGGGAGCGTACGTGTGAGGGCGCGGGTTAGTGTCAGCGTACGGGTTAGGATTAGAGGACGGGTGAGGGTCAGGCTTCGAGGAAGGGTTAGGGTTAGGGTTCGGGCTAGGGTTAGGGCACGGGGACGGGGACGGTTTAGGGTCCAGGTGAGGGTACGACAACGCTTTAGGGGGAGCGTACGTGTGAGGGCGCGGGTTAGTGTCAGTGTACGGGTTAGGATTAGGGGACGGGTGAGGGTCAGGCTTCGGGGGAGGGTTAGGGTTAGGGTTCGGGCTAGGGTTAGGGTTAGGGGACGGGGACGGCTTAGGGTCCAGTTGAGGGTACGACAACGCTTTAGGGGGAGCGTACGTGTGAGGGCGCGGGTTAGTGTCAGCGTACGGGTTAGGATTAGGGGACGGGTGAGGGTCAGGCTTCGGGGGAGGGTTAGGGTTAGGGTTCGGACTAGGGTTAGGGCACGGGGACGGGGACGGTTTAGGGTCCAGGTGAGGGTACGACAACGCTTTAGGGGGAGCGTACGTGTGAGGGCGCGGGTTAGTGTCAGCGTACGGGTTAGGATTAGGGGACGGGTGAGGGTCAGGCTTCGGGGAAGGGTTAGGGTTAGGGTTCGGGCTAGGGTTAGGGTTAGGGGACGGGGACGGTTTAGGGTCCAGGTGAGGGTACGACAACGCTTTAGGGTGAGCGTACGTGTGAGGGCGCGGGTTAGTGTCAGCGTACGGGTTAGGATTAGGGGACGGGTGAGGGTCAGGCTTCGGGGAAGTGTTAGGGTTAGGGTTCGGGCTAGGGTTAGGGTTAGGGGACGGGGACGGTTTTGGGTCCAGGTGAGGGTACGACAACGCTTTAGGGGGAGCGTACGTGTGAGGGCGCGGGTTAGTGTCAGCGTACGGGTTAGGATTAGGGGACGGGTGAGGGTCAGGCTTCGGGGAAGGGTTAGGGTTAGGGTTCGGGCTAGGGTTAGGGTTAGGGGACGGGGACGGTTTAGGGTCCAGGTGAGGGTACGACAACGCTTTAGGGGGAGCGTACGTGTGAGGGCGCGGGTTAGTGTCAGCGTACGGGTTAGGATTAGGGGACGGGTGAGGGTCAGGCTTCGGGGAAGGGTTAGGGTTAGGGTTCGGGCTAGGGTTAGGGTTAGGGGACGGGGACGGTTTAGGGTCCAGGTGAGGGTATGACAACGCTTTAGGGGGAGCGTACGTGTGAGGGCGCGGGTTAGTGTCAGCGTACGGGTTAGGATTAGAGGACGGGTGAGGGTCAGGCTTCGGGGAAGGGTTAGGGTTAGGGTTCGGGCTAGGGTTAGGGTTAGGGGACGGGGACGGTTTAGGGTCCAGGTGAGGGTACGACAACGCTTTAGGGGGAGCGTACGTGTGAGGGCGCGGGTTAGTGTCAGCGTACGGTTTAGGATTAGGGGACGGGTGAGGGTCAGGCTTCGGGGAAGGGTTAGGGTTAGGGTTCGGGCTAGGGTTAGGGTTAGGGGACGGGGACGGTTTAGGGTCCAGGTGAGGGTACGACAATGCTTTAGGGGGAGCGTACGTGTGAGGGCGCGGGTTAGTGTCAGCGTACGGGTTAGGATTAGGGGACGGGTGAGGGTCAGGCTTCGGGGAAGGTTTAGCGTTAGGGTTCGGGCTAGGGTTAGGGTTAGGGGACGGGGACGGTTTAGGGTCCAGGTGAGGGTACGACAACGCTTTAGGGGGAGCGTACGTGTGAGGGCGCGGGTTAGTGTCAGCGTACGGGTTAGGATTAGGGGACGGGTGAGGGTCAGGCTTCGGGGGAGGGTTAGGGTTAGGGTTCGGGCTAGGGTTAGGGTTAGGGGACGGGGACGGTTTAGGGTCCAGGTGAGGGTACGACAACGCTTTAGGGGGAGCGTACGTGTGAGGGCGCGGGTTAGTGTCAGCGTACGGGTTAGGATTAGGGGACGGGTGAGGGTCAGGCTTCGGGGAAGGGTGAGGGTTAGGGTTCGGGCTAGGGTTAGGGTTAGGGGACGGGGACGGTTTAGGGTCCAGGTGAGGGTACGACAACGCTTTAGGGGGAGCGTACGTGTGAGGGCGCGGTTTAGTGTCAGCGTACGGGTTAGGATTAGGGGACGGGTGAGGGTCAGGCTTCGGGGAAGTGTTAGGGTTAGGGTTCGGGCTAGGGTTAGGGTTAGGGGACGGGGACGGTTTAGGGTCCAGGTGAGGGTACGACAACGCTTTAGGGGGAGCGTACGTGTGAGGGCGCGGGTTAGTGTCAGCGTACGGGTTAGGATTAGGGGACGGATGAGGGTCAGGCTTCGGGGAAGGGTTAGGGTTAGGGTTCGGGCTAGGGTTAGGGTTAGGGGACGGGGACGGTTTAGGGTCCATGTGAGGGTACGACAACGATTTAGGGGGAGCGTACGTGTGAGGGGGCGGGTTAGTGTCAGCGTATGGGTTAGGATTAGGGGACGGGTGAGGGTCAGGCTTCGGGGAAGGGTTAGTGTTAGGGTTCGGGCAAGGGTTAGGGTTAGGGGACGGGGACGGTTTAGGGTCCAGGTGAGGGTACGACAACGCTTTAGGGGGAGCGTACGTGTGAGGGCGCGGGTTAGTGTCAGCGTACGGGTTAGGATTAGGGGACGTGTGAGGGTCAGGCTTCGGAGAAGGGTTAGGGTTAGGGTTCGGGCTAGGGTTAGGGTTAGGGGACGGGGACGGTTTAGGGTCCAGGTGAGGGTACGACAACGCTTTAGGGGGAGCGTACGTGTGAGGGCGCGGGTTAGTGTCAGCGTACGGGTTAGGATTAGGGGACGGGTGAGGGTCAGGCTCGGGGAAGGGTTAGGGTTAGGGTTCGGGCTAGGGTTAGGGTTAGGGGACGGGGACGGTTTAGGGTCCAGGTGAGGGTACGACAACGCTTTAGGGGGAGCGTACGTGTGAGGGCGCGGGTTAGTGTCAGCGTACGGGTTAGGATTAGGTGACGGGTGAGGGTCAGGCTTCGGGGAAGTGTTAGGGTTAGGGTTCGGGCTAGGGTTAGGGCACGGGGACGGGGACGGTTTAGGGTCCAGGTGAGGGTACGACAACGCTTTAGGGGGAGCGTACGTGTGAGGGCGCGGGTTAGTGTCAGCGTACGGGTTAGGATTAGGGGACGGGTGAGGGTCAGGCTTCGGGGGAGGGTTAGGGTTAGGGTTCGGCCTAGGGTTAGGGGACGGGGACGGGGACGGTTTAGGGTCCAGGTGAGGGTACGACAACGTTTTAGGGGGAGCGTACGTGTGAGGGCGCGGTTTAGTGTCAGCGTACGGGTTAGGATTAGGGGACGGGTGAGGGTCAGGCTTCGGGGAAGGGTTAGGGTTAGGGTTCGGGCTAGGGTTAGGGTTAGGGGACGGGGACGGTTTAGGGTCCAGGTGAGGGTACGACAACGCTTTAGGGGGAGCGTACGTGTGAGGGCGCGGGTTAGTGTCAGCGTACGGGTTAGGATTAGGGGACGGGTGAGGGTCAGGCTTCGGGGAAGGGTTAGGGTTAGGGTTCGGGCTAGGGTTAGGGTTAGGGGACGGGGACGGTTTAGGGTCCAGGTGAGGGTACGACAATGCTTTAGGGGGAGCGTACGTGTGAGGGCGCGGGTTAGTGTCAGCGTACGGGTTAGGATTAGGGGACGGGTGAGGGTCAGGCTTCGGGGAAGGGTTAGGGCTAGGGTTCGGGCTAGGGTTAGGGTTAGGGGACGGGGACGGTTTAGGGTCCAGGTGAGGGTACGACAACGCTTTAGGGGGAGCGTACGTGTGAGGGCGCGGGTTAGTGTCAGCGTACGGGTTAGGATTAGAGGACGGGTGAGGGTCAGGCTTCGGGGAAGGGTTAGGGTTAGGGTTCGGGCTAGGGTTAGGGCACGGGGACGGGGACGGTTTAGGGTCCAGGTGAGGGTACGACAACGCTTTTGGGGGAGCGTACGTGTGAGGGCGCGGGTTAGTGTCAGTGTACGGGTTAGGATTAGGGGACGGGTGAGGGTCAGGCTTCGGGGGAGGGTTAGGGTTAGGGTTCGGGCTAGGGTTAGGGTTAGGGGACGGGGACGGTTTAGGGTCCAGGTGAGGGTACGACAACGCTTTAGGGGGAGCGTACGTGTGAGGGCGCGGGTTAGTGTCAGCGTACGGGTTAGGATTAGGGGACGGGTGAGGGTCAGGCTTCGGGGGAGGGTTAGGGTTAGGGTTCGGACTAGGGTTAGGGCACGGGGACGGGGACGGTTTAGGGTCCAGGTGAGTGTACGACAACGCTTTAGGGGGAGCGTACGTGTGAGGGCGCGGGTTAGTGTCAGCGTACGGGTTAGGATTAGGGGACGGGTGAGGGTCAGGCTTCGGGGAAGGGTTAGGGTTAGGGTTCGGGCTAGGGTTAGGGTTAGGGGACGGGGACGGTTTAGGGTCCAGGTGAGGGTACGACAACGCTTTAGGGGGAGCGTACGTGTGAGGGCGCGGGTTAGTGTCAGCGTACGGGTTAGGATTAGGGGACGGGTGAGGGTCAGGCTTCGGGGAAGGGTTAGGGTTAGGGTTCGGGCTAGGGTTAGGGTTAGGGGACGGGGACGGTTTAGGGTCCAGGTGAGGGTACGACAACGCTTTAGGGGGAGCGTACGTGTGAGGGCGCGGGTTAGTGTCAGCGTACGGGTTAGGATTAGGGGACGGGTGAGGGTCAGGCTTCGGGGAAGGGTTAGGGTTAGGGTTCGGGCTAGGGTTAGGGTTAGGGGACGGGGACGGTTTAGGGTCCAGGTGAGGGTACGACAACGCTTTAGGGGGAGCGTACGTGTGAGGGCGCGGGTTAGTGTCAGCGTACGGGTTAGGATTAGGGGACGGGTGAGGGTCAGGCTTCGGGGGAGGGTTAGGGTTAGGGTTCGGCCTAGGGTTAGGGGACGGGGACGGGGACGGTTTAGGGTCCAGGTGAGGGTACGACAACGTTTTAGGGGGAGCGTACGTGTGAGGGCGCGGTTTAGTGTCAGCGTACGGGTTAGGATTAGGGGACGGGTGAGGGTCAGGCTTCGGGGAAGGGTTAGGGTTAGGGTTCGGGCTAGGGTTAGGGTTAGGGGACGGGGACGGTTTAGGGTCCAGGTGAGGGTACGACAACGCTTTAGGGGGAGCGTACGTGTGAGGGCGCGGGTTAGTGTCAGCGTACGGGTTAGGATTAGGGGACGGGTGAGGGTCAGGCTTCGGGGAAGGGTTAGGGTTAGGGTTCGGGCTAGGGTTAGGGTTAGGGGACGGGGACGGTTTAGGGTCCAGGTGAGGGTACGACAATGCTTTAGGGGGAGCGTACGTGTGAGGGCGCGGGTTAGTGTCAGCGTACGGGTTAGGATTAGGGGACGGGTGAGGGTCAGGCTTCGGGGAAGGGTTAGGGCTAGGGTTCGGGCTAGGGTTAGGGTTAGGGGACGGGGACGGTTTAGGGTCCAGGTGAGGGTACGACAACGCTTTAGGGGGAGCGTACGTGTGAGGGCGCGGGTTAGTGTCAGCGTACGGGTTAGGATTAGAGGACGGGTGAGGGTCAGGCTTCGGGGAAGGTTTAGGGTTAGGGTTCGGGCTAGGGTTAGGGCACGGGGACGGGGACGGTTTAGGGTCCAGGTGAGGGTACGACAACGCTTTTGGGGGAGCGTACGTGTGAGGGCGCGGGTTAGTGTCAGTGTACGGGTTAGGATTAGGGGACGGGTGAGGGTCAGGCTTCGGGGGAGGGTTAGGGTTAGGGTTCGGGCTAGGGTTAGGGTTAGGGGACGGGGACGGTTTAGGGTCCAGGTGAGGGTACGACAACGCTTTAGGGGGAGCGTACGTGTGAGGGCGCGGGTTAGTGTCAGCGTACGGGTTAGGATTAGGGGACGGGTGAGGGTCAGGCTTCGGGGGAGGGTTAGGGTTAGGGTTCGGACTAGGGTTAGGGCACGGGGACGGGGACGGTTTAGGGTCCAGGTGAGTGTACGACAACGCTTTAGGGGGAGCGTACGTGTGAGGGCGCGGGTTAGTGTCAGCGTACGGGTTAGGATTAGGGGACGGGTGAGGGTCAGGCTTCGGGGAAGGGTTAGGGTTAGGGTTCGGGCTAGGGTTAGGGTTAGGGGACGGGGACGGTTTAGGGTCCAGGTGAGGGTACGACAACGCTTTAGGGGGAGCGTACGTGTGAGGGCGCGGGTTAGTGTCAGCGTACGGGTTAGGATTAGGGGACGGGTGAGGGTCAGGCTTCGGGGAAGGGTTAGGGTTAGGGTTCGGGCTAGGGTTAGGGTTAGGGGACGGGGACGGTTTAGGGTCCAGGTGAGGGTACGACAACGCTTTAGGGGGAGCGTACGTGTGAGGGCGCGGGTTAGTGTCAGCGTACGGGTTAGGATTAGGGGACGGGTGAGGGTCAGGCTTCGGGGAAGGGTTAGGGTTAGGGTTCGGGCTAGGGTTAGGGTTAGGGGACGGGGACGGTTTAGGGTCCAGGTGAGGGTACGACAACGCTTTAGGGGGAGCGTACGTGTGAGGGCGCGGGTTAGTGTCAGCGTACGGGTTAGGATTAGGGGACGGGTGAGGGTCAGGCTTCGGGGAAGGGTTAGGGTTAGGGTTCGGGCTAGGGTTAGGGTTAGGGGACGGGGACGGTTTAGGGTCCAGGTGAGGGTACGACAACGCTTTAGGGGGAGCGTACGTGTGAGGGCGCGGGTTAGTGTCAGCGTACGGGTTAGGATTAGGGGACGGGTGAGGGTCAGGCTTCGGGGAAGGGTTAGGGTTAGGGTTCGGGCTAGGGTTAGGGTTAGGGGACGGGGACGGTTTAGGGTCCAGGTGAGGGTACGACAACGCTTTAGGGGGAGCGTACGTGTGAGGGCGCGGGTTAGTGTCAGCGTACGGGTTAGGATTAGGGGACGGGTGAGGGTCAGGCTTCGGGGAAGGGTTAGGGTTAGGGTTCGGGCTAGGGTTAGGGTTAGGGTACGGGGACGGTTTAGGGTCCAGGTGAGGGTACGACAACGCTTTAGGGGGAGCGTACGTGTGAGGGCGCGGGTTAGTGTCAGCGTACGGGTTAGGATTAGGGGACGGGTGAGGGTCAGGCTTCGGGGAAGGTTTAGCGTTAGGGTTCGGGCTAGGGTTAGGGTTAGGGGACGGGGACGGTTTAGGGTCCAGGTGAGGCTACGACAACGCTTTAGGGGGAGCGTACGTGTGAGGGCGCGGGTTAGTGTCAGCGTACGGGTTAGGATTAGGGGACGGGTGAGGGTCAGGCTTCGGGGAAGGGTTAGAGTTAGGGTTCGGGCTAGGGTTAGGGCACGGGGACGGGGACGGTTTAGGGTCCAGGTGAGGGTACGACAACGCTTTAGGGGGAGCGTACGTGTGAGGGCGCGGGTTAGTGTCAGCGTACGGGTTAGGATTAGGGGACGGGTGAGGGTCAGGCTTCGGGGGAGGGTTAGGGTTAGGGTTCGGCCTAGGGTTAGGGGACGGGGACGGGGACGGTTTAGGGTCCAGGTGAGGGTACGACAACGCTTTAGGGGGAGCGTACGTGTGAGGGCGCAGTTTAGTGTCAGCGTACGGGTTAGGATTAGGGGACGGTTGAGGGTCAGGCTTCGGGGAAGTGTTAGGGTTAGGGTTCGGGCTAGGGTTAGGGTTAGGGGACGGGGACGGTTTAGGGTCCAGGTGAGGGTACGACAACGCTTTAGGGGGAGCGTACGTGTGAGGGCGCGGGTTAGTGTCAGCGTACGGGTTAGGATTAGGGGACGGGTGAGGGTCAGGCTTCGGGGAAGGGTTAGGGTTAGGGTTCGGGCTAGGGTTAGGGTTAGCGGCCGGGGACGGTTTAGGGTCCAGGTGAGGGTACGACAACGCTTTAGGGGGAGCGTACGTGTGAGGGCGCGGGTTAGTGTCAGCGTACGGGTTAGGATTAGGGGACGGGTGAGGGTCAGGCTTCGGGGAAGGGTTAGGGTTAGGGTTCGGGCTAGGGTTAGGGTTAGGGGACGGGGACGGTTTAGGGTCCAGGTGAGGGTACGACAACGCTTTAGGGGAGCGTACGTGTGAGGGCGCGGGTTAGTGTCAGCGTACGGGTTAGGATTAGGGGACGGGTGAGGGTCAGGCTTCGGGGAAGGGTTAGGGTTAGGGTTCGGGCTAGGGTTAGGGTTAGGGGACGGGGACGGTATAGGGTCCAGGTGAGGGTACGACAACGCTTTAGGGGGAGCGTACGTGTGAGGGCGCGGGTTAGTGTCAGCGTACGGGTTAGTATTAGGGGACGGGTGAGTGTAAGGCTTCGGGGAAGGGTTAGGGTTAGGGTTCGGGCTAGGGTTAGGGTTAGGAGACGGGGACGGTTTAGGGTCCAGGTGAGGGTACGACAACGCTTTAGGGGGAGCGTACGTGTGAGGGCGCGGGTTAGTGTCAGCGTACGGGTTAGGATTAGGGGACGGGTGAGGGTCAGGCTTCGGGGGAGGGTTAGGGTTAGGGTTCGGACTAGGGTTAGGGCACGGGGACGGGGACGGTTTAGGGTCCAGGTGAGGGTACGACAACGCTTTAGGGGGAGCGTACGTGTGAGGGCGCGGGTTAGTGTCAGCGTACGGGTTAGGATTAGGGGACGGGTGAGGGTCATGCTTCGGGGAAGGGTTAGGGTTAGGGTTCGGGCTAGGGTTAGGGTTAGGGGACGGGGACGGTTTACGGTCCAGGTGAGGGTACGACAACGCTTTAGGGGGAGCGTACGTGTGAGGGCGCGGGTTAGTGTCAGCGTACGGGTTAGGATTAGGGGACGGGTGAGGGTCAGGCTTCGGGGAAGGGTTAGGGTTAGGGTTCGGGCTAGGGTTAGAGTTAGGGGACGGGGACGGTTTAGGGTCCAGGTGAGGGTACGACAACGCTTTAGGGGGAGCGTACGTGTGAGGGCGCGGGTTAGTGTCAGCGTACGGGTTAGGATTAGGGGACGGGTGAGGGTCAGGCTTCGGGGAAGGGTTAGGGTTAGGGTTCGGGCTAGGGTTAGGGTTAGGGGACGGGGACGGTTTAGGGTCCAGGTGAGGGTACGACAACGCTTTAGGGGGAGCGTACGTGTGAGGGCGCGGGTTAGTGTCAGCGTACGGGTTAGGATTAGGGGACGGGTGAGGGTCAGGCTTCGGGGAAGGGTTAGGGTTAGGGTTCGGGCTAGGGTTAGGGTTAGGGGACGGGGACGGTTTAGGGTCCAGGTGAGGGTACGACAACGCTTTAGGGGGAGCGTACGTGTGAGGGCGCGGGTTAGTGTCAGCGTACGGGTTAGGATTAGAGGACGGGTGAGGGTCAGGCTTCGGGGAAGGGTTAGGGTTAGGGTTCGGGCTAGGGTTAGGGTTAGGGGACGGGGACGGTTTAGGGTCCAGGTGAGGGTACGACAACGCTTTAGGGGGAGCGTACGTGTGAGGGCGCGGGTTAGTGTCAGCGTACGGTTTAGGATTAGGGGACGGGTGAGGGTCAGGCTTCGGGGAAGGGTTAGGGTTAGGGTTCGGGCTAGGGTTAGGGTTAGGGGACGGGGACGGTTTAGGGTCCAGGTGAGGGTACGACAACGCTTTAGGGGGAGCGTACGTGTGAGGGCGCGGGTTAGTGTCAGCGTACGGGTTAGGATTAGGGGACGGGTGAGGGTCAGGCTTCGGGGAAGGGTTAGGGTTAGGGTTCGGGCTAGGGTTAGGGTTAGGGGACGGGGACGGTTTAGGGTCCAGGTGAGGGTACGACAACGCTTTAGGGGGAGCGTACGTGTGAGGGCGCGGGTTAGTGTCAGCGTACGGGTTAGGATTAGGGGACGGGTGAGGGTCAGGCTTCGGGGAAGGGTTAGGGTTAGGGTTCGGGCTAGGGTTAGGGTTAGGGGACGGGGACGGTTTAGGGTCCAGGTGAGGGTACGACAACGCTTTAGGGGGAGCGTACGTGTGAGGGCGCGGGTTAGTGTCAGCGTACGGGTTAGGATTAGGGGACGGGTGAGGGTAAGGCTTCGGGGAAGGGTTAGGGTTAGGGTTCGGGCTAGGGTTAGGGTTAGGAGACGGGGACGGTTTAGGGTCCAGGTGAGGGTACGACAACGCTTTAGGGGGAGCGTACGTGTGAGGGCGCGGGTTAGTGTCAGCGTACGGGTTAGGATTAGGGGACGGGTGAGGGTCATGCTTCGGGGAAGGGTTAGGGCTAGGGTTCGGGCTAGGGTTAGGGTTAGGGGACGGGGACGGTTTAGGGTCCAGGTGAGGGTACGACAACGCTTTAGGGGGAGCGTACGTGTGAGGGCGCGGGTTAGTGTCAGCGTACGGGTTAGGATTAGGGGACGGGTGAGGGTCAGGCTTCGGGGAAGGGTTAGGGTTAGGGTTCGGGCTAGGGTTAGGGCACGGGGACGGGGACGGTTTAGGGTCCAGGTGAGGGTACGACAACGCTTTAGGGGGAGCGTACGTGTGAGGGCGCGGGTTAGTGTCAGCGTACGGGTTAGGATTAGGGGACGGGTGAGGGTCAGGCTTCGGGGAAGGGTTAGGGTTAGGGTTCGGGCTAGGGTTAGGGTTAGGGGACGGGGACGGTTTAGGGTCCAGGTGAGGGTACGACAACGCTTTAGGGGGAGCGTACGTGTGAGGGCGCGGGTTAGTGTCAGCGTACGGGTTAGGATTAGGGGACGGGTGAGGGTCAGGCTTCGGGGAAGGGTTAGGGTTAGGGTTCGGGCTAGGGTTAGGGTTAGGGGACGGGGACGGTTTAGGGTCCAGGTGAGGGTACGACAACGCTTTAGGGGGAGCGTACGTGTGAGGGCGCGGGTTAGTGTCAGCGTACGGGTTAGTATTAGGGGACGGGTGAGGGTCAGGCTTCGGGGAAGGGTTAGGGTTAGGGTTCGGGCTAGGGTTAGGGTTAGGGGACAGGGACGGTTTAGGGTCCAGGTGAGGGTACGACAACGATTTAGGGGGAGCGTACGTGTGAGGGCGCGGGTTAGTGTCAGCGTACGGGTTAGGATTAGGGGACGGATGAGGGTCAGGCTTCGGGGAAGGGTTAGGGTTAGGGTTCGGTCTAGGGTTAGGGCACGGGTACGGGGACGGTTTAGGGTCCAGGTGAGGGTACGACAACGCTTTAGGGGGAGCGTACGTGTGAGGGCGCGGGTTAGTGTCAGCGTACGGGTTAGGATTAGGGGACGGGTGAGGGTCAGGCTTCGGGGGAGGGTTATGGTTAGGGTTCGGGCTAGGGTTAGGGTTAGGGGACGGGGACGGTTTAGGGTCCAGGTGAGGGTACGACAACGCTTTAGGGGGAGCGTACGTGTGAGGGCGCGGGTTAGTGTCAGCGTACGGGTTAGGATTAGGGGACGGGTGAGGGTCAGGCTTCGGGGGAGGGTTAGGGTTAGGGTTCGGGCTAGGGTTAGGGTTAGGGCACGGGGACGGTTTAGGGTCCAGGTGAGGGTACGACAACGCTTTAGGGGGAGCGTACGTGTGAGGGCGCGGGTTAGTGTCAGCGTACGGGTTAGGATTAGGGGACGGGTGAGGGTCAGGCTTCGGGGAAGGGTGAGGGTTAGGGTTCGGGCTAGGTTTAGGGTTAGGGGACGGGGACGGTTTAGGGTCCAGGTGAGGGTACGACAACGTTTTAGGGGGAGCGTACGTGTGAGGGCGCGGGTTAGTGTCAGCGTACGGGTTAGGATTAGGGGACGGGTGAGGGTCAGGCTTCGGGGAAGGGTTAGCGTTAGGGTTCGGGCTAGGGTTAGGGTTAGGGGACGGGGACGGTTTAGGGTCCAGGTGAGGGTACGACAACGCTTTAGGGGGAGCGTACGTGTGAGGGCGCGGGTTAGTGTCAGCGTACGGGTTAGGATTAGGGGACGGGTGAGGGTCAGGCTTCGGGGAAGGGTTAGCGTTAGGGTTCGGGCTAGGGTTAGGGTTAGGGGACGGGGACGGTTTAGGGTCCAGGTGAGGGTACGACAACGCTTTAGGGGGAGCGTACGTGTGAGGGCGCGGGTTAGTGTCAGCGTACGGGTTAGGATTAGGGGACGGGTGAGAGTAAGGCTTCGGGGGAGGGTTAGGGTTAGGGTTCGGGCTAGGGTTAGGGTTAGGGGACGGGGACGGTTTAGGGTCCAGGTGAGGGTACGACAACGCTTTAGGGGGAGCGTACGTGTGAGGGCGCGGGTTAGTGTCAGCGTACGGGTTAGGATTAGGGGACGGGTGAGGGTCAGGCTTCGGGGGAGGGTTAGGGTTAGGGTTCGGGCTAGGGTTAGGGTTAGGGGACGGGGACGGTTTAGGGTCCAGGTGAGGGTACGACAACGCTTTAGGGGGAGCGTACGTGTGAGGGCGCGGGTTAGTGTCAGCGTACGGGTTAGGATTAGGGGACGGGTGAGGGTCAGGCTTCGGGGAAGTGTGAGGGTTAGGGTTCGGGCTAGGGTTAGGGTTAGGGGACGGGGACGGTTTAGGGTCCAGGTGAGTGTACGACAACGCTTTAGGGGGAGCGTACGTGTGAGGGCGCGGGTTAGTGTCAGCGTACGGTTTAGGATTAGGGGACGGGTGAGGGTCAGGCTTCGGGGAAGGGTTAGGGTTAGGGTTCGGGCTAGGGTTAGGGTTAGGGGACGGGGACGGTTTAGGGTCCAGGTGAGGGTACGACAACGCTTTAGGGGGAGCGTACGTGTGAGGGCGCGGGTTAGTGTCAGCGTACGGGTTAGGATTAGGGGACGGGTGAGGGTCAGGCTTCGGGGGAGGGTTAGGGTTAGGGTTCGGGCTAGGGTTAGGGTTAGGGGACGGGGACGGTTTAGGGTCCAGGTGAGGGTACGACAACGCTTTAGGGGGAGCGTACGTGTGAGGGCGCGGGTTAGTGTCAGCGTACGGGTTAGGATTAGGGGACGGGTGAGGGTCAGGCTTCGGGGAAGGGTGAGGGTTAGGGTTCGGGCTAGGCTTAGGGTTAGGGGACGGGGACGGTTTAGGGTCCAGGTGAGGGTACGACAACGCTTTAGGGGGAACGTACGTGTGAGGGCGCGGTTTAGTGTCAGCGTACGGGTTAGGATTAGGGGACGGGTGAGGGTCAGGCTTCGGGGAAGTGTTAGGGTTAGGGTTCGGGTTAGGGTTAGGGTTAGGGGACGGGGACGGTTTAGGGTCCAGGTGAGGGTACGACAACGCTTTAAGGGGAGCGTACGTGTGAGGGCGCGGGTTAGTGTCTGCGTACGGGTTAGGATTAGGAGACGGGTGAGGGTCAGGCTTCGGGGAAGTGTTAGCGTTAGGGTTCGGGCTAGGGTTAGGGTTAGGGGACGGGGACGGTTTAGGGTCCAGGTGAGGGTACGACAACGCTTTAGGGGGAGCGTACGTGTGAGGGCGCGGGTTAGTGTCAGCGTACGGGTTAGGATTAGGGGATGGGTGAGGGTCAGGCTTCGGGAGAGGGTTAGGGTTAGGGTTCGGGCTAGGGTTAGGGTTAGGGGACGGGGACGGTTTATGGTCCAGGTGAGGGTACGACAACGCTTTAGGGGGAGCGTACGTGTGAGGGCGCGGGTTAGTGTCAGCGTACGGGTTAGGATTAGGGGACGGGTGAGGGTCAGGCTTCGGGAGAGGGTTAGGGTTAGGGTTCGGGCTAGGGTTAGGGTTAGGGGACGGGGACGGTTTAGGGTCCAGGTGAGGGTACGACAACGCTTTAGGGGGAGCGTACGTGTGAGGGCGCGGGTTTGTGTCAGCGTACGGGTTAGGATTAGGGGACGGGTGATGATCAGGCTTCGGGGAAGGGTTAGGGTTAGGGTTCGGGCTAGGGTTAGGGTTAGGGGACGGGGACGGTTTAGGGTCCAGGTGAGGGTACGACAACGCTTTAGGGGGAGCGTACGTGTGAGGGCGCGGGTTAGTGTCAGCGTACGGGTTAGGATTAGGGGACGGGTGAGGGTCAGGCTTCGGGGAAGGGTTAGGGTCAGGGTTCGGGCTAGGGTTAGGGTTAGGGGACGGGGACGGTTTAGGGTCCAGGTGAGGGTACGACAACGCTTTAGGGGGAGCGTACGTGTGAGGGCGCGGGTTAGTGTCAGCGTACGGGTTAGGATTAGGGGACGGGTGAGGGTCAGGCTTCGGGGAAGGGTTAGGTTTAGGGTTCGGGCTAGGGTTAGGGTTAGGGGACGGGGACGGTTTAGGGTCCATGTGAGGGTACGACAACGATTTAGGGGGAGCGTACGTGTGAGGGCGCGGGTTAGTGTCAGCGTACGGGTTAGGATTAGGGGACGGGTGAGGGTCAGGCTTCGGGGAAGGGTTAGGGTTAGGGTTCGGGCAAGGGTTAGGGTTAGGGGACGGGGACGGTTTAGGGTCCAGGTGAGGGTACGACAACGCTTTAGGGGGAGCGTACGTGTGAGGGCGCGGGTTAGTGTCAGCGTACGGGTTAGGATTAGGGGACGGGTGAGGGTCAGGCTTCGGGGAAGGGTTAGGGTTAGGGTTCGGGCTAGGGTTAGGGTTAGGAGACGGGGACGGTTTAGGGTCCAGGTGAGGGTACGACAACGCTTTAGGGGGAGCGTACGTGTGAGGGCGCGGGTTAGTGTCAGCGTACGGGTTAGGATTAGGGGACGGGTGAGGGTCAGGCTTCGGGGAAGGGTTAGGGTTAGGGTTCGGGCTAGGGTTAGGGCACGGGGACGGGGACGGTTTAGGGTCCAGGTGAGGGTACGACAACGCTTTAGGGGGAGCGTACGTGTGAGGGCGCGGGTTAGTGTCAGTGTACGGGTTAGGATTAGGGGACGGGTGAGGGTCAGGCTTCGGGGGAGGGTTAGGGTTAGGGTTCGGGCTAGGGTTAGGGTTAGGGGACGGGGACGGTTTAGGGTCCAGGTGAGGGTACGACAACGCTTTAGGGGGAGCGTACGTGTGAGGGCGCGGGTTAGTGTCAGCGTACGGGTTAGGATTAGGGGACGGGTGAGGGTCAGGCTTCGGGGGAGGGTTAGGGTTAGGGTTCGGACTAGGGTTAGGGCACGGGGACGGGGACGGTTTAGGGTCCAGGTGAGGGTACGACAACGCTTTAGGGGGAGCGTACGTGTGAGGGCGCGGGTTAGTGTCAGCGTACGGGTTAGGATTAGGGGACGGGTGAGGGTCAGGCTTCGGGGAAGGGTTAGGGTTAGGGTTCGGGCTAGGGTTAGGGTTAGGGGACGGGGACGGTTTAGGGTCCAGGTGAGGGTACGACAACGCTTTAGGGGGAGCGTACGTGTGAGGGCGCGGGTTAGTGTCAGCGTACGGGTTAGGATTAGGGGACGGGTGAGGGTCAGGCTTCGGGGAAGGGTTAGGGTTAGGGTTCGGGCTAGGGTTAGGGTTAGGGGACGGGGACGGCTTAGGGTCCAGGTGAGGGTACGACAACGCTTTAGGGGGAGCGTACGTGTGAGGGCGCGGGTTAGTGTCAGCGTACGGGTTAGGATTAGGGGACGGGTGAGGGTCAGGCTTCGGGGAAGGGTTAGGGTTAGGGTTCGGGCTAGGGTTAGGGTTAGGGGCCGGGGACGGTTTAGGGTCCAGGTGAGGGTACGACAATGCTTTAGGGGGAGCGTACGTGTGAGGGCGCGGGTTAGTGTCAGCGTACGGGTTAGGATTAGGGGACGGGTGAGGGTCAGGCTTCGGGGAAGGGTTAGGGTTAGGGTTCGGGCTAGGGTTAGGGTTAGGGGACGGGGACGGTTTAGGGTCCAGGTGTGGGTACGACAACGCTTTAGGGGGAGCGTACGTGTGAGGGCGCGGGTTAGTGTCAGCGTACGGGTTAGGATTAGGGGACGGGTGAGGGTCAGGGTTCGGGGAAGGGTTAGTGTTAGGGTTCGGGCCAGGGTTAGGGTTAGGGGACGGGGACGGTTTAGGGTCCAGGTAAGGGTACGACAACGCTTTAGGGGGAGCGTACGTGTGAGGGCGCGGGTTAGTGTCAGCGTACGGGTTAGGATTAGGGGACGGGTGAGGGTCAGGCTTCGGGGAAGTGTTAGGGTTAGGGTTCGGGTTAGGGTTAGGGTTAGGGGACGGGGACGGTTTAGGGTCCAGGTGAGGGTACGACAACGCTTTAAGGGGAGCGTACGTGTGAGGGCGCGGGTTAGTGTCTGCGTACGGGTTAGGATTAGGAGACGGGTGAGGGTCAGGCTTCGGGGAAGTGTTAGCGTTAGGGTTCGGGCTAGGGTTAGGGTTAGGGGACGGGGACGGTTTAGGGTCCAGGTGAGGGTACGACAACGCTTTAGGGGGAGCGTACGTGTGAGGGCGCGGGTTAGTGTCAGCGTACGGGTTAGGATTAGGGGATGGGTGAGGGTCAGGCTTCGGGAGAGGGTTAGGGTTAGGGTTCGGGCTAGGGTTAGGGTTAGGGGACGGGGACGGTTTATGGTCCAGGTGAGGGTACGACAACGCTTTAGGGGGAGCGTACGTGTGAGGGCGCGGGTTAGTGTCAGCGTACGGGTTAGGATTAGGGGACGGGTGAGGGTCAGGCTTCGGGAGAGGGTTAGGGTTAGGGTTCGGGCTAGGGTTAGGGTTAGGGGACGGGGACGGTTTAGGGTCCAGGTGAGGGTACGACAACGCTTTAGGGGGAGCGTACGTGTGAGGGCGCGGGTTTGTGTCAGCGTACGGGTTAGGATTAGGGGACGGGTGATGATCAGGCTTCGGGGAAGGGTTAGGGTTAGGGTTCGGGCTAGGGTTAGGGTTAGGGGACGGGGACGGTTTAGGGTCCAGGTGAGGGTACGACAACGCTTTAGGGGGAGCGTACGTGTGAGGGCGCGGGTTAGTGTCAGCGTACGGGTTAGGATTAGGGGACGGGTGAGGGTCAGGCTTCGGGGAAGGGTTAGGGTCAGGGTTCGGGCTAGGGTTAGGGTTAGGGGACGGGGACGGTTTAGGGTCCAGGTGAGGGTACGACAACGCTTTAGGGGGAGCGTACGTGTGAGGGCGCGGGTTAGTGTCAGCGTACGGGTTAGGATTAGGGGACGGGTGAGGGTCAGGCTTCGGGGAAGGGTTAGGTTTAGGGTTCGGGCTAGGGTTAGGGTTAGGGGACGGGGACGGTTTAGGGTCCATGTGAGGGTACGACAACGATTTAGGGGGAGCGTACGTGTGAGGGCGCGGGTTAGTGTCAGCGTACGGGTTAGGATTAGGGGACGGGTGAGGGTCAGGCTTCGGGGAAGGGTTAGGGTTAGGGTTCGGGCAAGGGTTAGGGTTAGGGGACGGGGACGGTTTAGGGTCCAGGTGAGGGTACGACAACGCTTTAGGGGGAGCGTACGTGTGAGGGCGCGGGTTAGTGTCAGCGTACGGGTTAGGATTAGGGGACGGGTGAGGGTCAGGCTTCGGGGAAGGGTTAGGGTTAGGGTTCGGGCTAGGGTTAGGGTTAGGAGACGGGGACGGTTTAGGGTCCAGGTGAGGGTACGACAACGCTTTAGGGGGAGCGTACGTGTGAGGGCGCGGGTTAGTGTCAGCGTACGGGTTAGGATTAGGGGACGGGTGAGGGTCAGGCTTCGGGGAAGGGTTAGGGTTAGGGTTCGGGCTAGGGTTAGGGCACGGGGACGGGGACGGTTTAGGGTCCAGGTGAGGGTACGACAACGCTTTAGGGGGAGCGTACGTGTGAGGGCGCGGGTTAGTGTCAGTGTACGGGTTAGGATTAGGGGACGGGTGAGGGTCAGGCTTCGGGGGAGGGTTAGGGTTAGGGTTCGGGCTAGGGTTAGGGTTAGGGGACGGGGACGGTTTAGGGTCCAGGTGAGGGTACGACAACGCTTTAGGGGGAGCGTACGTGTGAGGGCGCGGGTTAGTGTCAGCGTACGGGTTAGGATTAGGGGACGGGTGAGGGTCAGGCTTCGGGGGAGGGTTAGGGTTAGGGTTCGGACTAGGGTTAGGGCACGGGGACGGGGACGGTTTAGGGTCCAGGTGAGGGTACGACAACGCTTTAGGGGGAGCGTACGTGTGAGGGCGCGGGTTAGTGTCAGCGTACGGGTTAGGATTAGGGGACGGGTGAGGGTCAGGCTTCGGGGAAGGGTTAGGGTTAGGGTTCGGGCTAGGGTTAGGGTTAGGGGACGGGGACGGTTTAGGGTCCAGGTGAGGGTACGACAACGCTTTAGGGGGAGCGTACGTGTGAGGGCGCGGGTTAGTGTCAGCGTACGGGTTAGGATTAGGGGACGGGTGAGGGTCAGGCTTCGGGGAAGGGTTAGGGTTAGGGTTCGGGCTAGGGTTAGGGTTAGGGGACGGGGACGGCTTAGGGTCCAGGTGAGGGTACGACAACGCTTTAGGGGGAGCGTACGTGTGAGGGCGCGGGTTAGTGTCAGCGTACGGGTTAGGATTAGGGGACGGGTGAGGGTCAGGCTTCGGGGAAGGGTTAGGGTTAGGGTTCGGGCTAGGGTTAGGGTTAGGGGCCGGGGACGGTTTAGGGTCCAGGTGAGGGTACGACAATGCTTTAGGGGGAGCGTACGTGTGAGGGCGCGGGTTAGTGTCAGCGTACGGGTTAGGATTAGGGGACGGGTGAGGGTCAGGCTTCGGGGAAGGGTTAGGGTTAGGGTTCGGGCTAGGGTTAGGGTTAGGGGACGGGGACGGTTTAGGGTCCAGGTGTGGGTACGACAACGCTTTAGGGGGAGCGTACGTGTGAGGGCGCGGGTTAGTGTCAGCGTACGGGTTAGGATTAGGGGACGGGTGAGGGTCAGGCTTCGGGGAAGGGTTAGGGTTAGGGTTCGGGCTAGGGTTAGGGTTAGGGGATGGGGACGGTATAGGGTCCAGGTGAGGGTACGACAACGCTTTAGGGGGAGCGTACGTGTGAGGGCGCGGGTTAGTGTCAGCGTACGGGTTAGGATTAGGGGACGGGTGAGGGTAAGGCTTCGGGGAAGGGTTAGGGTTAGGGTTCGGGCTAGGGTTAGGGTTAGGAGACGGGGACGGTTTAGGGTCCAGGTGAGGGTACGACAACGCTTTAGGGGGAGCGTACGTGTGAGGGCGCGGGTTAGTGTCAGCGTACGGGTTAGGATTAGGGGACGGGTGAGGGTCAGGCTTCGGGGAAGGGTTAGGGCTAGGGTTCGGGCTAGGGTTAGAGTTAGGGGACGGGGACGGTTTAGGGTCCAGGTGAGGGTACGACAACGCTTTAGGGGGAGCGTACGTGTGAGGGCGCGGGTTAGTGTCAGCGTACGGGTTAGGATTAGAGGACGGGTGAGGGTCAGGCTTCGGGGAAGGGTTAGGGTTAGGGTTCGGGCTAGGGTTAGGGCACGGGGACGGGGACGGTTTAGGGTCCAGGTGAGGGTACGACAACGCTTTAGGGGGAGCGTACGTGTGAGGGCGCGGGTTAGTGTCAGTGTACGGGTTAGGATTAGGGGACGGGTGAGGGTCAGGCTTCGGGGGAGGGTTAGGGTTAGGGTTCGGGCTAGGGTTAGGGTTAGGGGACGGGGACGGTTTAGGGTCCAGTTGAGGGTACGACAACGCTTTAGGGGGAGCGTACGTGTGAGGGCGCGGGTTAGTGTCAGCGTACGGGTTAGGATTAGGGGACGGGTGAGGGTCAGGCTTCGGGGGAGGGTTAGGGTTAGGGTTCGGACTAGGGTTAGGGCACGGGGACGGGGACGGTTTAGGGTCCAGGTGAGGGTACGACAACGCTTTAGGGGGAGCGTACGTGTGAGGGCGCGGGTTAGTGTCAGCGTACGGGTTAGGATTAGGGGACGGGTGAGGGTCAGGCTTCGGGGAAGGGTTAGGGTTAGGGTTCGGGCTAGGGTTAGGGTTAGGGGACGGGGACGGTTTAGGGTCCAGGTGAGGGTACGACAACGCTTTAGGGGGAGCGTACGTGTGAGGGCGCGGGTTAGTGTCAGCGTACGGGTTAGGATTAGGGGACGGGTGAGGGTCAGGCTTCGGGGAAGGGTTAGGGTTAGGGTTCGGGCTAGGGTTAGGGTTAGGGGACGGGGACGGTTTAGGGTCCAGGTGAGGGTACGACAACGCTTTAGGGGGAGCGTACGTGTGAGGGCGCGGGTTAGTGTCAGCGTACGGGTTAGGATTAGGGGACGGGTGAGGGTCAGGCTTCGGGGAAGGGTTAGGGTTAGGGTTCGGGCTAGGGTTAGGGTTAGGGGACGGGGACGGTTTAGGGTCCAGGTGAGGGTACGACAACGCTTTAGGGGGAGCGTACGTGTGAGGGCGCGGGTTAGTGTCAGCGTACGGGTTAGGATTAGGGGACGGGTGAGGGTCAGGCTTCGGGGAAGGGTTAGGGTTAGGGTTCGGGCTAGGGTTAGGGTTAGGGGACGGGGACGGTTTAGGGTCCAGGTGAGGGTACGACAACGCTTTAGGGGGAGCGTACGTGTGAGGGCGCGGGTTAGTGTCAGCGTACGGGTTAGGATTAGAGGACGGGTGAGGGTCAGGCTTCGGGGAAGGGTTAGGGTTAGGGTTCGGGCTAGGGTTAGGGTTAGGGGACGGGGACGGTTTAGGGTCCAGGTGAGGGTACGACAACGCTTTAGGGGGAGCGTACGTGTGAGGGCGCGGGTTAGTGTCAGCGTACGGTTTAGGATTAGGGGACGGGTGAGGGTCAGGCTTCGGGGAAGGGTTAGGGTTAGGGTTCGGGCTAGGGTTAGGGTTAGGGGACGGGGACGGTTTAGGGTCCAGGTGAGGGTACGACAATGCTTTAGGGGGAGCGTACGTGTGAGGGCGCGGGTTAGTGTCAGCGTACGGGTTAGGATTAGGGGACGGGTGAGGGTCAGGCTTCGGGGAAGGTTTAGCGTTAGGGTTCGGGCTAGGGTTAGGGTTAGGGGACGGGGACGGTTTAGGGTCCAGGTGAGGGTACGACAACGCTTTAGGGGGAGTGTACGTGTGAGGGCGCGGGTTAGTGTCAGCGTACGGGTTAGGATTAGGGGACGGGTGAGGGTCAGGCTTCGGGGGAGGGTTAGGGTTAGGGTTCGGGCTAGGGTTAGGGTTAGGGGACGGGGACGGTTTAGGGTCCAGGTGAGGGTACGACAACGCTTTAGGGGGAGCGTACGTGTGAGGGCGCGGGTTAGTGTCAGCGTACGGGTTAGGATTAGGGGACGGGTGAGGGTCAGGCTTCGGGGAAGGGTTAGGTTTAGGGTTCGGGCTAGGGTTAGGGTTAGGGGACGGGGACGGTTTAGGGTCCAGGTGAGGGTACGACAACGCTTTAGGGGGAGCGTACGTGTGAGGGCGCGGGTTAGTGTCAGTGTACGGGTTAGGATTAGGGGACGGGTGAGGGTCAGGCTCGGGGAAGGGTTAGGGTTAGGGTTCGGGCTAGGGTTAGGGCACGGGGACGGGGACGGTTTAGGGTCCAGGTGAGGGTACGACAACGCTTTAGGGGGAGCGTACGTGTGAGGGCGCGGGTTAGTGTCAGCGTACGGGTTAGGATTAGGTGACGGGTGAGGGTCAGGCTTCGGGGAAGGGTTAGGGTTAGGGTTCGGGCTAGGGTTAGGGCACGGGGACGGGGACGGTTTAGGGTCCAGGTGAGGGTACGACAACGCTTTAGGGGGAGCGTACGTGTGAGGGCGCGGGTTAGTGTCAGCGTACGGGTTAGGATTAGGGGACGGGTGAGGGTCAGGCTTCGGGGGAGGGTTAGGGTTAGGGTTCGGCCTAGGGTTAGGGGACGGGGACGGGGACGGTTTAGGGTCCAGGTGAGGGTACGACAACGCTTTAGGGGGAGCGTACGTGTGAGGGCGCGGTTTAGTGTCAGCGTACGGGTTAGGATTAGGGGACGGGTGAGGGTCAGGCTTCGGGGAAGGGTTAGGTTTAGGGTTCGGGCTAGGGTTAGGGTTAGGGGACGGGGACGGTTTAGGGTCCAGGTGAGGGTACGACAACGCTTTAGGGGGAGCGTACGTGTGAGGGCGCGGGTTAGTGTCAGCGTACGGGTTAGGATTAGGGGACGGGTGAGGGTCAGGCTTCGGGGAAGGGTTAGGGTTAGGGTTCGGGCTAGGGTTAGGGTTAGGGGACGGGGACGGTTTAGGGTCCAGGTGAGGGTACGACAATGCTTTAGGGGGAGCGTACGTGTGAGGGCGCGGGTTAGTGTCAGCGTACGGGTTAGGATTAGGGGACGGGTGAGGGTCAGGCTTCGGGGAAGGGTTAGGGTTAGGGTTCGGGCTAGGGTTAGGGTTAGGGGACGGGGACGGTTTAGGGTCCAGGTGAGGGTACGACAACGCTTTAGGGGGAGCGTACGTGTGAGGGCGCGGGTTAGTGTCAGCGTACGGGTTAGGATTAGGGGACGGGTGAGGGTCAGGCTTCGGGGAAGGGTTAGGGTTAGGGTTCGGGCTAGGGTTAGGGTTAGGGGACGGGGACGGTATAGGGTCCAGGTGAGGGTACGACAACGCTTTAGGGGGAGCGTACGTGTGAGGGCGCAGGTTAGTGTCAGCTTACGGGTTAGGATTAGGGGACGGGTGAGGGTAAGGCTTCGGGGAAGGGTTAGGGTTAGGGTTCGGGCTAGGGTTAGGGTTAGGAGACGGGGACGGTTTAGGGTCCAGGTGAGGGTACGACAAAGCTTTAGGGGGAGCGTACGTGTGAGGGCGCGGGTTAGTGTCAGCGTACGGGTTAGGATTACGGGACGGGTGAGGGTCAGGCTTCGGGGAAGGGTTAGGGCTAGGGTTCGGGCTAGGGTTAGGGTTAGGGGACGGGGACGGTTTAGGGTCCAGGTGAGGGTACGACAACGCTTTAGGGGGAGCGTACGTGTGAGGGCGCGGGTTAGTGTCAGCGTACGGGTTAGGATTAGAGGACGGGTGAGGGTCAGGCTTCGGGGAAGGGTTAGGGTTAGGGTTCGGGCTAGGGTTAGGGCACGGGGACGGGGACGGTTTAGGGTCCAGGTGAGGGTACGACAACGCTTTAGGGGGAGCGTACGTGTGAGGGCGCGGGTTAGTGTCAGTGTACGGGTTAGGATTAGGGGACGGGTGAGGGTCAGGCTTCGGGGGAGGGTTAGGGTTAGGGTTCGGGCTAGGGTTAGGGTTAGGGGACGGGGACGGTTTAGGGTCCAGGTGAGGGTACGACAACGCTTTAGGGGGAGCGTACGTGTGAGGGCGCGGGTTAGTGTCAGCGTACGGGTTAGGATTAGGGGACGGGTGAGGGTCAGGCTTCGGGGGAGGGTTAAGGTTAGGGTTCGGACTAGGGTTAGGGCACGGGGACGGGGACGGTTTAGGGTCCAGGTGAGGGTACGACAACGCTTTAGGGGGAGCGTACGTGTGAGGGCGCGGGTTAGTGTCAGCGTACGGGTTAGGATTAGGGGACGGGTGAGGGTCAGGCTTCGGGGGAGGGTTAGGGTTAGGGTTCGGGCTAGGGTTAGGGTTAGGGGACGGGGACGGTTTAGGGTCCAGGTGAGGGTACGACAACGCTTTAGGGGGAGCGTACGTGTGAGGGCGCGGGTTAGTGTCAGCGTACGGGTTAGGATTAGGGGACGGGTGAGGGTCAGGCTTCGGGGAAGGGTTAGGGTTAGGGTTCGGGCTAGGGTTAGGGTTAGGGGACGGGGACGGTTTAGGGTCCAGGTGAGGGTACGACAACGCTTTAGGGGGAGCGTACGTGTGAGGGCGCGGGTTAGTGTCAGCGTACGGGTTAGGATTAGGGGACGGGTGAGGGTCAGGCTTCGGGGAAGGGTTAGGGTTAGGGTTCGGGCTAGGGTTAGGGTTAGGGGACGGGGACGGTTTAGGGTCCAGGTGAGGGTACGACAACGCTTTAGGGGGAGCGTACGTGTGAGGGCGCGGGTTAGTGTCAGCGTACGGGTTAGGATTAGGGGACGGGTGAGGGTCAGGCTTCGGGGAAGGGTTAGGGTTAGGGTTCGGGCTAGGGTTAGGGTTAGGGGACGGGGACGGTTTAGGGTCCAGGTGAGGGTACGACAACGCTTTAGGGGGAGCGTACGTGTGAGGGCGCGGGTTAGTGTCAGCGTACGGGTTAGGATTAGGGGACGGGTGAGGGTCAGGCTTCGGGGAAGGGTTAGGGTTAGGGTTCGGGCTAGGGTTAGGGTTAGGGGACGGGGACGGTTTAGGGTCCAGGTGAGGGTACGACAACGCTTTAGGGGGAGCGTACGTGTGAGGGCGCGGGTTAGTGTCAGCGTACGGGTTAGGATTAGGGGACGGGTGAGGGTCAGGCTTCGGGGAAGTGTTAGGGTTAGGGTTCGGGCTAGGGTTAGGGTTAGGGGACGGGGACGGTTTAGGGTCCAGGTGAGGGTACGACAACGCTTTAGGGGGAGCGTACGTGTGAGGGCGCGGGTTAGTGTCAGCGTACGGGTTAGGATTAGGGGACGGGTGAGGGTCAGGCTTCGGGGGAGGGTTAGGGTTAGGGTTCGGCCTAGGGTTAGGGGACGGGGACGGGGACGGTTTAGGGTCCAGGTGAGGGTACGACAACGCTTTAGGGGGAGCGTACGTGTGAGGGCGCGGTTTAGTGTCAGCGTACGGGTTAGGATTAGGGGACGGGTGAGGGTCAGGCTTCGGGGAAGGGTTAGGTTTAGGGTTCGGGCTAGGGTTAGGGTTAGGGGACGGGGACGGTTTAGGGTCCAGGTGAGGGTACGACAACGCTTTAGGGGGAGCGTACGTGTGAGGGCGCGGGTTAGTGTCAGCGTACGGGTTAGGATTAGGGGACGGGTGAGGGTCAGGCTTCGGGGAAGGGTTAGGGTTAGGGTTCGGGCTAGGGTTAGGGTTAGGGGACGGGGACGGTTTAGGGTCCAGGTGAGGGTACGACAATGCTTTAGGGGGAGCGTACGTGTGAGGGCGCGGGTTAGTGTCAGCGTACGGGTTAGGATTAGGGGACGGGTGAGGGTCAGGCTTCGGGGAAGGGTTAGGGTTAGGGTTCGGTCTAGGGTTAGGGTTAGGGGACGGGGACGGTTTAGGGTCCAGGTGAGGGTACGACAACGCTTTAGGGGGAGCGTACGTGTGAGGGCGCGGGTTAGTGTCAGCGTACGGGTTAGGATTAGGGGACGGGTGAGGGTCAGGCTTCGGGGAAGGGTTAGGGTTAGGGTTCGGGCTAGGGTTAGGGTTAGGGGACGGGGACGGTATAGGGTCCAGGTGAGGGTACGACAACGCTTTAGGGGGAGCGTACGTGTGAGGGCGCAGGTTAGTGTCAGCTTACGGGTTAGGATTAGGGGACGGGTGAGGGTAAGGCTTCGGGGAAGGGTTAGGGTTAGGGTTCGGGCTAGGGTTAGGGTTAGGAGACGGGGACGGTTTAGGGTCCAGGTGAGGGTACGACAAAGCTTTAGGGGGAGCGTACGTGTGAGGGCGCGGGTTAGTGTCAGCGTACGGGTTAGGATTACGGGACGGGTGAGGGTCAGGCTTCGGGGAAGGGTTAGGGCTAGGGTTCGGGCTAGGGTTAGGGTTAGGGGACGGGGACGGTTTAGGGTCCAGGTGAGGGTACGACAACGCTTTAGGGGGAGCGTACGTGTGAGGGCGCGGGTTAGTGTCAGCGTACGGGTTAGGATTAGAGGACGGGTGAGGGTCAGGCTTCGGGGAAGGGTTAGGGTTAGGGTTCGGGCTAGGGTTAGGGCACGGGGACGGGGACGGTTTAGGGTCCAGGTGAGGGTACGACAACGCTTTAGGGGGAGCGTACGTGTGAGGGCGCGGGTTAGTGTCAGTGTACGGGTTAGGATTAGGGGACGGGTGAGGGTCAGGCTTCGGGGGAGGGTTAGGGTTAGGGTTCGGGCTAGGGTTAGGGTTAGGGGACGGGGACGGTTTAGGGTCCAGGTGAGGGTACGACAACGCTTTAGGGGGAGCGTACGTGTGAGGGCGCGGGTTAGTGTCAGCGTACGGGTTAGGATTAGGGGACGGGTGAGGGTCAGGCTTCGGGGGAGGGTTAAGGTTAGGGTTCGGACTAGGGTTAGGGCACGGGGACGGGGACGGTTTAGGGTCCAGGTGAGGGTACGACAACGCTTTAGGGGGAGCGTACGTGTGAGGGCGCGGGTTAGTGTCAGCGTACGGGTTAGGATTAGGGGACGGGTGAGGGTCAGGCTTCGGGGGAGGGTTAGGGTTAGGGTTCGGGCTAGGGTTAGGGTTAGGGGACGGGGACGGTTTAGGGTCCAGGTGAGGGTACGACAACGCTTTAGGGGGAGCGTACGTGTGAGGGCGCGGGTTAGTGTCAGCGTACGGGTTAGGATTAGGGGACGGGTGAGGGTCAGGCTTCGGGGAAGGGTTAGGGTTAGGGTTCGGGCTAGGGTTAGGGTTAGGGGACGGGGACGGTTTAGGGTCCAGGTGAGGGTACGACAACGCTTTAGGGGGAGCGTACGTGTGAGGGCGCGGGTTAGTGTCAGCGTACGGGTTAGGATTAGGGGACGGGTGAGGGTCAGGCTTCGGGGAAGGGTTAGGGTTAGGGTTCGGGCTAGGGTTAGGGTTAGGGGACGGGGACGGTTTAGGGTCCAGGTGAGGGTACGACAACGCTTTAGGGGGAGCGTACGTGTGAGGGCGCGGGTTAGTGTCAGCGTACGGGTTAGGATTAGGGGACGGGTGAGGGTCAGGCTTCGGGGAAGGGTTAGGGTTAGGGTTCGGGCTAGGGTTAGGGTTAGGGGACGGGGACGGTTTAGGGTCCAGGTGAGGGTACGACAACGCTTTAGGGGGAGCGTACGTGTGAGGGCGCGGGTTAGTGTCAGCGTACGGGTTAGGATTAGGGGACGGGTGAGGGTCAGGCTTCGGGGAAGGGTTAGGGTTAGGGTTCGGGCTAGGGTTAGGGTTAGGGGACGGGGACGGTTTAGGGTCCAGGTGAGGGTACGACAACGCTTTAGGGGGAGCGTACGTGTGAGGGCGCGGGTTAGTGTCAGCGTACGGGTTAGGATTAGGGGACGGGTGAGGGTCAGGCTTCGGGGAAGTGTTAGGGTTAGGGTTCGGGCTAGGGTTAGGGTTAGGGGACGGGGACGGTTTAGGGTCCAGGTGAGGGTACGACAACGCTTTAGGGGGAGCGTACGTGTGAGGGCGCGGGTTAGTGTCAGCGTACGGGTTAGGATTAGGGGACGGGTGAGGGTCAGGCTTCGGGGAAGGGTTAGGGTTAGGGTTCGGGCAAGGGTTAGGGTTAGGGGACGGGGACGGTTTAGGGTCCAGGTGAGGGTACGACAACGCTTTAGGGGGAGCGTACGTGTGAGGGCGCGGGTTAGTGTCAGCGTACGGGTTAGGATTAGGGGACGGGTGAGGGTCAGGCTTCGGGGAAGGGTTAGGGTTAGGGTTCGGGCAAGGGTTAGGGTTAGGGGACGGGGACGGTTTAGGGTCCAGGTGAGGGTACGACAACGCTTTAGGGGGAGCGTACGTGTGAGGGCGCGGGTTAGTGTCAGCGTACGGGTTAGGATTAGGGGACGGGTGAGGGTCAGGCTTCGGGGAAGGGTTAGGGTTAGGGTTCGGGCTAGGGTTAGGGTTAGGAGACGGGGACGGTTTAGGGTCCAGGTGAGGGTACGACAACGCTTTAGGGGGAGCGTACGTGTGAGGGCGCGGGTTAGTGTCAGCGTACGGGTTAGGATTAGGGGACGGGTGAGGGTCAGGCTTCGGGGAAGGGTTAGGGTTAGGGTTCGGGCTAGGGTTAGGGCACGGGGACGGGGACGGTTTAGGGTCCAGGTGAGGGTACGACAACGCTTTAGGGGGAGCGTACGTGTGAGGGCGCGGGTTAGTGTCAGTGTACGGGTTAGGATTAGGGGACGGGTGAGGGTCAGGCTTCGGGGGAGGGTTAGGGTTAGGGTTCGGGCTAGGGTTAGGGTTAGGGGACGGGGACGGTTTAGGGTCCAGGTGAGGGTACGACAACGCTTTAGGGGGAGCGTACGTGTGAGGGCGCGGGTTAGTGTCAGCGTACGGGTTAGGATTAGGGGACGGGTGAGGGTCAGGCTTCGGGGGAGGGTTAGGGTTAGGGTTCGGACTAGGGTTAGGGCACGGGGACGGGGACGGTTTAGGGTCCAGGTGAGGGTACGACAACGCTTTAGGGGGAGCGTACGTGTGAGGGCGCGGGTTAGTGTCAGCGTACGGGTTAGGATTAGGGGACGGGTGAGGGTCAGGCTTCGGGGAAGGGTTAGGGTTAGGGTTCGGGCTAGGGTTAGGGTTAGGGGACGGGGACGGTTTAGGGTCCAGGTGAGGGTACGACAACGCTTTAGGGGGAGCGTACGTGTGAGGGCGCGGGTTAGTGTCAGCGTACGGGTTAGGATTAGGGGACGGGTGAGGGTCAGGCTTCGGGGAAGGGTTAGGGTTAGGGTTCGGGCTAGGGTTAGGGTTAGGGGACGGGGACGGTTTAGGGTCCAGGTGAGGGTACGACAACGCTTTAGGGGGAGCGTACGTGTGAGGGCGCGGGTTAGTGTCAGCGTACGGGTTAGGATTAGGGGACGGGTGAGGGTCAGGCTTCGGGGAAGGGTTAGGGTTAGGGTTCGGGCTAGGGTTAGGGTTAGGGGACGGGGACGGTTTAGGGTCCAGGTGAGGGTACGACAACGCTTTAAAGGGAGCGTACGTGTGAGGGCGCGGGTTAGTGTCAGCGTACGGGTTAGGATTAGGGGACGGGTGAGGGTCAGGCTTCGGGGAAGGGTTAGGGTTAGGGTTCGGGCTAGGGTTAGGGTTAGGGGACGGGGACGGTTTAGGGTCCAGGTGAGGGTACGACAACGCTTTAGGGGGAGCGTACGTGTGAGGGCGCGGGTTAGTGTCAGCGTACGGGTTAGGATTAGGGGACGGGTGAGGGTCAGGCTTCGGGGAAGGGTTAGGGTTAGGGTTCGGGCTAGGGTTAGGGTTAGGGGACGGGGACGGTTTAGGGTCCAGGTGAGGGTACGACAACGCTTTAGGGGAAGCGTACGTGTGAGGGCGCGGGTTAGTGTCAGCGTACGGGTTAGGATTAGGGGACGGGTGAGGGTCAGGCTTCGGGGAAGTGTTAGGGTTAGGGTTCGGGCTAGGGTTAGGGTTAGGGGACGGGGACGGTTTAGGGTCCAGGTGAGGGTACGACAACGCTTTAGGGGGAGCGTACGTGTGAGGGCGCGGGTTAGTGTCAGCGTACGGGTTAGGATTAGGGGACGGGTGAGGGTCAGGCTTCGGGGAAGGTTTAGCGTTAGGGTTCGGGCTAGGGTTAGGGTTAGGGGACGGGGACGGTTTAGTGTCCAGGTGAGGCTACGACAACGCTTTAGGGGGAGCGTACGTGTGAGGGCGCGGGTTAGTGTCAGCGTACGGGTTAGGATTAGGGGACGGGTGAGGGTCAGGCTTCGGGGAAGGGTTAGGGTTAGGGTTCGGGCTAGGGTTAGGGCACGGGGACGGGGACGGTTTAGGGTCCAGGTGAGGGTACGACAACGCTTTAGGGGGAGCGTACGTGTGAGGGCGCGGGTTAGTGTCAGCGTACGGGTTAGGATTAGGGGACGGGTGAGGGTCAGGCTTCGGGTGAGGGTTAGGGTTAGGGTTCGGCCTAGGGTTAGGGGACGGGGACTGGGACGGTTTAGGGTCCAGGTGAGGGTACGACAACGCTTTAGGGGGAGCGTACGTGTGAGGGCGCAGTTTAGTGTCAGCGTACGGGTTAGGATTAGGGGACGGGTGAGGGTCAGGCTTCGGGGAAGGGTTAGGGTTAGGGTTCGGGCTAGGGTTAGGGTTAGGGGACGGGGACGGCTTAGGGTCCAGGTGAGGGTACGACAACGCTTTAGGGGGAGCGTACGTGTGAGGGCGCGGGTTAGTGTCAGCGTACGGGTTAGGATTAGGGGACGGGTGAGGGTCAGGCTTCGGGGAAGGGTTAGGGTTAGGGTTCGGGCTAGGGTTAGGGTTAGGGGCCGGGGACGGTTTAGGGTCCAGGTGAGGGTACGACAATGCTTTAGGGGGAGCGTACGTGTGAGGGCGCAGGTTAGTGTCAGCGTACGGGTTAGGATTAGGGGACGGGTGAGGGTCAGGCTTCGGGGAAGGGTTAGGGTTAGGGTTCGGGCTAGGGTTAGGGTTAGGGGACGGGGACGGTTTAGGGTCCAGGTGTGGGTACGACAACGCTTTAGGGGGAGCGTACGTGTGAGGGCGCGGGTTAGTGTCAGCGTACGGGTTAGGATTAGGGGACGGGTGAGGGTCAGGCTTCGGGGAAGGGTTAGGGTTAGGGTTCGGGCTAGGGTTAGGGTTAGGGGATGGGGACGGTATAGGGTCCAGGTGAGGGTACGACAACGCTTTAGGGGGAGCGTACGTGTGAGGGCGCGGGTTAGTGTCAGCGTACGGGTTAGGATTAGGGGACGGGTGAGGGTAAGGCTTCGGGGAAGGGTTAGGGTTAGGGTTCGGGCTAGGGTTAGGGTTAGGAGACGGGGACGGTTTAGGGTCCAGGTGAGGGTACGACAACGCTTTAGGGGGAGCGTACGTGTGAGGGCGCGGGTTAGTGTCAGCGTACGGGTTAGGATTAGGGGACGGGTGAGGGTCAGGCTTCGGGGAAGGGTTAGGGCTAGGGTTCGGGCTAGGGTTAGGGTTAGGGGACGGGGACGGTTTAGGGTCCAGGTGAGGGTACGACAACGCTTTAGGGGGAGCGTACGTGTGAGGGCGCGGGTTAGTGTCAGCGTACGGGTTAGGATTAGAGGACGGGTGAGGGTCAGGCTTCGGGGAAGGGTTAGGGTTAGGGTTCGGGCTAGGGTTAGGGCACGGGGACGGGGACGGTTTAGGGTCCAGGTGAGGGTACGACAACGCTTTAGGGGGAGCGTACGTGTGAGGGCGCGGGTTAGTGTCAGTGTACGGGTTAGGATTAGGGGACGGGTGAGGGTCAGGCTTCGGGGGAGGGTTAGGGTTAGGGTTCGGGCTAGGGTTAGGGTTAGGGGACGGGGACGGTTTAGGGTCCAGTTGAGGGTACGACAACGCTTTAGGGGGAGCGTACGTGTGAGGGCGCAGGTTAGTGTCAGCGTACGGGTTAGGATTAGGGGACGGGTGAGGGTCAGGCTTCGGGGGAGGGTTAGGGTTAGGGTTCGGACTAGGGTTAGGGCACGGGGACGGGGACGGTTTAGGGTCCAGGTGAGGGTACGACAACGCTTTAGGGGGAGCGTACGTGTGAGGGCGCGGGTTAGTGTCAGCGTACGGGTTAGGATTAGGGGACGGGTGAGGGTCAGGCTTCGGGGAAGGGTTAGGGTTAGGGTTCGGGCTAGGGTTAGGGTTAGGGGACGGGGACGGTTTAGGGTCCAGGTGAGGGTACGACAACGCTTTAGGGGGAGCGTACGTGTGAGGGAGCGGGTTAGTGTCAGCGTACGGGTTAGGATTAGGGGACGGGTGAGGGTCAGGCTTCGGGGAAGGGTTAGGGTTAGGGTTCGGGCTAGGGTTAGGGTTAGGGGACGGGGACGGTTTAGGGTCCAGGTGAGGGTACGACAACGCTTTAGGGGGAGCGTACGTGTGAGGGCGCGGGTTAGTGTCAGCGTACGGGTTAGGATTAGGGGACGGGTGAGGGTCAGGCTTCGGGGAAGGGTTAGGGTTAGGGTTCGGGCTAGGGTTAGGGTTAGGGGACGGGGACGGTTTAGGGTCCAGGTGAGGGTACGACAACGCTTTAGGGGGAGCGTACGTGTGAGGGCGTGGGTTAGTGTCAGCGTACGGGTTAGGATTAGGGGACGGGTGAGGGTCAGGCTTCGGGGAAGGGTTAGGGTTAGGGTTCGGGCTAGGGTTAGGGTTAGGGGACGGGGACGGTTTAGGGTCCAGGTGAGGGTACGACAACGCTTTAGGGGGAGCGTACGTGTGAGGGCGCGGGTTAGTGTCAGCGTACGGGTTAGGATTAGAGGACGGGTGAGGGTCAGGCTTCCGGGAAGGGTTAGGGTTAGGGTTCGGGCTAGGGTTAGGGTTAGGGGACGGGGACGGTTTAGGGTCCAGGTGAGGGTACGACAACGCTTTAGGGGGAGCGTACGTGTGAGGGCGCGGGTTAGTGTCAGCGTACGGTTTAGGATTAGGGGACGGGTGAGGGTCAGGCTTCGGGGAAGGGTTAGGGTTAGGGTTCGGGCTAGGGTTAGGGTTAGGGGACGGGGACGGTTTAGGGTCCAGGTGAGGGTACGACAATGCTTTAGGGGGAGCGTACGTGTGAGGGCGCGGGTTAGTGTCAGCGTACGGGTTAGGATTAGGGGACGGGTGAGGGTCAGGCTTCGGGGAAGGTTTAGCGTTAGGGTTCGGGCTAGGGTTAGGGTTAGGGGACGGGGACGGTTTAGGGTCCAGGTGAGGGTACGACAACGCTTTAGGGGGAGCGTACGTGTGAGGGCGCGGGTTAGTGTCAGCGTACGGGTTAGGATTAGGGGACGGGTGAGGGTCAGGCTTCGGGGGAGGGTTAGGGTTAGGGTTCGGGCTAGGGTTAGGGTTAGGGGACGGGGACGGTTTAGGGTCCAGGTGAGGGTACGACAACGCTTTAGGGGGAGCGTACGTGTGAGGGCGCGGGTTAGTGTCAGCGTACGGGTTAGGATTAGGGGACGGGTGAGGGTCAGGCTTCGGGGAAGGGTTAGGTTTAGGGTTCGGGCTAGGGTTAGGGTTAGGGGACGGGGACGGTTTAGGGTCCAGGTGAGGGTACGACAACGCTTTAGGGGGAGCGTACGTGTGAGGGCGCGGGTTAGTGTCAGTGTACGGGTTAGGATTAGGGGACGGGTGAGGGTCAGGCTCGGGGAAGGGTTAGGGTTAGGGTTCGGGCTAGGGTTAGGGCACGGGGACGGGGACGGTTTAGGGTCCAGGTGAGGGTACGACAACGCTTTAGGTGGAGCGTACGTGTGAGGGCGCGGGTTAGTGTCAGCGTACGGGTTAGGATTAGGTGACGGGTGAGGGTCAGGCTTCGGGGAAGGGTTAGGGTTAGGGTTCGGGCTAGGGTTAGGGCACGGGGACGGGGACGGTTTAGGGTCTAGGTGAGGGTACGACAACGCTTTAGGGGGAGCGTACGTGTGAGGGCGCGGGTTAGTGTCAGCGTACGGGTTAGGATTAGGGGACGGGTGAGGGTCAGGCTTCGGGGGAGGGTTAGGGTTAGGGTTCGGCCTAGGGTTAGGGGACGGGGACGGGGACGGTTTAGGGTCCAGGTGAGGGTACGACAACGCTTTAGGGGGAGCGTACGTGTGAGGGCGCGGTTTAGTGTCAGCGTACGGGTTAGGATTAGGGGACGGGTGAGGGTCAGGCTTCGGGGAAGGGTTAGGTTTAGGGTTCGGGCTAGGGTTAGGGTTAGGGGACGGGGACGGTTTAGGGTCCAGGTGAGGGTACGACAACGCTTTAGGGGGAGCGTACGTGTGAGGGCGCGGGTTAGTGTCAGCGTACGGGTTAGGATTAGGGGACGGGTGAGGGTCAGGCTTCGGGGAAGGGTTAGGGTTAGGGTTCGGGCTAGGGTTAGGGTTAGGGGACGGGGACGGTTTAGGGTCCAGGTGAGGGTACGACAATGCTTTAGGGGGAGCGTACGTGTGAGGGCGCGGGTTAGTGTCAGCGTACGGGTTAGGATTAGGGGACGGGTGAGGGTCAGGCTTCGGGGAAGGGTTAGGGTTAGGGTTCGGGCTAGGGTTAGGGTTAGGGGACGGGGACGGTTTAGGGTCCAGGTGAGGGTACGACAACGCTTTAGGGGGAGCGTACGTGTGAGGGCGCGGGTTAGTGTCAGCGTACGGGTTAGGATTAGGGGACGGGTGAGGGTCAGGCTTCGGGGAAGGGTTAGGGTTAGGGTTCGGGCTAGGGTTAGGGTTAGGGGACGGGGACGGTATAGGGTCCAGGTGAGGGTACGACAACGCTTTAGGGGGAGCGTACGTGTGAGGGCGCAGGTTAGTGTCAGCTTACGGGTTAGGATTAGGGGACGGGTGAGGGTAAGGCTTCGGGGAAGGGTTAGGGTTAGGGTTCGGGCTAGGGTTAGGGTTAGGAGACGGGGACGGTTTAGGGTCCAGGTGAGGGTACGACAACGCTTTAGGGGGAGCGTACGTGTGAGGGCGCGGGTTAGTGTCAGCGTACGGGTTAGGATTACGGGACGGGTGAGGGTCAGGCTTCGGGGAAGGGTTAGGGCTAGGGTTCGGGCTAGGGTTAGGGTTAGGGGACGGGGACGGTTTAGGGTCCAGGTGAGGGTACGACAACGCTTTAGGGGGAGCGTACGTGTGAGGGCGCGGGTTAGTGTCAGCGTACGGGTTAGGATTAGAGGACGGGTGAGGGTCAGGCTTCGGGGAAGGGTTAGGGTTAGGGTTCGGGCTAGGGTTAGGGCACGGGGACGGGGACGGTTTAGGGTCCAGGTGAGGGTACGACAACGCTTTAGGGGGAGCGTACGTGTGAGGGCGCGGGTTAGTGTCAGTGTACGGGTTAGGATTAGGGGACGGGTGAGGGTCAGGCTTCGGGGGAGGGTTAGGGTTAGGGTTGGCGCTAGGGTTAGGGTTAGGGGACGGGGACGGTTTAGGGTCCAGGTGAGGGTACGACAACGCTTTAGGGGGAGCGTACGTGTGAGGGCGCGGGTTAGTGTCAGCGTACGGGTTAGGATTAGGGGACGGGTGAGGGTCAGGCTTCGGGGAAGGGTTAGGGTTAGGGTTCGGGCTAGGGTTAGGGTTAGGGGACGGGGACGGTTTAGGGTCCAGGTGAGGGTACGACAACGCTTTAAGGGGAGCGTACGTGTGAGGGCGCGGGTTAGTGTCAGCGTACGGGTTAGGATTAGGGGACGGGTGAGGGTCAGGCTTCGGGGAAGGGTTAGGGTTAGGGTTCGGGCTAGGGTTAGGGTTAGGGGACGGGGACGGTTTAGGGTCCAGGTGAGGGTACGACAACGCTTTAGGGGGAGCGTACGTGTGAGGGCGCGGGTTAGTGTCAGCGTACGGGTTAGGATTAGGGGACGGGTGAGGGTCAGGCTTCGGGGAAGGGTTAGGGTTAGGGTTCGGGCTAGGGTTAGGGTTAGGGGACGGGGACGGTTTAGGGTCCAGGTGAGGGTACGACAACGCTTTAGGGGAAGCGTACGTGTGAGGGCGCGGGTTAGTGTCAGCGTACGGGTTAGGATTAGGGGACGGGTGAGGGTCAGGCTTCGGGGAAGTGTTAGGGTTAGGGTTCGGGCTAGGGTTAGGGTTAGGGGACGGGGACGGTTTAGGGTCCAGGTGAGGGTACGACAACGCTTTAGGGGGAGCGTACGTGTGAGGGCGCGGGTTAGTGTCAGCGTACGGGTTAGGATTAGGGGACGGGTGAGGGTCAGGCTTCGGGGAAGGTTTAGCGTTAGGGTTCGGGCTAGGGTTAGGGTTAGGGGACGGGGACGGTTTAGTGTCCAGGTGAGGCTACGACAACGCTTTAGGGGGAGCGTACGTGTGAGGGCGCGGGTTAGTGTCAGCGTACGGGTTAGGATTAGGGGACGGGTGAGGGTCAGGCTTCGGGGAAGGGTTAGGGTTAGGGTTCGGGCTAGGGTTAGGGCACGGGGACGGGGACGGTTTAGGGTCCAGGTGAGGGTACGACAACGCTTTAGGGGGAGCGTACGTGTGAGGGCGCGGGTTAGTGTCAGCGTACGGGTTAGGATTAGGGGACGGGTGAGGGTCAGGCTTCGGGTGAGGGTTAGGGTTAGGGTTCGGCCTAGGGTTAGGGGACGGGGACTGGGACGGTTTAGGGTCCAGGTGAGGGTACGACAACGCTTTAGGGGGAGCGTACGTGTGAGGGCGCAGTTTAGTGTCAGCGTACGGGTTAGGATTAGGGGACGGGTGAGGGTCAGGCTTCGGGGAAGGGTTAGGGTTAGGGTTCGGGCTAGGGTTAGGGTTAGGGGACGGGGACGGCTTAGGGTCCAAGTGAGGGTACGACAACGCTTTAGGGGGAGCGTACGTGTGAGGGCGCGGGTTAGTGTCAGCGTACGGGTTAGGATTAGGGGACGGGTGAGGGTCAGGCTTCGGGGAAGGGTTAGGGTTAGGGTTCGGGCTAGGGTTAGGGTTAGGGGCCGGTGACGGTTTAGGGTCCAGGTGAGGGTACGACAATGCTTTAGGGGGAGCGTACGTGTGAGGGCGCAGGTTAGTGTCAGCGTACGGGTTAGGATTAGGGGACGGGTGAGGGTCAGGCTTCGGGGAAGGGTTAGGGTTAGGGTTCGGGCTAGGGTTAGGGTTAGGGGACGGGGACGGTTTAGGGTCCAGGTGTGGGTACGACAACGCTTTAGGGGGAGCGTACGTGTGAGGGCGCGGGTTAGTGTCAGCGTACGGGTTAGGATTAGGGGACGGGTGAGGGTCAGGCTTCGGGGAAGGGTTAGGGTTAGGGTTCGGGCTAGGGTTAGGGTTAGGGGATGGGGACGGTATAGGGTCCAGGTGAGGGTACGACAACGCTTTAGGGGGAGCGTACGTGTGAGGGCGCGGGTTAGTGTCAGCGTACGGGTTAGGATTAGGGGACGGGTGAGGGTAAGGCTTCGGGGAAGGGTTAGGGTTAGGGTTCGGGCTAGGGTTAGGGTTAGGAGACGGGGACGGTTTAGGGTCCAGGTGAGGGTACGACAACGCTTTAGGGGGAGCGTACGTGTGAGGGCGCGGGTTAGTGTCAGCGTACGGGTTAGGATTAGGGGACGGGTGAGGGTCAGGCTTCGGGGAAGGGTTAGGGCTAGGGTTCGGGCTAGGGTTAGGGTTAGGGGACGGGGACGGTTTAGGGTCCAGGTGAGGGTACGACAACGCTTTAGGGGGAGCGTACGTGTGAGGGCGCGGGTTAGTGTCAGCGTACGGGTTAGGATTAGAGGACGGGTGAGGGTCAGGCTTCGGGGAAGGGTTAGGGTTAGGGTTCGGGCTAGGGTTAGGGCACGGGGACGGGGACGGTTTAGGGTCCAGGTGAGGGTACGACAACGCTTTAGGGGGAGCGTACGTGTGAGGGCGCGGGTTAGTGTCAGTGTACGGGTTAGGATTAGGGGACGGGTGAGGGTCAGGCTTCGGGGGAGGGTTAGGGTTAGGGTTCGGGCTAGGGTTAGGGTTAGGGGACGGGGACGGTTTAGGGTCCAGTTGAGGGTACGACAACGCTTTAGGGGGAGCGTACGTGTGAGGGCGCAGGTTAGTGTCAGCGTACGGGTTAGGATTAGGGGACGGGTGAGGGTCAGGCTTCGGGGGAGGGTTAGGGTTAGGGTTCGGACTAGGGTTAGGGCACGGGGACGGGGACGGTTTAGGGTCCAGGTGAGGGTACGACAACGCTTTAGGGGGAGCGTACGTGTGAGGGCGCGGGTTAGTGTCAGCGTACGGGTTAGGATTAGGGGACGGGTGAGGGTCAGGCTTCGGGGAAGGGTTAGGGTTAGGGTTCGGGCTAGGGTTAGGGTTAGGGGACGGGGACGGTTTAGGGTCCAGGTGAGGGTACGACAACGCTTTAGGGGGAGCGTACGTGTGAGGGAGCGGGTTAGTGTCAGCGTACGGGTTAGGATTAGGGGACGGGTGAGGGTCAGGCTTCGGGGAAGGGTTAGGGTTAGGGTTCGGGCTAGGGTTAGGGTTAGGGGACGGGGACGGTTTAGGGTCCAGGTGAGGGTACGACAACGCTTTAGGGGGAGCGTACGTGTGAGGGCGCGGGTTAGTGTCAGCGTACGGGTTAGGATTAGGGGACGGGTGAGGGTCAGGCTTCGGGGAAGGGTTAGGGTTAGGGTTCGGGCTAGGGTTAGGGTTAGGGGACGGGGACGGTTTAGGGTCCAGGTGAGGGTACGACAACGCTTTAGGGGGAGCGTACGTGTGAGGGCGTGGGTTAGTGTCAGCGTACGGGTTAGGATTAGGGGACGGGTGAGGGTCAGGCTTCGGGGAAGGGTTAGGGTTAGGGTTCGGGCTAGGGTTAGGGTTAGGGGACGGGGACGGTTTAGGGTCCAGGTGAGGGTACGACAACGCTTTAGGGGGAGCGTACGTGTGAGGGCGCGGGTTAGTGTCAGCGTACGGGTTAGGATTAGAGGACGGGTGAGGGTCAGGCTTCGGGGAAGGGTTAGGGTTAGGGTTCGGGCTAGGGTTAGGGTTAGGGGACGGGGACGGTTTAGGGTCCAGGTGAGGGTACGACAACGCTTTAGGGGGAGCGTACGTGTGAGGGCGCGGGTTAGTGTCAGCGTACGGTTTAGGATTAGGGGACGGGTGAGGGTCAGGCTTCGGGGAAGGGTTAGGGTTAGGGTTCGGGCTAGGGTTAGGGTTAGGGGACGGGGACGGTTTAGGGTCCAGGTGAGGGTACGACAATGCTTTAGGGGGAGCGTACGTGTGAGGGCGCGGGTTAGTGTCAGCGTACGGGTTAGGATTAGGGGACGGGTGAGGGTCAGGCTTCGGGGAAGGTTTAGCGTTAGGGTTCGGGCTAGGGTTAGGGTTAGGGGACGGGGACGGTTTAGGGTCCAGGTGAGGGTACGACAACGCTTTAGGGGGAGCGTACGTGTGAGGGCGCGGGTTAGTGTCAGCGTACGGGTTAGGATTAGGGGACGGGTGAGGGTCAGGCTTCGGGGGAGGGTTAGGGTTAGGGTTCGGGCTAGGGTTAGGGTTAGGGGACGGGGACGGTTTAGGGTCCAGGTGAGGGTACGACAACGCTTTAGGGGGAGCGTACGTGTGAGGGCGCGGGTTAGTGTCAGCGTACGGGTTAGGATTAGGGGACGGGTGAGGGTCAGGCTTCGGGGAAGGGTTAGGTTTAGGGTTCGGGCTAGGGTTAGGGTTAGGGGACGGGGACGGTTTAGGGTCCAGGTGAGGGTACGACAACGCTTTAGGGGGAGCGTACGTGTGAGGGCGCGGGTTAGTGTCAGTGTACGGGTTAGGATTAGGGGACGGGTGAGGGTCAGGCTCGGGGAAGGGTTAGGGTTAGGGTTCGGGCTAGGGTTAGGGCACGGGGACGGGGACGGTTTAGGGTCCAGGTGAGGGTACGACAACGCTTTAGGGGGAGCGTACGTGTGAGGGCGCGGGTTAGTGTCAGCGTACGGGTTAGGATTAGGTGACGGGTGAGGGTCAGGCTTCGGGGAAGGGTTAGGGTTAGGGTTCGGGCTAGGGTTAGGGCACGGGGACGGGGACGGTTTAGGGTCTAGGTGAGGGTACGACAACGCTTTAGGGGGAGCGTACGTGTGAGGGCGCGGGTTAGTGTCAGCGTACGGGTTAGGATTAGGGGACGGGTGAGGGTCAGGCTTCGGGGGAGGGTTAGGGTTAGGGTTCGGCCTAGGGTTAGGGGACGGGGACGGGGACGGTTTAGGGTCCAGGTGAGGGTACGACAACGCTTTAGGGGGAGCGTACGTGTGAGGGCGCGGTTTAGTGTCAGCGTACGGGTTAGGATTAGGGGACGGGTGAGGGTCAGGCTTCGGGGAAGGGTTAGGTTTAGGGTTCGGGCTAGGGTTAGGGTTAGGGGACGGGGACGGTTTAGGGTCCAGGTGAGGGTACGACAACGCTTTAGGGGGAGCGTACGTGTGAGGGCGCGGGTTAGTGTCAGCGTACGGGTTAGGATTAGGGGACGGGTGAGGGTCAGGCTTCGGGGAAGGGTTAGGGTTAGGGTTCGGGCTAGGGTTAGGGTTAGGGGACGGGGACGGTTTAGGGTCCAGGTGAGGGTACGACAATGCTTTAGGGGGAGCGTACGTGTGAGGGCGCGGGTTAGTGTCAGCGTACGGATTAGGATTAGGGGACGGGTGAGGGTCAGGCTTCGGGGAAGGGTTAGGGTTAGGGTTCGGGCTAGGGTTAGGGTTAGGGGACGGGGACGGTTTAGGGTCCAGGTGAGGGTACGACAACGCTTTAGGGGGAGCGTACGTGTGAGGGCGCGGGTTAGTGTCAGCGTACGGGTTAGGATTAGGGGACGGGTGAGGGTCAGGCTTCGGGGAAGGGTTAGGGTTAGGGTTCGGGCTAGGGTTAGGGTTAGGGGACGGGGACGGTATAGGGTCCAGGTGAGGGTACGACAACGCTTTAGGGGGAGCGTACGTGTGAGGGCGCAGGTTAGTGTCAGCTTACGGGTTAGGATTAGGGGACGGGTGAGGGTAAGGCTTCGGGGAAGGGTTAGGGTTAGGGTTCGGGCTAGGGTTAGGGTTAGGAGACGGGGACGGTTTAGGGTCCAGGTGAGGGTACGACAACGCTTTAGGGGGAGCGTACGTGTGAGGGCGCGGGTTAGTGTCAGCGTACGGGTTAGGATTACGGGACGGGTGAGGGTCAGGCTTCGGGGAAGGGTTAGGGCTAGGGTTCGGGCTAGGGTTAGGGTTAGGGGACGGGGACGGTTTAGGGTCCAGGTGAGGGTACGACAACGCTTTAGGGGGAGCGTACGTGTGAGGGCGCGGGTTAGTGTCAGCGTACGGGTTAGGATTAGAGGACGGGTGAGGGTCAGGCTTCGGGGAAGGGTTAGGGTTAGGGTTCGGGCTAGGGTTAGGGCACGGGGACGGGGACGGTTTAGGGTCCAGGTGAGGGTACGACAACGCTTTAGGGGGAGCGTACGTGTGAGGGCGCGGGTTAGTGTCAGTGTACGGGTTAGGATTAGGGGACGGGTGAGGGTCAGGCTTCGGGGGAGGGTTAGGGTTAGGGTTGGCGCTAGGGTTAGGGTTAGGGGACGGGGACGGTTTAGGGTCCAGGTGAGGGTACGACAACGCTTTAGGGGGAGCGTACGTGTGAGGGCGCGGGTTAGTGTCAGCGTACGGGTTAGGATTAGGGGACGGGTGAGGGTCAGGCTTCGGGGGAGGGTTAGGGTTAGGGTTCGGACTAGGGTTAGGGCACGGGGACGGGGACGGTTTAGGGTCCAGGTGAGGGTACGACAACGCTTTAGGGGGAGCGTACGTGTGAGGGCGCGGGTTAGTGTCAGCGTACGGGTTAGGATTAGGGGACGGGTGAGGGTCAGGCTTCGGGGGAGGTTTAGGGTTAGGGTTCGGGCTAGGGTTAGGGTTAGGGGACGGGGACGGTTTAGGGTCCAGGTGAGGGTACGACAACGCTTTAGGGGGAGCGTACGTGTGAGGGCGCGGGTTAGTGTCAGCGTACGGGTTAGGATTAGGGGACGGGTGAGGGTCAGGCTTCGGGGAAGGGTTAGGGTTAGGGTTCGGGCTAGGGTTAGGGTTAGGGGACGGGGACGGTTTAGGGTCCAGGTGAGGGTACGACAACGCTTTAGGGGGAGCGTACGTGTGAGGGCGCGGGTTAGTGTCAGCGTACGGGTTAGGATTAGGGGACGGGTGAGGGTCAGGCTTCGGGGAAGGGTTAGGGTTAGGGTTCGGGCTAGGGTTAGGGTTAGGGGACGGGGACGGTTTAGGGTCCAGGTGAGGGTACGACAACGCTTTAGGGGGAGCGTACGTGTGAGGGCGCGGGTTAGTGTCAGCGTACGGGTTAGGATTAGGGGACGGGTGAGGGTCAGGCTTCGGGGAAGGGTTAGGGTTGGGTTCGGGCTAGGGTTAGGGTTAGGGGACGGGGACGGTTTAGGGTCCAGGTGAGGGTACGACAACGCTTTAGGGGGAGCGTACGTGTGAGGGCGCGGGTTAGTGTCAGCGTACGGGTTAGGATTAGGGGACGGGTGAGGGTCAGGCTTCGGGGAAGGGTTAGGGTTAGGGTTCGGGCTAGGGTTAGGGTTAGGGGACGGGGACGGTTTAGGGTCCAGGTGAGGGTACGACAACGCTTTAGGGGGAGCGTACGTGTGAGGGCGCGGGTTAGTGTCAGCGTACGGGTTAGGATTAGGGGACGGGTGAGGGTCAGGCTTCGGGGAAGTGTTAGGGTTAGGGTTCGGGCTAGGGTTAGGGTTAGGGGACGGGGACGGTTTAGGGTCCAGGTGAGGGTACGACAACGCTTTAGGGGGAGCGTACGTGTGAGGGCGCGGGTTAGTGTCAGCGTACGGGTTAGGATTAGGGGACGGGTGAGGGTCAGGCTTCGGGGAAGGTTTAGCGTTAGGATTCGGGCTAGGGTTAGGGTTAGGGGACGGGGACGGTTTAGGGTCCAGGTGAGGCTACGACAACGCTTTAGGGGGAGCGTACGTGTGAGGGCGCGGGTTCGTGTCAGCGTACGGGTTAGGATTAGGGGACGGGTGAGGGTCAGGCTTCGGGGAAGGGTTAGGGTTAGGGTTCGGGCTAGGGTTAGGGCACGGGGACGGGGACGGTTTAGGGTCCAGGTGAGGGTACGACAACGCTTTAGGGGGAGCGTACGTGTGAGGGCGCGGGTTAGTGTCAGCGTACGGGTTAGGATTAGGGGACGGGTGAGGGTCAGGCTTCGGGTGAGGGTTAGGGTTAGGGTTCGGCCTAGGGTTAGGGGACGGGGACGGGGACGGTTTAGGGTCCAGGTGAGGGTACGACAACGCTTTAGGGGGAGTGTACGTGTGAGGGCGCAGTTTAGTGTCAGCGTACGGGTTAGGATTAGGGGACGGGTGAGGGTCAGGCTTCGGGGAAGGGTTAGGGTTAGGGTTCGGGCTAGGGTTAGGGTTAGGGGACGGGGACGGCTTAGGGTCCAGGTGAGGGTACGACAACGCTTTAGGGGGAGCGTACGTGTGAGGGCGCGGGTTAGTGTCAGCGTACGGGTTAGGATTAGGGGACGGGTGAGGGTCAGGCTTCGGGGAAGGGTTAGGGTTAGGGTTCGGGCTAGGGTTAGGGTTAGGGGCCGGGGACGGTTTAGGGTCCAGGTGAGGGTACGACAATGCTTTAGGGGGAGCGTACGTGTGAGGGCGCGGGTTAGTGTCAGCGTACGGGTTAGGATTAGGGGACGGGTGAGGGTCAGGCTTCGGGGAAGGGTTAGGGTTAGGGTTCGGGCTAGGGTTAGGGTTAGGGGACGGGGACGGTTTAGGGTCCAGGTGAGGGTACGACAACGCTTTAGGGGGAGCGTACGTGTGAGGGCGCGGGTTAGTGTCAGCGTACGGGTTAGGATTAGGGGACGGGTGAGGGTCAGGCTTCGGGGAAGGGTTAGGGTTAGGGTTCGGGCTAGGGTTAGGGTTAGGGGATGGGGACGGTATAGGGTCCAGGTGAGGGTACGACAACGCTTTAGGGGGAGCGTACGTGTGAGGGCGCGGGTTAGTGTCAGCGTACGGGTTAGGATTAGGGGACGGGTGAGGGTAAGGCTTCGGGGAAGGGTTAGGGTTAGGGTTCGGGCTAGGGTTAGGGTTAGGAGACGGGGACGGTTTAGGGTCCAGGTGAGGGTACGACAACGCTTTAGGGGGAGCGTACGTGTGAGGGCGCGGGTTAGTGTCAGCGTACGGGTTAGGATTAGGGGACGGGTGAGGGTCAGGCTTCGGGGAAGGGTTAGGGCTAGGGTTCGGGCTAGGGTTAGGGTTAGGGGACGGGGACGGTTTAGGGTCCAGGTGAGGGTACGACAACGCTTTAGGGGGAGCGTACGTGTGAGGGCGCGGGTTAGTGTCAGCGTACGGGTTAGGATTAGAGGACGGGTGAGGGTCAGGCTTCGGGGAAGGGTTAGGGTTAGGGTTCGGGCTAGGGTTAGGGCACGGGGACGGGGACGGTTTAGGGTCCAGGTGAGGGTACGACAACGCTTTAGGGGGAGCGTACGTGTGAGGGCGCGGGTTAGTGTCAGTGTACGGGTTAGGATTAGGGGACGGGTGAGGGTCAGGCTTCGGGGGAGGGTTAGGGTTAGGGTTCGGGCTAGGGTTAGGGTTAGGGGACGGGGACGGTTTAGGGTCCAGTTGAGGGTACGACAACGCTTTAGGGGGAGCGTACGTGTGAGGGCGCGGGTTAGTGTCAGCGTACGGGTTAGGATTAGGGGACGGGTGAGGGTCAGGCTTCGGGGGAGGGTTAGGGTTAGGGTTCGGACTAGGGTTAGGGCACGGGGACGGGGACGGTTTAGGGTCCAGGTGAGGGTACGACAACGCTTTAGGGGGAGCGTACGTGTGAGGGCGCGGGTTAGTGTCAGCGTACGGGTTAGGATTAGGGGACGGGTGAGGGTCAGGCTTCGGGGAAGGGTTAGGGTTAGGGTTCGGGCTAGGGTTAGGGTTAGGGGACGGGGACGGTTTAGGGTCCAGGTGAGGGTACGACAACGCTTTAGGGGGAGCGTACGTGTGAGGGCGCGGGTTAGTGTCAGCGTACGGGTTAGGATTAGGGGACGGGTGAGGGTCAGGCTTCGGGGAAGGGTTAGGGTTAGGGTTCGGGCTAGGGTTAGGGTTAGGGGACGGGGACGGTTTTGGGTCCAGGTGAGGGTACGACAACGCTTTAGGGGGAGCGTACGTGTGAGGGCGCGGGTTAGTGTCAGCGTACGGGTTAGGATTAGGGGACGGGTGAGGGTCAGGCTTCGGGGAAGGGTTAGGGTTAGGGTTCGGGCTAGGGTTAGGGTTAGGGGACGGGGACGGTTTAGGGTCCAGGTGAGGGTACGACAACGCTTTAGGGGGAGCGTACGTGTGAGGGCGCGGGTTAGTGTCAGCGTACGGGTTAGGATTAGGGGACGGGTGAGGGTCAGGCTTCGGGGAAGGGTGAGGGTTAGGGTTCGGGCTAGGGTTAGGGTTAGGGGACGGGGACGGTTTAGGGTCCAGGTGAGGGTACGACAACGCTTTAGGGGGAGCGTACGTGTGAGGGCGCGGTTTAGTGTCAGCGTACGGGTTAGGATTAGGGGACGGGTGAGGGTCAGGCTTCGGGGAAGTGTTAGGGTTAGGGTTCGGGCTAGGGTTAGGGTTAGGGGACGGGGACGGTTTAGGGTCCAGGTGAGGGTACGACAACGCTTTAGGGGGAGCGTACGTGTGAGGGCGCGGGTTAGTGTCAGCGTACGGGTTAGGATTAGGGGACGGGTGAGGGTCAGGCTTCGGGGAAGGGTTAGGGTTAGGGTTCGGGCTAGGGTTAGGGTTAGGGGACGGGGACGGTTTAGGGTCCATGTGAGGGTACGACAACGATTTAGGGGGAGCGTACGTGTGAGGGGGCGGGTTAGTGTCAGCGTACGGGTTAGGATTAGGGGACGGGTGAGGGTCAGGCTTCGGGGAAGGGTTAGTGTTAGGGTTCGGGCAAGGGTTAGGGTTAGGGGACGGGGACGGTTTAGGGTCCAGGTGAGGGTACGACAACGCTTTAGGGGGAGCGTACGTGTGAGGGCGCGGGTTAGTGTCAGCGTACGGGTTAGGATTAGGGGACGTGTGAGGGTCAGGCTTCGGGGAAGGGTTAGGGTTAGGGTTCGGGCTAGGGTTACGGTTAGGGGACGGGGACGGTTTAGGGTCCAGGTGAGGGTACGACAACGCTTTAGGGGGAGCGTACGTGTGAGGGCGCGGGTTAGTGTCAGCGTACGGGTTAGGATTAGGGGACGGGTGAGGGTCAGGCTCGGGGAAGGGTTAGGGTTAGGGTTCGGGCTAGGGTTAGGGTTAGGGGACGGGGACGGTTTAGGGTCCAGGTGAGGGTACGACAACGCTTTAGGGGGAGCGTACGTGTGAGGGCGCGGGTTAGTGTCAGCGTACGGGTTAGGATTAGGTGACGGGTGAGGGTCAGGCTTCGGGGAAGTGTTAGGGTTAGGGTTCGGGCTAGGGTTAGGGCACGGGGACGGGGACGGTTTAGGGTCCAGGTGAGGGTACGACAACGCTTTAGGGGGAGCGTACGTGTGAGGGCGCGGGTTAGTGTCAGCGTACGGGTTAGGATTAGGGGACGGGTGAGGGTCAGGCTTCGGGGGAGGGTTAGGGTTAGGGTTCGGCCTAGGGTTAGGGGACGGGGACGGGGACGGTTTAGGGTCCAGGTGAGGGTACGACAACGTTTTAGGGGGAGCGTACGTGTGAGGGCGCGGTTTAGTGTCAGCGTACGGGTTAGGATTAGGGGACGGGTGAGGGTCAGGCTTCGGGGAAGGGTTAGGGTTAGGGTTCGGGCTAGGGTTAGGGTTAGGGGACGGGGACGGTTTAGGGTCCAGGTGAGGGTACGACAACGCTTTAGGGGGAGCGTACGTGTGAGGGCGCGGGTTAGTGTCAGCGTACGGGTTAGGATTAGGGGACGGGTGAGGGTCAGGCTTCGGGGAAGGGTTAGGGTTAGGGTTCGGGCTAGGGTTAGGGTTAGGGGACGGGGACGGTTTAGGGTCCAGGTGAGGGTACGACAATGCTTTAGGGGGAGCGTACGTGTGAGGGCGCGGGTTAGTGTCAGCGTACGGGTTAGGATTAGGGGACGGGTGAGGGTCAGGCTTCGGGGAAGGGTTAGGGCTAGGGTTCGGGCTAGGGTTAGCGTTAGGGGACGGGGACGGTTTAGGGTCCAGGTGAGGGTACGACAACGCTTTAGGGGGAGCGTACGTGTGAGGGCGCGGGTTAGTGTCAGCGTACGGGTTAGGATTAGAGGACGGGTGAGGGTCAGGCTTCGGGGAAGGGTTAGGGTTAGGGTTCGGGCTAGGGTTAGGGCACGGGGACGGGGACGGTTTAGGGTCCAGGTGAGGGTACGACAACGCTTTTGGGGGAGCGTACGTGTGAGGGCGCGGGTTAGTGTCAGTGTACGGGTTAGGATTAGGGGACGGGTGAGGGTCAGGCTTCGGGTGAGGGTTAGGGTTAGGGTTCGGGCTAGGGTTAGGGTTAGGGGACGGGGACGGTTTAGGGTCCAGGTGAGGGTACGACAACGCTTTAGGGGGAGCGTACGTGTGAGGGCGCGGGTTAGTGTCAGCGTACGGGTTAGGATTAGGGGACGGGTGAGGGTCAGGCTTCGGGGGAGGGTTAGGGTTAGGGTTCGGACTAGGGTTAGGGCACGGGGACGGGGACGGTTTAGGGTCCAGGTGAGTGTACGACAACGCTTTAGGGGGAGCGTACGTGTGAGGGCGCGGGTTAGTGTCAGCGTACGGGTTAGGATTAGGGGACGGGTGAGGGTCAGGCTTCGGGGAAGGGTTAGGGTTAGGGTTCGGGCTAGGGTTAGGGTTAGGGGACGGGGACGGTTTAGGGTCCAGGTGAGGGTACGACAACGCTTTAGGGGGAGCGTACGTGTGAGGGCGCGGGTTAGTGTCAGCGTACGGGTTAGGATTAGGGGACGGGTGAGGGTCAGGCTTCGGGGAAGGGTTAGGGTTAGGGTTCGGGCTAGGGTTAGGGTTAGGGGACGGGGACGGTTTAGGGTCCAGGTGAGGGTACGACAACGCTTTAGGGGGAGCGTACGTGTGAGGGCGCGGGTTAGTGTCAGCGTACGGGTTAGGATTAGGGGACGGGTGAGGGTCAGGCTTCGGGGAAGGGTTAGGGTTAGGGTTCGGGCTAGGGTTAGGGTTAGGGGACGGGGACGGTTTAGGGTCCAGGTGAGGGTACGACAACGCTTTAGGGGGAGCGTACGTGTGAGGGCGCGGGTTAGTGTCAGCGTACGGGTTAGGATTAGGGGACGGGTGAGGGTCAGGCTTCGGGGGAGGGTTAGGGTTAGGGTTCGGCCTAGGGTTAGGGGACGGGGACGGGGACGGTTTAGGGTCCAGGTGAGGGTACGACAACGTTTTAGGGGGAGCGTACGTGTGAGGGCGCGGTTTAGTGTCAGCGTACGGGTTAGGATTAGGGGACGGGTGAGGGTCAGGCTTCGGGGAAGGGTTAGGGTTAGGGTTCGGGCTAGGGTTAGGGTTAGGGGACGGGGACGGTTTAGGGTCCAGGTGAGGGTACGACAACGCTTTAGGGGGAGCGTACGTGTGAGGGCGCGGGTTAGTGTCAGCGTACGGGTTAGGATTAGGGGACGGGTGAGGGTCAGGCTTCGGGGAAGGGTTAGGGTTAGGGTTCGGGCTAGGGTTAGGGTTAGGGGACGGGGACGGTTTAGGGTCCAGGTGAGGGTACGACAATGCTTTAGGGGGAGCGTACGTGTGAGGGCGCGGGTTAGTGTCAGCGTACGGGTTAGGATTAGGGGACGGGTGAGGGTCAGGCTTCGGGGAAGGGTTAGGGCTAGGGTTCGGGCTAGGGTTAGGGTTAGGGGACGGGGACGGTTTAGGGTCCAGGTGAGGGTACGACAACGCTTTAGGGGGAGCGTACGTGTGAGGGCGCGGGTTAGTGTCAGCGTACGGGTTAGGATTAGAGGACGGGTGAGGGTCAGGCTTCGGGGAAGGGTTAGGGTTAGGGTTCGGGCTAGGGTTAGGGCACGGGGACGGGGACGGTTTAGGGTCCAGGTGAGGGTACGACAACGCTTTTGGGGGAGCGTACGTGTGAGGGCGCGGGTTAGTGTCAGTGTACGGGTTAGGATTAGGGGACGGGTGAGGGTCAGGCTTCGGGGGAGGGTTAGGGTTAGGGTTCGGGCTAGGGTTAGGGTTAGGGGACGGGGACGGTTTAGGGTCCAGGTGAGGGTACGACAACGCTTTAGGGGGAGCGTACGTGTGAGGGCGCGGCTTAGTGTCAGCGTACGGGTTAGGATTAGGGGACGGGTGAGGGTCAGGCTTCGGGGGAGGGTTAGGGTTAGGGTTCAGACTAGGGTTAGGGCACGGGGACGGGGACGGTTTAGGGTCCAGGTGAGTGTACGACAACGCTTTAGGGGGAGCGTACGTGTGAGGGCGCGGGTTAGTGTCAGCGTACGGGTTAGGATTAGGGGACGGGTGAGGGTCAGGCTTCGGGGAAGGGTTAGGGTTAGGGTTCGGGCTAGGGTTAGGGTTAGGGGACGGGGACGGTTTAGGGTCCAGGTGAGGGTACGACAACGCTTTAGGGGGAGCGTACGTGTGAGGGCGCGGGTTAGTGTCAGCGTACGGGTTAGGATTAGGGGACGGGTGAGGGTCAGGCTTCGGGGAAGGGTTAGGGTTAGGGTTCGGGCTAGGGTTAGGGTTAGGGGACGGGGACGGTTTAGGGTCCAGGTGAGGGTACGACAACGCTTTAGGGGGAGCGTACGTGTGAGGGCGCGGGTTAGTGTCAGCGTACGGGTTAGGATTAGGGGACGGGTGAGGGTCAGGCTTCGGGGAAGGGTTAGGGTTAGGGTTCGGGCTAGGGTTAGATTTAGGGGACGGGGACGGTTTAGGGTCCAGGTGAGGGTACGACAACGCTTTAGGGGGAGCGTACGTGTGAGGGCGCGGGTTAGTGTCAGCGTACGGGTTAGGATTAGGGGACGGGTGAGGGTCAGGCTTCGGGGAAGGGTTAGGGTTAGGGTTCGGGCTAGGGTTAGGGTTAGGGGACGGGGACGGTTTAGGGTCCAGGTGAGGGTACGACAACGCTTTAGGGGGAGCGTACGTGTGAGGGCGCGGGTTAGTGTCAGCGTACGGGTTAGGATTAGGGGACGGGTGAGGGTCAGGCTTCGGGGAAGGGTTAGGGTTAGGGTTCGGGCTAGGGTTAGGGTTAGGGGACGGGGACGGTTTAGGGTCCAGGTGAGGGTACGACAACGCTTTAGGGGGAGCGTACGTGTGAGGGCGCGGGTTAGTGTCAGCGTACGGGTTAGGATTAGGGGACGGGTGAGGGTCAGGCTTCGGGGAAGGGTTAGGGTTAGGGTTCGGGCTAGGGTTAGGGTTAGGGGACGGGGACGGTTTAGGGTCCAGGTGAGGGTACGACAACGCTTTAGGGGGAGCGTACGTGTGAGGGCGCGGGTTAGTGTCAGCGTACGGGTTAGGATTAGGGGACGGGTGAGGGTCAGGCTTCGGGGAAGGTTTAGCGTTAGGGTTCGGGCTAGGGTTAGGGTTAGGGGACGGGGACGGTTTAGGGTCCAGGTGAGGCTACGACAACGCTTTAGGGGGAGCGTACGTGTGAGGGCGCGGGTTAGTGTCAGCGTACGGGTTAGGATTAGGGGACGGGTGAGGGTCAGGCTTCGGGGAAGGGTTAGGGTTAGGGTTCGGGCTAGGGTTAGGGCACGGGGACGGGGACGGTTTAGGGTCCAGGTGAGGGTACGACAACGCTTTAGGGGGAGCGTACGTGTGAGGGCGCGGGTTAGTGTCAGCGTACGGGTTAGGATTAGGGGACGGGTGAGGGTCAGGCTTCGGGGGAGGGTTAGGGTTAGGGTTCGGCCTAGGGTTAGGGGACGGGGACGGGGACGGTTTAGGGTCCAGGTGAGGGTACGACAACGCTTTAGGGGGAGCGTACGTGTGAGGGCGCAGTTTAGTGTCAGCGTACGGGTTAGGATTAGGGGACGGTTGAGGGTCAGGCTTCGGGGAAGTGTTAGGGTTAGGGTTCGGGCTAGGGTTAGGGTTAGGGGACGGGGACGGTTTAGGGTCCAGGTGAGGGTACGACAACGCTTTAGGGGGAGCGTACGTGTGAGGGCGCGGGTTAGTGTCAGCGTACGGGTTAGGATTAGGGGACGGGTGAGGGTCAGGCTTCGGGGAAGGGTTAGGGTTAGGGTTCGGGCTAGGGTTAGGGTTAGGGGCCGGGGACGGTTTAGGGTCCAGGTGAGGGTACGACAATGCTTTAGGGGGAGCGTACGTGTGAGGGCGCGGGTTAGTGTCAGCGTACGGGTTAGGATTAGGGGACGGGTTAGGGTCAGGCTTCGGGGAAGGGTTAGGGTTAGGGTTCGGGCTAGGGTTAGGGTTAGGGGACGGGGACGGTTTAGGGTCCAGGTGAGGGTACGACAACGCTTTAGGGGGAGCGTACGTGTGAGGGCGCGGGTTAGTGTCAGCGTACGGGTTAGGATTAGGGGACGGGTGAGGGTCAGGCTTCGGGGAAGGGTTAGGGTTAGGGTTCGGGCTAGGGTTAGGGTTAGGGGACGGGGACGGTATAGGGTCCAGGTGAGGGTACGACAACGCTTTAGGGGGAGCGTACGTGTGAGGGCGCGGGTTAGTGTCAGCGTACGGGTTAGGATTAGGGGACGGGTGAGTGTAAGGCTTCGGGGAAGGGTTAGGGTTAGGGTTCGGGCTAGGGTTAGGGTTAGGAGACGGGGACGGTTTAGGGTCCAGGTGAGGGTACGACAACGCTTTAGGGGGAGCGTACGTGTGAGGGCGCGGGTTAGTGTCAGCGTACGGGTTAGGATTAGGGGACGGGTGAGGGTCAGGCTTCGGGGAAGGGTTAGGGCTACGGTTCGGGCTAGGGTTAGGGTTAGGTGACGGGGACGGTTTAGGGTCCAGGTGAGGGTACGACAACGCTTTAGGGGGAGCGTACGTGTGAGGGCGCGGGTTAGTGTCAGCGTACGGGTTAGGATTAGGGGACGGGTGAGGGTCAGGCTTCGGGGAAGGGTTAGGGTTAGGGTTCGGGCTAGGGTTAGGGCACGGGGACGGGGACGGTTTAGGGTCCAGGTGAGGGTACGACAACGCTTTAGGGGGAGCGTACGTGTGAGGGCGCGGGTTAGTGTCAGTGTACGGTTTAGGATTAGGGGACGGGTGAGGGTCAGGCTTCGGGGGAGGGTTAGGGTTAGGGTTCGGGCTAGGGTTAGGGTTAGGGGACGGGGACGGTTTAGGGTCCAGGTGAGGGTACGACAACGCTTTAGGGGGAGCGTACGTGTGAGGGCGCGGGTTAGTGTCAGCGTACGGGTTAGGATTAGGGGACGGGTGAGGGTCAGGCTTCGGGGGAGGGTTAGGGTTAGGGTTCGGACTAGGGTTAGGGCACGGGGACGGGGACGGTTTAGGGTCCAGGTGAGGGTACGACAACGCTTTAGGGGGAGCGTACGTGTGAGGGCGCGGGTTAGTGTCAGCGTACGGGTTAGGATTAGGGGACGGGTGAGGGTCATGCTTCGGGGAAGGGTTAGGGTTAGGGTTCGGGCTAGGGTTAGGGTTAGGGGACGGGGACGGTTTACGGTCCAGGTGAGGGTACGACAACGCTTTAGGGGGAGCGTACGTGTGAGGGCGCGGGTTAGTGTCAGCGTACGGGTTAGGATTAGGGGACGGGTGAGGGTCAGGCTTCGGGGAAGGGTTAGGGTTAGGGTTCGGGCTAGGGTTAGGGTTAGGGGACGGGGACGGTTTAGGGTCCAGGTGAGGGTACGACAACGCTTTAGGGGGAGCGTACGTGTGAGGGCGCGGGTTAGTGTCAGCGTACGGGTTAGGATTAGGGGACGGGTGAGGGTCAGGCTTCGGGGAAGGGTTAGGGTTAGGGTTCGGGCTAGGGTTAGGTTTAGGGGACGGGGACGGTTTAGGGTCCAGGTGAGGGTACGACAACGCTTTAGGGGGAGCGTACGTGTGAGGGCGCGGGTTAGTGTCAGCGTACGGGTTAGGATTAGGGGACGGGTGAGGGTCAGGCTTCGGGGAAGGGTTAGGGTTAGGGTTCGGGCTAGGGTTAGGGTTAGGGGACGGGGACGGTTTAGGGTCCAGGTGAGGGTACGACAACGCTTTAGGGGGAGCGTACGTGTGAGGGCGCGGGTTAGTGTCAGCGTACGGGTTAGGATTAGAGGACGGGTGAGGGTCAGGCTTCGGGGAAGGGTTAGGGTTAGGGTTCGGGCTAGGGTTAGGGTTAGGGGACGGGGACGGTTTAGGGTCCAGGTGAGGGTACGACAACGCTTTAGGGGGAGCGTACGTGTGAGGGCGCGGGTTAGTGTCAGCGTACGGTTTAGGATTAGGGGACGGGTGAGGGTCAGGCTTCGGGGAAGGGTTAGGGTTAGGGTTCGGGCTAGGGTTAGGGTTAGGGGACGGGGACGGTTTAGGGTCCAGGTGAGGGTACGACAATGCTTTAGGGGGAGCGTACGTGTGAGGGCGCGGGTTAGTGTCAGCGTACGGGTTAGGATTAGGGGACGGGTGAGGGTCAGGCTTCGGGGAAGGTTTAGCGTTAGGGTTCGGGCTAGGGTTAGGGTTAGGGGACGGGGACGGTTTAGGGTCCAGGTGAGGGTACGACAACGCTTTAGGGGGAGCGTACGTGTGAGGGCGCGGGTTAGTGTCAGCGTACGGGTTAGGATTAGGGGACGGGTGAGGGTCAGGCTTCGGGAGAGGGTTAGGGTTAGGGTTCGGGCTAGGGTTAGGGTTAGGGGACGGGGACGGTTTAGGGTCCAGGTGAGGGTACGACAACGCTTTAGGGGGAGCGTACGTGTGAGGGCGCGGGTTAGTGTCAGCGTACGGGTTAGGATTAGGGGACGGGTGAGGGTCAGGCTTCGGGGAAGGGTTAGGGTTAGGGTTCGGGCTAGGGTTAGGGTTAGGGGACGGGGACGGTTTAGGGTCCAGGTGAGGGTACGACAACGCTTTAGGGGGAGCGTACGTGTGAGGGCGCGGGTTAGTGTCAGCGTACGGGTTAGGATTAGGGGACGGGTGAGGGTCAGGCTTCGGGGAAGGGTTAGGGTTAGGGTTCGGGCTAGGGTTAGGGTTAGGGGACGGGGACGGTTTAGGGTCCAGGTGAGGGTACGACAACGCTTTAGGGGGAGCGTACGTGTGAGGGCGCGGGTTAGTGTCAGCGTACGGGTTAGGATTAGGGGACGGGTGAGGGTAAGGCTTCGGGGAAGGGTTAGGGTTAGGGTTCGGGCTAGGGTTAGGGTTAGGAGACGGGGACGGTTTAGGGTCCAGGTGAGGGTACGACAACGCTTTAGGGGGAGCGTACGTGTGAGGGCGCGGGTTAGTGTCAGCGTACGGGTTAGGATTAGGGGACGGGTGAGGGTCAGGCTTCGGGGAAGGGTTAGGGTTAGGGTTCGGGCTAGGGTTAGGGTTAGGGGACGGGGACGGTTTAGGGTCCAGGTGAGGGTACGACAACGCTTTAGGGGGAGCGTACGTGTGAGGGCGCGGGTTAGTGTCAGCGTACGGGTTAGGATTAGGGGACGGGTGAGGGTCAGGCTTCGGGGAAGGGTTAGGGTTAGGGTTCGGGCTAGGGTTAGGGTTAGGGGACGGGGACGGTTTAGGGTCCAGGTGAGGGTACGACAACGCTTTAGGGGGAGCGTACGTGTGAGGGCGCGGGTTAGTGTCAGCGTACGGGTTAGGATTAGGGGACGGGTGAGGGTCAGGCTTCGGGGAAGGGTTAGGGTTAGGGTTCGGGCTAGGGTTAGGGTTAGGGGACGGGGACGGTTTAGGGTCCAGGTGAGGGTACGACAACGCTTTAGGGGGAGCGTACGTGTGAGGGCGCGGGTTAGTGTCAGCGTACGGGTTAGGATTAGGGGACGGGTGAGGGTCAGGCTTCGGGGAAGTGTTAGGGTTAGGGTTCGGGCTAGGGTTAGGGTTAGGGGACGGGGACGGTTTAGGGTCCAGGTGAGGGTACGACAACGCTTTAGGGGGAGCGTACGTGTGAGGGCGCGGGTTAGTGTCAGCGTACGGGTTAGGATTAGGGGACGGGTGAGGGTCAGGCTTCGGGGAAGGTTTAGCGTTAGGATTCGGGCTAGGGTTAGGGTTAGGGGACGGGGACGGTTTAGGGTCCAGGTGAGGCTACGACAACGCTTTAGGGGGAGCGTACGTGTGAGGGCGCGGGTTAGTGTCAGCGTACGGGTTAGGATTAGGGGACGGGTGAGGGTCAGGCTTCGGGGAAGGGTTAGGGTTAGGGTTCGGGCTAGGGTTAGGGCACGGGGACGGGGACGGTTTAGGGTCCAGGTGAGGGTACGACAACGCTTTAGGGGGAGCGTACGTGTGAGGGCGCGGGTTAGTGTCAGCGTACGGGTTAGGATTAGGGGACGGGTGAGGGTCAGGCTTCGGGTGAGGGTTAGGGTTAGGGTTCGGCCTAGGGTTAGGGGACGGGGACGGGGACGGTTTAGGGTCCAGGTGAGGGTACGACAACGCTTTAGGGGGAGCGTACGTGTGAGGGCGCAGTTTAGTGTCAGCGTACGGGTTAGGATTAGGGGACGGGTGAGGGTCAGGCTTCGGGGAAGGGTTAGGGTTAGGGTTCGGGCTAGGGTTAGGGTTAGGGGACGGGGACGGCTTAGGGTCCAGGTGAGGGTACGACAACGCTTTAGGGGGAGCGTACGTGTGAGGGCGCGGGTTAGTGTCAGCGTACGGGTTAGGATTAGGGGACGGGTGAGGGTCAGGCTTCGGGGAAGGGTTAGGGTTAGGGTTCGGGCTAGGGTTAGGGTTAGGGGCCGGGGACGGTTTAGGGTCCAGGTGAGGGTACGACAATGCTTTAGGGGGAGCGTACGTGTGAGGGCGCGGGTTAGTGTCAGCGTACGGGTTAGGATTAGGGGACGGGTGAGGGTCAGGCTTCGGGGAAGGGTTAGGGTTAGGGTTCGGGCTAGGGTTAGGGTTAGGGGACGGGGACGGTTTAGGGTCCAGGTGAGGGTACGACAACGCTTTAGGGGGAGCGTACGTGTGAGGGCGCGGGTTAGTGTCAGCGTACGGGTTAGGATTAGGGGACGGGTGAGGGTCAGGCTTCGGGGAAGGGTTAGGGTTAGGGTTCGGGCTAGGGTTAGGGTTAGGGGATGGGGACGGTATAGGGTCCAGGTGAGGGTACGACAACGCTTTAGGGGGAGCGTACGTGTGAGGGCGCGGGTTAGTGTCAGCGTACGGGTTAGGATTAGGGGACGGGTGAGGGTAAGGCTTCGGGGAAGGGTTAGGGTTAGGGTTCGGGCTAGGGTTAGGGTTAGGAGACGGGGACGGTTTAGGGTCCAGGTGAGGGTACGACAACGCTTTAGGGGGAGCGTACGTGTGAGGGCGCGGGTTAGTGTCAGCGTACGGGTTAGGATTAGGGGACGGGTGAGGGTCAGGCTTCGGGGAAGGGTTAGGGCTAGGGTTCGGGCTAGGGTTAGGGTTAGGGGACGGGGACGGTTTAGGGTCCAGGTGAGGGTACGACAACGCTTTAGGGGGAGCGTACGTGTGAGGGCGTGGGTTAGTGTCAGCGTACGGGTTAGGATTAGAGGACGGGTGAGGGTCAGGTTTCGGGGAAGGGTTAGGGTTAGGGTTCGGGCTAGGGTTAGGGCACGGGGACGGGGACGGTTTAGGGTCCAGGTGAGGGTACGACAACGCTTTAGGGGGAGCGTACGTGTGAGGGCGCGGGTTAGTGTCAGTGTACGGGTTAGGATTAGGGGACGGGTGAGGGTCAGGCTTCGGGGGAGGGTTAGGGTTAGGGTTCGGGCTAGGGTTAGGGTTAGGGGACGGGGACGGTTTAGGGTCCAGTTGAGGGTACGACAACGCTTTAGGGGGAGCGTACGTGTGAGGGCGCGGGTTAGTGTCAGCGTACGGGTTAGGATTAGGGGACGGGTGAGGGTCAGGCTTCGGGGGAGGGTTAGGGTTAGGGTTCGGACTAGGGTTAGGGCACGGGGACGGCGACGGTTTAGGGTCCAGGTGAGGGTACGACAACGCTTTAGGGGGAGCGTACGTGTGAGGGCGCGGGTTAGTGTCAGCGTACGGGTTAGGATTAGGGGACGGGTGAGGGTCAGGCTTCGGGGAAGGGTTAGGGTTAGGGTTCGGGCTAGGGTTAGGGCACGGGGACGGGGACGGTTTAGGGTCCAGGTGAGGGTACGACAACGCTTTAGGGGGAGCGTACGTGTGAGGGCGCGGGTTAGTGTCAGTGTACGGGTTAGGATTAGGGGACGGGTGAGGGTCAGGCTTCGGGGGAGGGTTAGGGTTAGGGTTCGGGCTAGGGTTAGGGTTAGGGGACGGGGACGGTTTAGGGTCCAGTTGAGGGTACGACAACGCTTTAGGGGGAGCGTACGTGTGAGGGCGCGGGTTAGTGTCAGCGTACGGGTTAGGATTAGGGGACGGGTGAGGGTCAGGCTTCGGGGGAGGGTTAGGGTTAGGGTTCGGACTAGGGTTAGGGCACGGGGACGGGGACGGTTTAGGGTCCAGGTGAGGGTACGACAACGCTTTAGGGGGAGCGTACGTGTGAGGGCGCGGGTTAGTGTCAGCGTACGGGTTAGGATTAGGGGACGGGTGAGGGTCAGGCTTCGGGGAAGGGTTAGGGTTAGGGTTCGGGCTAGGGTTAGGGTTAGGGGACGGGGACGGTTTAGGGTCCAGGTGAGGGTACGACAACGCTTTAGGGGGAGCGTACGTGTGAGGGCGCGGGTTAGTGTCAGCGTACGGGTTAGGATTAGGGGACGGGTGAGGGTCAGGCTTCGGGGAAGGGTTAGGGTTAGGGTTCGGGCTAGGGTTAGGGTTAGGGGACGGGGACGGTTTAGGGTCCAGGTGAGGGTACGACAACGCTTTAGGGGGAGCGTACGTGTGAGGGCGCGGGTTAGTGTCAGCGTACGGGTTAGGATTAGGGGACGGGTGAGGGTCAGGCTTCGGGGAAGGGTTAGGGCTAGGGTTCGGGCTAGGGTTAGGGTTAGGGGACGGGGACGGTTTAGGGTCCAGGTGAGGGTACGACAACGCTTTAGGGGGAGCGTACGTGTGAGGGCGTGGGTTAGTGTCAGCGTACGGGTTAGGATTAGAGGACGGGTGAGGGTCAGGTTTCGGGGAAGGGTTAGGGTTAGGGTTCGGGCTAGGGTTAGGGCACGGGGACGGGGACGGTTTAGGGTCCAGGTGAGGGTACGACAACGCTTTAGGGGGAGCGTACGTGTGAGGGCGCGGGTTAGTGTCAGTGTACGGGTTAGGATTAGGGGACGGGTGAGGGTCAGGCTTCGGGGGAGGGTTAGGGTTAGGGTTCGGGCTAGGGTTAGGGTTAGGGGACGGGGACGGTTTAGGGTCCAGTTGAGGGTACGACAACGCTTTAGGGGGAGCGTACGTGTGAGGGCGCGGGTTAGTGTCAGCGTACGGGTTAGGATTAGGGGACGGGTGAGGGTCAGGCTTCGGGGGAGGGTTAGGGTTAGGGTTCGGACTAGGGTTAGGGCACGGGGACGGGGACGGTTTAGGGTCCAGGTGAGGGTACGACAACGCTTTAGGGGGAGCGTACGTGTGAGGGCGCGGGTTAGTGTCAGCGTACGGGTTAGGATTAGGGGACGGGTGAGGGTCAGGCTTCGGGGAAGGGTTAGGGTTAGGGTTCGGGCTAGGGTTAGGGTTAGGGGACGGGGACGGTTTAGGGTCCAGGTGAGGGTACGACAACGCTTTAGGGGGAGCGTACGTGTGAGGGCGCGGGTTAGTGTCAGCGTACGGGTTAGGATTAGGGGACGGGTGAGGGTCAGGCTTCGGGGAAGGGTTAGGGTTAGGGTTCGGGCTAGGGTTAGGGTTAGGGGACGGGGACGGTTTAGGGTCCAGGTGAGGGTATGACAACGCTTTAGGGGGAGCGTACGTGTGAGGGCGCGGGTTAGTGTCAGCGTACGGGTTAGGATTAGAGGACGGGTGAGGGTCAGGCTTCGGGGAAGGGTTAGGGTTAGGGTTCGGGCTAGGGTTAGGGTTAGGGGACGGGGACGGTTTAGGGTCCAGGTGAGGGTACGACAACGCTTTAGGGGGAGCGTACGTGTGAGGGCGCGGGTTAGTGTCAGCGTACGGTTTAGGATTAGGGGACGGGTGAGGGTCAGGCTTCGGGGAAGGGTTAGGGTTAGGGTTCGGGCTAGGGTTAGGGTTAGGGGACGGGGACGGTTTAGGGTCCAGGTGAGGGTACGACAATGCTTTAGGGGGAGCGTACGTGTGAGGGCGCGGGTTAGTGTCAGCGTACGGGTTAGGATTAGGGGACGGGTGAGGGTCAGGCTTCGGGGAAGGTTTAGCGTTAGGGTTCGGGCTAGGGTTAGGGTTAGGGGACGGGGACGGTTTAGGGTCCAGGTGAGGGTACGACAACGCTTTAGGGGGAGCGTACGTGTGAGGGCGCGGGTTAGTGTCAGCGTACGGGTTAGGATTAGGGGACGGGTGAGGGTCAGGCTTCGGGGGAGGGTTAGGGTTAGGGTTCGGGCTAGGGTTAGGGTTAGGGGACGGGGACGGTTTAGGGTCCAGGTGAGGGTACGACAACGCTTTAGGGGGAGCGTACGTGTGAGGGCGCGGGTTAGTGTCAGCGTACGGGTTAGGATTAGGGGACGGGTGAGGGTCAGGCTTCGGGGGAGGGTGAGGGTTAGGGTTCGGGCTAGGGTTAGGGTTAGGGGACGGGGACGGTTTAGGGTCCAGGTGAGGGTACGACAACGCTTTAGGGGGAGCGTACGTGTGAGGGCGCGGTTTAGTGTCAGCGTACGGGTTAGGATTAGGGGACGGGTGAGGGTCAGGCTTCGGGGAAGTGTTAGGGTTAGGGTTCGGGCTAGGGTTAGGGTTAGGGGACGGGGACGGTTTAGGGTCCAGGTGAGGGTACGACAACGCTTTAGGGGGAGCGTACGTGTGAGGGCGCGGGTTAGTGTCAGCGTACGGGTTAGGATTAGGGGACGGGTGAGGGTCAGGCTTCGGGGAAGGGTTAGGGTTAGGGTTCGGGCTAGGGTTAGGGTTAGGGGACGGGGACGGTTTAGGGTCCATGTGAGGGTACGACAACGATTTAGGGGGAGCGTACGTGTGAGGGGGCGGGTTAGTGTCAGCGTACGGGTTAGGATTAGGGGACGGGTGAGGGTCAGGCTTCGGGGAAGGGTTAGTGTTAGGGTTCGGGCAAGGGTTAGGGTTAGGGGACGGGGACGGTTTAGGGTCCAGGTGAGGGTACGACAACGCTTTAGGGGGAGCGTACGTGTGAGGGCGCGGGTTAGTGTCAGCGTACGGGTTAGGATTAGGGGACGTGTGAGGGTCAGGCTTCGGGGAAGGGTTAGGGTTAGGGTTCGGGCTAGGGTTACGGTTAGGGGACGGGGACGGTTTAGGGTCCAGGTGAGGGTACGACAACGCTTTAGGGGGAGCGTACGTGTGAGGGCGCGGGTTAGTGTCAGCGTACGGGTTAGGATTAGGGGACGGGTGAGGGTCAGGCTCGGGGAAGGGTTAGGGTTAGGGTTCGGGCTAGGGTTAGGGTTAGGGGACGGGGACGGTTTAGGGTCCAGGTGAGGGTACGACAACGCTTTAGGGGGAGCGTACGTGTGAGGGCGCGGGTTAGTGTCAGCGTACGGGTTAGGATTAGGTGACGGGTGAGGGTCAGGCTTCGGGGAAGTGTTAGGGTTAGGGTTCGGGCTAGGGTTAGGGCACGGGGACGGGGACGGTTTAGGGTCCAGGTGAGGGTACGACAACGCTTTAGGGGGAGCGTACGTGTGAGGGCGCGGGTTAGTGTCAGCGTACGGGTTAGGATTAGGGGACGGGTGAGGGTCAGGCTTCGGGGGAGGGTTAGGGTTAGGGTTCGGCCTAGGGTTAGGGGACGGGGACGGGGACGGTTTAGGGTCCAGGTGAGGGTACGACAACGTTTTAGGGGGAGCGTACGTGTGAGGGCGCGGTTTAGTGTCAGCGTACGGGTTAGGATTAGGGGACGGGTGAGGGTCAGGCTTCGGGGAAGGGTTAGGGTTAGGGTTCGGGCTAGGGTTAGGGTTAGGGGACGGGGACGGTTTAGGGTCCAGGTGAGGGTACGACAACGCTTTAGGGGGAGCGTACGTGTGAGGGCGCGGGTTAGTGTCAGCGTACGGGTTAGGATTAGGGGACGGGTGAGTGTAAGGCTTCGGGGAAGGGTTAGGGTTAGGGTTCGGGCTAGGGTTAGGGTTAGGAGACGGGGACGGTTTAGGGTCCAGGTGAGGGTACGACAACGCTTTAGGGGGAGCGTACGTGTGAGGGCGCGGGTTAGTGTCAGCGTACGGGTTAGGATTAGGGGACGGGTGAGGGTCAGGCTTCGGGGAAGGGTTAGGGCTACGGTTCGGGCTAGGGTTAGGGTTAGGGGACGGGGACGGTTTAGGGTCCAGGTGAGGGTACGACAACGCTTTAGGGGGAGCGTACGTGTGAGGGCGCGGGTTAGTGTCAGCGTACGGGTTAGGATTAGGGGACGGGTGAGGGTCAGGCTTCGGGGAAGGGTTAGGGTTAGGGTTCGGGCTAGGGTTAGGGCACGGGGACGGGGACGGTTTAGGGTCCAGGTGAGGGTACGACAACGCTTTAGGGGGAGCGTACGTGTGAGGGCGCGGGTTAGTGTCAGTGTACGGGTTAGGATTAGGGGACGGGTGAGGGTCAGGCTTCGGGGGAGGGTTAGGGTTAGGGTTCGGGCTAGGGTTAGGGTTAGGGGACGGGGACGGTTTAGGGTCCAGGTGAGGGTACGACAACGCTTTAGGGGGAGCGTACGTGTGAGGGCGCGGGTTAGTGTCAGCGTACGGGTTAGGATTAGGGGACGGGTGAGGGTCAGGCTTCGGGGGAGGGTTAGGGTTAGGGTTCGGACTAGGGTTAGGGCACGGGGACGGGGACGGTTTAGGGTCCAGGTGAGGGTACGACAACGCTTTAGGGGGAGCGTACGTGTGAGGGCGCGGGTTAGTGTAAGCGTACGGGTTAGGATTAGGGGACGGGTGAGGGTCATGCTTCGGGGAAGGGTTAGGGTTAGGGTTCGGGCTAGGGTTAGGGTTAGGGGACGGGGACGGTTTACGGTCCAGGTGAGGGTACGACAACGCTTTAGGGGGAGCGTACGTGTGAGGGCGCGGGTTAGTGTCAGCGTACGGGTTAGGATTAGGGGACGGGTGAGGGTCAGGCTTCGGGGAAGGGTTAGGGTTAGGGTTCGGGCTAGGGTTAGGGTTAGGGGACGGGGACGGTTTAGGGTCCAGGTGAGGGTACGACAACGCTTTAGGGGGAGCGTACGTGTGAGGGCGCGGGTTAGTGTCAGCGTACGGGTTAGGATTAGGGGACGGGTGAGGGTCAGGCTTCGGGGAAGGGTTAGGGTTAGGGTTCGGGCTAGGGTTAGGGTTAGGGGACGGGGACGGTTTAGGGTCCAGGTGAGGGTACGACAACGCTTTAGGGGGAGCGTACGTGTGAGGGCGCGGGTTAGTGTCAGCGTACGGGTTAGGATTAGAGGACGGGTGAGGGTCAGGCTTCGGGGAAGGGTTAGGGTTAGGGTTCGGGCTAGGGTTAGGGTTAGGGGACGGGGACGGTTTAGGGTCCAGGTGAGGGTACGACAACGCTTTAGGGGGAGCGTACGTGTGAGGGCGCGGGTTAGTGTCAGCGTACGGGTTAGGATTAGGGGACGGGTGAGGGTCAGGCTTCGGGGAAGGGTTAGGGTTAGGGTTCGGGCTAGGGTTAGGGTTAGGGGACGGGGACGGTTTAGGGTCCAGGTGAGGGTACGACAATGCTTTAGGGGGAGCGTACGTGTGAGGGCGCGGGTTAGTGTCAGCGTACGGGTTAGGATTAGGGGACGGGTGAGGGTCAGGCTTCGGGGAAGGTTTAGCGTTAGGGTTCGGGCTAGGGTTAGGGTTAGGGGACGGGGACGGTTTAGGGTCCAGGTGAGGGTACGACAACGCTTTAGGGGGAGCGTACGTGTGAGGGCGCGGGTTAGTGTCAGCGTACGGGTTAGGATTAGGGGACGGGTGAGGGTCAGGCTTCGGGAGAGGGTTAGGGTTAGGGTTCGGGCTAGGGTTAGGGTTAGGGGACGGGGACGGTTTAGGGTCCAGGTGAGGGTACGACAACGCTTTAGGGGGAGCGTACGTGTGAGGGCGCGGGTTAGTGTCAGCGTACGGGTTAGGATTAGGGGACGGGTGAGGGTCAGGCTTCGGGGAAGGGTTAGGGTTAGGGTTCGGGCTAGGGTTAGGGCACGGGGACGGGGACGGTTTAGGGTCCAGGTGAGGGTACGACAACGCTTTAGGGGGAGCGTACGTGTGAGGGCGCGGGTTAGTGTCAGTGTACGGGTTAGGATTAGGGGACGGGTGAGGGTCAGGCTTCGGGGGAGGGTTAGGGTTAGGGTTCGGGCTAGGGTTAGGGTTAGGGGACGGGGACGGTTTAGGGTCCAGGTGAGGGTACGACAACGCTTTAGGGGGAGCGTACGTGTGAGGGCGCGGGTTAGTGTCAGCGTACGGGTTAGGATTAGGGGACGGGTGAGGGTCAGGCTTCGGGGGAGGGTTAGGGTTAGGGTTCGGACTAGGGTTAGGGCACGGGGACGGGGACGGTTTAGGGTCCAGGTGAGGGTACGACAACGCTTTAGGGGGAGCGTACGTGTGAGGGCGCGGGTTAGTGTCAGCGTACGGGTTAGGATTAGGGGACGGGTGAGGGTCATGCTTCGGGGAAGGGTTAGGGTTAGGGTTCGGGCTAGGGTTAGGGTTAGGGGACGGGGACGGTTTACGGTCCAGGTGAGGGTACGACAACGCTTTAGGGGGAGCGTACGTGTGAGGGCGCGGGTTAGTGTCAGCGTACGGGTTAGGATTAGGGGACGGGTGAGGGTCAGGCTTCGGGGAAGGGTTAGGGTTAGGGTTCGGGCTAGGGTTAGGGTTAGGGGACGGGGACGGTTTAGGGTCCAGGTGAGGGTACGACAACGCTTTAGGGGGAGCGTACGTGTGAGGGCGCGGGTTAGTGTCAGCGTACGGGTTAGGATTAGGGGACGGGTGAGGGTCAGGCTTCGGGGAAGGGTTAGGGTTAGGGTTCGGGCTAGGGTTAGGGTTAGGGGACGGGGACGGTTTAGGGTCCAGGTGAGGGTACGACAACGCTTTAGGGGGAGCGTACGTGTGAGGGCGCGGGTTAGTGTCAGCGTACGGGTTAGGATTAGGGGACGGGTGAGGGTCAGGCTTCGGGGAAGGGTTAGGGTTAGGGTTCGGGCTAGGGTTAGGGCACGGGGACGGGGACGGTTTAGGGTCCAGGTGAGGGTACGACAACGCTTTAGGGGGAGCGTACGTGTGAGGGCGCGGGTTAGTGTCAGTGTACGGGTTAGGATTAGGGGACGGGTGAGGGTCAGGCTTCGGGGGAGGGTTAGGGTTAGGGTTCGGGCTAGGGTTAGGGTTAGGGGACGGGGACGGTTTAGGGTCCAGGTGAGGGTACGACAACGCTTTAGGGGGAGCGTACGTGTGAGGGCGCGGGTTAGTGTCAGCGTACGGGTTAGGATTAGGGGACGGGTGAGGGTCAGGCTTCGGGGGAGGGTTAGGGTTAGGGTTCGGACTAGGGTTAGGGCACGGGGACGGGGACGGTTTAGGGTCCAGGTGAGGGTACGACAACGCTTTAGGGGGAGCGTACGTGTGAGGGCGCGGGTTAGTGTCAGCGTACGGGTTAGGATTAGGGGACGGGTGAGGGTCATGCTTCGGGGAAGGGTTAGGGTTAGGGTTCGGGCTAGGGTTAGGGTTAGGGGACGGGGACGGTTTAGGGTCCAGGTGAGGGTACGACAACGCTTTAGGGGGAGCGTACGTGTGAGGGCGCGGGTTAGTGTCAGCGTACGGGTTAGGATTAGGGGACGGGTGAGGGTCAGGCTTCGGGGAAGGGTTAGGGTTAGGGTTCGGGCTAGGGTTAGGGCACGGGGACGGGGACGGTTTAGGGTCCAGGTGAGGGTACGACAACGCTTTAGGGGGAGCGTACGTGTGAGGGCGCGGGTTAGTGTCAGTGTACGGGTTAGGATTAGGGGACGGGTGAGGGTCAGGCTTCGGGGGAGGGTTAGGGTTAGGGTTCGGGCTAGGGTTAGGGTTAGGGGACGGGGACGGTTTAGGGTCCAGGTGAGGGTACGACAACGCTTTAGGGGGAGCGTACGTGTGAGGGCGCGGGTTAGTGTCAGCGTACGGGTTAGGATTAGGGGACGGGTGAGGGTCAGGCTTCGGGGGAGGGTTAGGGTTAGGGTTCGGACTAGGGTTAGGGCACGGGGACGGGGACGGTTTAGGGTCCAGGTGAGGGTACGACAACGCTTTAGGGGGAGCGTACGTGTGAGGGCGCGGGTTAGTGTCAGCGTACGGGTTAGGATTAGGGGACGGGTGAGGGTCATGCTTCGGGGAAGGGTTAGGGTTAGGGTTCGGGCTAGGGTTAGGGTTAGGGGACGGGGACGGTTTACGGTCCAGGTGAGGGTACGACAACGCTTTAGGGGGAGCGTACGTGTGAGGGCGCGGGTTAGTGTCAGCGTACGGGTTAGGATTAGGGGACGGGTGAGGGTCAGGCTTCGGGGAAGGGTTAGGGTTAGGGTTCGGGCTAGGGTTAGGGTTAGGGGACGGGGACGGTTTAGGGTCCAGGTGAGGGTACGACAACGCTTTAGGGGGAGCGTACGTGTGAGGGCGCGGGTTAGTGTCAGCGTACGGGTTAGGATTAGGGGACGGGTGAGGGTCAGGCTTCGGGGAAGGGTTAGGGTTAGGGTTCGGGCTAGGGTTAGGGTTAGGGGACGGGGACGGTTTAGGGTCCAGGTGAGGGTACGACAACGCTTTAGGGGGAGCGTACGTGTGAGGGCGCGGGTTAGTGTCAGCGTACGGGTTAGGATTAGGGGACGGGTGAGGGTCAGGCTTCGGGGAAGGGTTAGGGTTAGGGTTCGGGCTAGGGTTAGGGTTAGGGGACGGGGACGGTTTAGGGTCCAGGTGAGGGTACGACAACGCTTTAGGGGGAGCGTACGTGTGAGGGCGCGGGTTAGTGTCAGCGTACGGGTTAGGATTAGAGGACGGGTGAGGGTCAGGCTTCGGGGAAGGGTTAGGGTTAGGGTTCGGGCTAGGGTTAGGGTTAGGGGACGGGGACGGTTTAGGGTCCAGGTGAGGGTACGACAACGCTTTAGGGGGAGCGTACGTGTGAGGGCGCGGGTTAGTGTCAGCGTACGGTTTAGGATTAGGGGACGGGTGAGGGTCAGGCTTCGGGGAAGGGTTAGGGTTAGGGTTCGGGCTAGGGTTAGGGTTAGGGGACGGGGACGGTTTAGGGTCCAGGTGAGGGTACGACAATGCTTTAGGGGGAGCGTACGTGTGAGGGCGCGGGTTAGTGTCAGCGTACGGGTTAGGATTAGGGGACGGTGAGGGTCAGGCTTCGGGGAAGGTTTAGCGTTAGGGTTCGGGCTAGGGTTAGGGTTAGGGGACGGGGACGGTTTAGGGTCCAGGTGAGGGTACGACAACGCTTTAGGGGGAGCGTACGTGTGAGGGCGCGGGTTAGTGTCAGCGTACGGGTTAGGATTAGGGGACGGGTGAGGGTCAGGCTTCGGGAGAGGGTTAGGGTTAGGGTTCGGGCTAGGGTTAGGGTTAGGGGACGGGGACGGTTTAGGGTCCAGGTGAGGGTACGACAACGCTTTAGGGGGAGCGTACGTGTGAGGGCGCGGGTTAGTGTCAGCGTACGGGTTAGGATTAGGGGACGGGTGAGGGTCAGGCTTCGGGGAAGGGTTAGGGTTAGGGTTCGGGCTAGGGTTAGGGTTAGGGGACGGGGACGGTTTAGGGTCCAGGTGAGGGTACGACAACGCTTTAGGGGGAGCGTACGTGTGAGGGCGCGGGTTAGTGTCAGCGTACGGGTTAGGATTAGGGGACGGGTGAGGGTCAGGCTTCGGGGAAGGGTTAGGGTTAGGGTTCGGGCTAGGGTTAGGGTTAGGGGACGGGGACGGTTTAGGGTCCAGGTGAGGGTACGACAACGCTTTAGGGGGAGCGTACGTGTGAGGGCGCGGGTTAGTGTCAGCGTACGGGTTAGGATTAGGGGACGGGTGAGGGTAAGGCTTCGGGGAAGGGTTAGGGTTAGGGTTCGGGCTAGGGTTAGGGTTAGGAGACGGGGACGGTTTAGGGTCCAGGTGAGGGTACGACAACGCTTTAGGGGGAGCGTACGTGTGAGGGCGCGGGTTAGTGTCAGCGTACGGGTTAGGATTAGGGGACGGGTGAGGGTCAGGCTTCGGGAGAGGGTTAGGGTTAGGGTTCGGGCTAGGGTTAGGGTTAGGGGACGGGGACGGTTTAGGGTCCAGGTGAGGGTACGACAACGCTTTAGGGGGAGCGTACGTGTGAGGGCGCGGGTTAGTGTCAGCGTACGGGTTAGGATTAGGGGACGGGTGAGGGTCAGGCTTCGGGGGAGGGTTAGGGTTAGGGTTCGGACTAGGGTTAGGGCACGGGGACGGGGACGGTTTAGGGTCCAGGTGAGGGTACGACAACGCTTTAGGGGGAGCGTACGTGTGAGGGCGCGGGTTAGTGTCAGCGTACGGGTTAGGATTAGGGGACGGGTGAGGGTCATGCTTCGGGGAAGGGTTAGGGTTAGGGTTCGGGCTAGGGTTAGGGTTAGGGGACGGGGACGGTTTACGGTCCAGGTGAGGGTACGACAACGCTTTAGGGGGAGCGTACGTGTGAGGGCGCGGGTTAGTGTCAGCGTACGGGTTAGGATTAGGGGACGGGTGAGGGTCAGGCTTCGGGGAAGGGTTAGGGTTAGGGTTCGGGCTAGGGTTAGGGTTAGGGGACGGGGACGGTTTAGGGTCCAGGTGAGGGTACGACAACGCTTTAGGGGGAGCGTACGTGTGAGGGCGCGGGTTAGTGTCAGCGTACGGGTTAGGATTAGGGGACGGGTGAGGGTCAGGCTTCGGGGAAGGGTTAGGGTTAGGGTTCGGGCTAGGGTTAGGTTTAGGGGACGGGGACGGTTTAGGGTCCAGGTGAGGGTACGACAACGCTTTAGGGGGAGCGTACGTGTGAGGGCGCGGGTTAGTGTCAGCGTACGGGTTAGGATTAGGGGACGGGTGAGGGTCAGGCTTCGGGGAAGGGTTAGGGTTAGGGTTCGGGCTAGGGTTAGGGTTAGGGGACGGGGACGGTTTAGGGTCCAGGTGAGGGTACGACAACGCTTTAGGGGGAGCGTACGTGTGAGGGCGCGGGTTAGTGTCAGCGTACGGGTTAGGATTAGAGGACGGGTGAGGGTCAGGCTTCGGGGAAGGGTTAGGGTTAGGGTTCGGGCTAGGGTTAGGGTTAGGGGACGGGGACGGTTTAGGGTCCAGGTGAGGGTACGACAACGCTTTAGGGGGAGCGTACGTGTGAGGGCGCGGGTTAGTGTCAGCGTACGGTTTAGGATTAGGGGACGGGTGAGGGTCAGGCTTCGGGGAAGGGTTAGGGTTAGGGTTCGGGCTAGGGTTAGGGTTAGGGGACGGGGACGGTTTAGGGTCCAGGTGAGGGTACGACAATGCTTTAGGGGGAGCGTACGTGTGAGGGCGCGGGTTAGTGTCAGCGTACGGGTTAGGATTAGGGGACGGGTGAGGGTCAGGCTTCGGGGAAGGTTTAGCGTTAGGGTTCGGGCTAGGGTTAGGGTTAGGGGACGGGGACGGTTTAGGGTCCAGGTGAGGGTACGACAACGCTTTAGGGGGAGCGTACGTGTGAGGGCGCGGGTTAGTGTCAGCGTACGGGTTAGGATTAGGGGACGGGTGAGGGTCAGGCTTCGGGAGAGGGTTAGGGTTAGGGTTCGGGCTAGGGTTAGGGTTAGGGGACGGGGACGGTTTAGGGTCCAGGTGAGGGTACGACAACGCTTTAGGGGGAGCGTACGTGTGAGGGCGCGGGTTAGTGTCAGCGTACGGGTTAGGATTAGGGGACGGGTGAGGGTCAGGCTTCGGGGAAGGGTTAGGGTTAGGGTTCGGGCTAGGGTTAGGGTTAGGGGACGGGGACGGTTTAGGGTCCAGGTGAGGGTACGACAACGCTTTAGGGGGAGCGTACGTGTGAGGGCGCGGGTTAGTGTCAGCGTACGGGTTAGGATTAGGGGACGGGTGAGGGTCAGGCTTCGGGGAAGGTTTAGGGTTAGGGTTCGGGCTAGGGTTAGGGTTAGGGGACGGGGACGGTTTAGGGTCCAGGTGAGGGTACGACAACGCTTTAGGGGGAGCGTACGTGTGAGGGCGCGGGTTAGTGTCAGCGTACGGGTTAGGATTAGGGGACGGGTGAGGGTAAGGCTTCGGGGAAGGGTTAGGGTTAGGGTTCGGGCTAGGGTTAGGGTTAGGAGACGGGGACGGTTTAGGGTCCAGGTGAGGGTACGACAACGCTTTAGGGGGAGCGTACGTGTGAGGGCGCGGGTTAGTGTCAGCGTACGGGTTAGGATTAGGGGACGGGTGAGGGTCAGGCTTCGGGGAAGGGTTAGGGTTAGGGTTCGGGCTAGGGTTAGGGTTAGGGGACGGGGACGGTTTAGGGTCCAGGTGAGGGTACGACAACGCTTTAGGGGGAGCGTACGTGTGAGGGCGCGGGTTAGTGTCAGCGTACGGGTTAGGATTAGGGGACGGGTGAGGGTCAGGCTTCGGGGAAGGGTTAGGGTTAGGGTTCGGGCTAGGGTTAGGGTTAGGGGACGGGGACGGTTTAGGGTCCAGGTGAGGGTACGACAACGCTTTAGGGGGAGCGTACGTGTGAGGGCGCGGGTTAGTGTCAGCGTACGGGTTAGGATTAGGGGACGGGTGAGGGTCAGGCTTCGGGGAAGGGTTAGGGTTAGGGTTCGGGCTAGGGTTAGGGCACGGGGACGGGGACGGTTTAGGGTCCAGGTGAGGGTACGACAACGCTTTAGGGGGAGCGTACGTGTGAGGGCGCGGGTTAGTGTCAGTGTACGGGTTAGGATTAGGGGACGGGTGAGGGTCAGGCTTCGGGGGAGGGTTAGGGTTAGGGTTCGGGCTAGGGTTAGGGTTAGGGGACGGGGACGGTTTAGGGTCCAGGTGAGGGTACGACAACGCTTTAGGGGGAGCGTACGTGTGAGGGCGCGGGTTAGTGTCAGCGTACGGGTTAGGATTAGGGGACGGGTGAGGGTCAGGCTTCGGGGGAGGGTTAGGGTTAGGGTTCGGACTAGGGTTAGGGCACGGGGACGGGGACGGTTTAGGGTCCAGGTGAGGGTACGACAACGCTTTAGGGGGAGCGTACGTGTGAGGGCGCGGGTTAGTGTCAGCGTACGGGTTAGGATTAGGGGACGGGTGAGGGTCATGCTTCGGGGAAGGGTTAGGGTTAGGGTTCGGGCTAGGGTTAGGGTTAGGGGACGGGGACGGTTTACGGTCCAGGTGAGGGTACGACAACGCTTTAGGGGGAGCGTACGTGTGAGGGCGCGGGTTAGTGTCAGCGTACGGGTTAGGATTAGGGGACGGGTGAGGGTCAGGCTTCGGGGAAGGGTTAGGGTTAGGGTTCGGGCTAGGGTTAGGGTTAGGGGACGGGGACGGTTTAGGGTCCAGGTGAGGGTACGACAACGCTTTAGGGGGAGCGTACGTGTGAGGGCGCGGGTTAGTGTCAGCGTACGGGTTAGGATTAGGGGACGGGTGAGGGTCAGGATTCGGGGAAGGGTTAGGGTTAGGGTTCGGGCTAGGGTTAGGGTTAGGGGACGGGGACGGTTTAGGGTCCAGGTGAGGGTACGACAACGCTTTAGGGGGAGCGTACGTGTGAGGGCGCGGGTTAGTGTCAGCGTACGGGTTAGGATTAGGGGACGGGTGAGGGTCAGGCTTCGGGGAAGGGTTAGGGTTAGGGTTCGGGCTAGGGTTAGGGTTAGGGGACGGGGACGGTTTAGGGTCCAGGTGAGGGTACGACAACGCTTTAGGGGGAGCGTACGTGTGAGGGCGCGGGTTAGTGTCAGCGTACGGGTTAGGATTAGAGGACGGGTGAGGGTCAGGCTTCGGGGAAGGGTTAGGGTTAGGGTTCGGGCTAGGGTTAGGGTTAGGGGACGGGGACGGTTTAGGGTCCAGGTGAGGGTACGACAACGCTTTAGGGGGAGCGTACGTGTGAGGGCGCGGGTTAGTGTCAGCGTACGGTTTAGGATTAGGGGACGGGTGAGGGTCAGGCTTCGGGGAAGGGTTAGGGTTAGGGTTCGGGCTAGGGTTAGGGTTAGGGGACGGGGACGGTTTAGGGTCCAGGTGAGGGTACGACAATGCTTTAGGGGGAGCGTACGTGTGAGGGCGCGGGTTAGTGTCAGCGTACGGGTTAGGATTAGGGGACGGTGAGGGTCAGGCTTCGGGGAAGGTTTAGCGTTAGGGTTCGTGCTAGGGTTAGGGTTAGGGGACGGGGACGGTTTAGGGTCCAGGTGAGGGTACGACAACGCTTTAGGGGGAGCGTACGTGTGAGGGCGCGGGTTAGTGTCAGCGTACGGGTTAGGATTAGGGGACGGGTGAGGGTCAGGCTTCGGGAGAGGGTTAGGGTTAGGGTTCGGGCTAGGGTTAGGGTTAGGGGACGGGGACGGTTTAGGGTCCAGGTGAGGGTACGACAACGCTTTAGGGGGAGCGTACGTGTGAGGGCGCGGGTTAGTGTCAGCGTACGGGTTAGGATTAGGGGACGGGTGAGGGTCAGGCTTCGGGGAAGGGTTAGGGTTAGGGTTCGGGCTAGGGTTAGGGTTAGGGGACGGGGACGGTTTAGGGTCCAGGTGAGGGTACGACAACGCTTTAGGGGGAGCGTACGTGTGAGGGCGCGGGTTAGTGTCAGCGTACGGGTTAGGATTAGGGGACGGGTGAGGGTCAGGCTTCGGGGAAGGGTTAGGGTTAGGGTTCGGGCTAGGGTTAGGGTTAGGGGACGGGGACGGTTTAGGGTCCAGGTGAGGGTACGACAACGCTTTAGGGGGAGCGTACGTGTGAGGGCGCGGGTTAGTGTCAGCGTACGGGTTAGGATTAGGGGACGGGTGAGGGTAAGGCTTCGGGGAAGGGTTAGGGTTAGGGTTCGGGCTAGGGTTAGGGTTAGGAGACGGGGACGGTTTAGGGTCCAGGTGAGGGTACGACAACGCTTTAGGGGGAGCGTACGTGTGAGGGCGCGGGTTAGTGTCAGCGTACGGGTTAGGATTAGGGGACGGGTGAGGGTCAGGCTTCGGGAGAGGGTTAGGGTTAGGGTTCGGGCTAGGGTTAGGGTTAGGGGACGGGGACGGTTTAGGGTCCAGGTGAGGGTACGACAACGCTTTAGGGGGAGCGTACGTGTGAGGGCGCGGGTTAGTGTCAGCGTACGGGTTAGGATTAGGGGACGGGTGAGGGTCAGGCTTCGGGGGAGGGTTAGGGTTAGGGTTCGGACTAGGGTTAGGGCACGGGGACGGGGACGGTTTAGGGTCCAGGTGAGGGTACGACAACGCTTTAGGGGGAGCGTACGTGTGAGGGCGCGGGTTAGTGTCAGCGTACGGGTTAGGATTAGGGGACGGGTGAGGGTCATGCTTCGGGGAAGGGTTAGGGTTAGGGTTCGGGCTAGGGTTAGGGTTAGGGGACGGGGACGGTTTACGGTCCAGGTGAGGGTACGACAACGCTTTAGGGGGAGCGTACGTGTGAGGGCGCGGGTTAGTGTCAGCGTACGGGTTAGGATTAGGGGACGGGTGAGGGTCAGGCTTCGGGGAAGGGTTAGGGTTAGGGTTCGGGCTAGGGTTAGGGTTAGGGGACGGGGACGGTTTAGGGTCCAGGTGAGGGTACGACAACGCTTTAGGGGGAGCGTACGTGTGAGGGCGCGGGTTAGTGTCAGCGTACGGGTTAGGATTAGGGGACGGGTGAGGGTCAGGCTTCGGGGAAGGGTTAGGGTTAGGGTTCGGGCTAGGGTTAGGGTTAGGGGACGGGGACGGTTTAGGGTCCAGGTGAGGGTACGACAACGCTTTAGGGGGAGCGTACGTGTGAGGGCGCGGGTTAGTGTCAGCGTACGGGTTAGGATTAGAGGACGGGTGAGGGTCAGGCTTCGGGGAAGGGTTAGGGTTAGGGTTCGGGCTAGGGTTAGGGTTAGGGGACGGGGACGGTTTAGGGTCCAGGTGAGGGTACGACAACGCTTTAGGGGGAGCGTACGTGTGAGGGCGCGGGTTAGTGTCAGCGTACGGTTTAGGATTAGGGGACGGGTGAGGGTCAGGCTTCGGGGAAGGGTTAGGGTTAGGGTTCGGGCTAGGGTTAGGGTTAGGGGACGGGGACGGTTTAGGGTCCAGGTGAGGGTACGACAATGCTTTAGGGGGAGCGTACGTGTGAGGGCGCGGGTTAGTGTCAGCGTACGGGTTAGGATTAGGGGACGGGTGAGGGTCAGGCTTCGGGGAAGGTTTAGCGTTAGGGTTCGGGCTAGGGTTAGGGTTAGGGGACGGGGACGGTTTAGGGTCCAGGTGAGGGTACGACAACGCTTTAGGGGGAGCGTACGTGTGAGGGCGCGGGTTAGTGTCAGCGTACGGGTTAGGATTAGGGGACGGGTGAGGGTCAGGCTTCGGGAGAGGGTTAGGGTTAGGGTTCGGGCTAGGGTTAGGGTTAGGGGACGGGGACGGTTTAGGGTCCAGGTGAGGGTACGACAACGCTTTAGGGGGAGCGTACGTGTGAGGGCGCGGGTTAGTGTCAGCGTACGGGTTAGGATTAGGGGACGGGTGAGGGTCAGGCTTCGGGGAAGGGTTAGGGTTAGGGTTCGGGCTAGGGTTAGGGTTAGGGGACGGGGACGGTTTAGGGTCCAGGTGAGGGTACGACAACGCTTTAGGGGGAGCGTACGTGTGAGGGCGCGGGTTAGTGTCAGCGTACGGGTTAGGATTAGGGGACGGGTGAGGGTCAGGCTTCGGGGAAGGTTTAGGGTTAGGGTTCGGGCTAGGGTTAGGGTTAGGGGACGGGGACGGTTTAGGGTCCAGGTGAGGGTACGACAACGCTTTAGGGGGAGCGTACGTGTGAGGGCGCGGGTTAGTGTCAGCGTACGGGTTAGGATTAGGGGACGGGTGAGGGTAAGGCTTCGGGGAAGGGTTAGGGTTAGGGTTCGGGCTAGGGTTAGGGTTAGGAGACGGGGACGGTTTAGGGTCCAGGTGAGGGTACGACAACGCTTTAGGGGGAGCGTACGTGTGAGGGCGCGGGTTAGTGTCAGCGTACGGGTTAGGATTAGGGGACGGGTGAGGGTCAGGCTTCGGGGAAGGGTTAGGGTTAGGGTTCGGGCTAGGGTTAGGGTTAGGGGACGGGGACGGTTTAGGGTCCAGGTGAGGGTACGACAACGCTTTAGGGGGAGCGTACGTGTGAGGGCGCGGGTTAGTGTCAGCGTACGGGTTAGGATTAGGGGACGGGTGAGGGTCAGGCTTCGGGGAAGGGTTAGGGTTAGGGTTCGGGCTAGGGTTAGGGTTAGGGGACGGGGACGGTTTAGGGTCCAGGTGAGGGTACGACAACGCTTTAGGGGGAGCGTACGTGTGAGGGCGCGGGTTAGTGTCAGCGTACGGGTTAGGATTAGGGGACGGGTGAGGGTCAGGCTTCGGGGAAGGGTTAGGGTTAGGGTTCGGGCTAGGGTTAGGGTTAGGGGACGGGGACGGTTTAGGGTCCAGGTGAGGGTACGACAACGCTTTAGGGGGAGCGTACGTGTGAGGGCGCGGGTTAGTGTCAGCGTACGGGTTAGGATTAGGGGACGGGTGAGGGTCAGGCTTCGGGGAAGGGTTAGGGTTAGGGTTCGGGCTAGGGTTAGGGTTAGGGGACGGGGACGGTTTAGGGTCCAGGTGAGGGTACGACAACGCTTTAGGGGGAGCGTACGTGTGAGGGCGCGGGTTAGTGTCAGCGTACGGGTTAGGATTAGGGGACGGGTGAGGGTCAGGCTTCGGGGAAGGGTTAGGGTTAGGGTTCGGGCTAGGGTTAGGGTTAGGGGACGGGGACGGTTTAGGGTCCAGGTGAGGGTACGACAACGCTTTAGGGGGAGCGTACGTGTGAGGGCGCGGGTTAGTGTCAGCGTACGGGTTAGGATTAGGGGACGGGTGAGGGTCAGGCTTCGGGGAAGGGTTAGGGTTAGGGTTCGGGCTAGGGTTAGGGTTAGGGGACGGGGACGGTTTAGGGTCCAGGTGAGGGTACGACAACGCTTTAGGGGGAGCGTACGTGTGAGGGCGCGGGTTAGTGTCAGCGTACGGGTTAGGATTAGGGGACGGGTGAGGGTCAGGCTTCGGGGAAGGGTTAGGGTTAGGGTTCGGGCTAGGGTTAGGGTTAGGGGACGGGGACGGTTTAGGGTCCAGGTGAGGGTACGACAACGCTTTAGGGGGAGCGTACGTGTGAGGGCGCGGGTTAGTGTCAGCGTACGGGTTAGGATTAGGGGACGGGTGAGGGTCAGGCTTCAGGGAAGGTTTAGCGTTAGGGTTCGGGCTAGGGTTAGGGTTAGGGGACGGGGACGGTTTAGGGTCCAGGTGAGGGTACGACAACGCTTTAGGGGGAGCGTACGTGTGAGGGCGCGGGTTAGTGTCAGCGTACGGGTTAGGATTAGGGGACGGGTGAGGGTCAGGCTTCGGGAGAGGGTTAGGGTTAGGGTTCGGGCTAGGGTTAGGGTTAGGGGACGGGGACGGTTTAGGGTCCAGGTGAGGGTACGACAACGCTTTAGGGGGAGCGTACGTGTGAGGGCGCGGGTTAGTGTCAGCGTACGGGTTAGGATTAGGGGACGGGTGAGGGTCAGGCTTCGGGGAAGGGTTAGGGTTAGGGTTCGGGCTAGGGTTAGGGTTAGGGGACGGGGACGGTTTAGGGTCCAGGTGAGGGTACGACAACGCTTTAGGGGGAGCGTACGTGTGAGGGCGCGGGTTAGTGTCAGCGTACGGGTTAGGATTAGGGGACGGGTGAGGGTCAGGCTTCGGGGAAGGGTTAGGGTTAGGGTTCGGGCTAGGGTTAGGGTTAGGGGACGGGGACGGTTTAGGGTCCAGGTGAGGGTACGACAACGCTTTAGGGGGAGCGTACGTGTGAGGGCGCGGGTTAGTGTCAGCGTACGGGTTAGGATTAGGGGACGGGTGAGGGTAAGGCTTCGGGGAAGGGTTAGGGTTAGGGTTCGGGCTAGGGTTAGGGTTAGGAGACGGGGACGGTTTAGGGTCCAGGTGAGGGTACGACAACGCTTTAGGGGGAGCGTACGTGTGAGGGCGCGGGTTAGTGTCAGCGTACGGGTTAGGATTAGGGGACGGGTGAGGGTCAGGCTTCGGGGAAGGGTTAGGGTTAGGGTTCGGGCTAGGGTTAGGGTTAGGGGACGGGGACGGTTTAGGGTCCAGGTGAGGGTACGACAACGCTTTAGGGGGAGCGTACGTGTGAGGGCGCGGGTTAGTGTCAGCGTACGGGTTAGGATTAGGGGACGGGTGAGGGTCAGGCTTCGGGGAAGTGTTAGGGTTAGGGTTCGGGCTAGGGTTAGGGTTAGGGGACGGGGACGGTTTAGGGTCCAGGTGAGGGTACGACAACGCTTTAGGGGGAGCGTACGTGTGAGGGCGCGGGTTAGTGTCAGCGTACGGGTTAGGATTAGGGGACGGGTGAGGGTCAGGCTTCGGGGAAGGTTTAGCGTTAGGATTCGGGCTAGGGTTAGGGTTAGGGGACGGGGACGGTTTAGGGTCCAGGTGAGGGTACGACAACGCTTTAGGGGGAGCGTACGTGTGAGGGCGCGGGTTAGTGTCAGCGTACGGGTTAGGATTAGGGGACGGGTGAGGGTCAGGCTTCGGGGAAGGGTTAGGGTTAGGGTTCGGGCTAGGGTTAGGGCACGGGGACGGGGACGGTTTAGGGTCCAGGTGAGGGTACGACAACGCTTTAGGGGGAGCGTACGTGTGAGGGCGCGGGTTAGTGTCAGCGTACGGGTTAGGATTAGGGGACGGGTGAGGGTCAGGCTTCGGGGAAGGGTTAGGGTTAGGGTTCGGGCTAGGGTTAGGGTTAGGGGACGGGGACGGTTTAGGGTCCAGGTGAGGGTACGACAACGCTTTAGGGGGAGCGTACGTGTGAGGGCGCGGGTTAGTGTCAGCGTACGGGTTAGGATTAGGGGACGGGTGAGGGTCAGGCTTCGGGGAAGGTTTAGCGTTAGGATTCGGGCTAGGGTTAGGGTTAGGGGACGGGGACGGTTTAGGGTCCAGGTGAGGCTACGACAACGCTTTAGGGGGAGCGTACGTGTGAGGGCGCGGGTTAGTGTCAGCGTACGGCTTAGGATTAGGGGACGGGTGAGGGTCAGGCTTCGGGGAAGGGTTAGGGTTAGGGTTCGGGCTAGGGTTAGGGCACGGGGACGGGGACGGTTTAGGGTCCAGGTGAGGGTACGACAACGCTTTAGGGGGAGCGTACGTGTGAGGGCGCGGGTTAGTGTCAGCGTACGGGTTAGGATTAGGGGACGGGTGAGGGTCAGGCTTCGGGGGAGGGTTAGGGTTAGGGTTCGGCCTAGGGTTAGGGGACGGGGACGGGGACGGTTTAGGGTCCAGGTGAGGGTACGACAACGCTTTAGGGGGAGCGTACGTGTGAGGGCACAGTTTAGTGTCAGCGTACGGGTTAGGATTAGGGGACGGGTGAGGGTCAGGCTTCGGGGAAGGGTTAGGGTTAGGGTTCGGGCTAGGGTTAGGGCACGGGGACGGGGACGGTTTAGGGTCCAGGTGAGGGTACGACAACGCTTTAGGGGGAGCGTACGTGTGAGGGCGCGGGTTAGTGTCAGCGTACGGGTTAGGATTAGGGGACGGGTGAGGGTCAGGCTTCGGGGAAGGGTTAGGGTTAGGGTTCGGGCTAGGGTTAGGGTTAGGGGCCGGGGACGGTTTAGGGTCCAGGTGAGGGTACGACAATGCTTTAGGGGGAGCGTACGTGTGAGGGCGCGGGTTAGTGTCAGCGTACGGGTTAGGATTAGGGGACGGGTGAGGGTCAGGCTTCGGGGAAGGGTTAGGGTTAGGGTTCGGGCTAGGGTTAGGGTTAGGGGACGGGGACGGTTTAGGGTCCAGGTGAGGGTACGAAAACGCTTTAGGGGGAGCGTACGTGTGAGGGCGCGGGTTAGTGTCAGCGTACGGGTTAGGATTAGGGGACGGGTGAGGGTCAGGCTTCGGGGAAGGGTTAGGGTTAGGGTTCGGGCTAGGGTTAGGGTTAGGGGACGGGGACGGTATAGGGTCCAGGTGAGGGTACGACAACGCTTTAGGGGGAGCGTACGTGTGAGGGCGCGGGTTAGTGTCAGCGTACGGGTTAGGATTAGGGGACGGGTGAGGGTAAGGCTTCGGGGAAGGTTTAGGGTTAGGGTTCGGGCTAGGGTTAGGGTTAGGAGACGGGGACGGTTTAGGGTCCAGGTGAGGGTACGACAACGCTTTAGGGGGAGCGTACGTGTGAGGGCGCGGGTTAGTGTCAGCGTACGGGTTAGGATTAGGGGACGGGTGAGGGTCAGGCTTCGGGGAAGGGTTAGGGCTAGGGTTCGGGCTAGGGTTAGGGTTAGGGGACGGGGACGGTTTAGGGTCCAGGTGAGGGTACGACAACGCTTTAGGGGGAGCGTACGTGTGAGGGCGCGGGTTAGTGTCAGCGTACGGGTTAGGATTAGAGGACGGGTGAGGGTCAGGCTTCGGGGAAGTGTTAGGGTTAGGGTTCGGGCTAGGGTTAGGGCACGGGGACGGGGACGGTTTAGGGTCCAGGTGAGGGTACGACAACGCTTTAGGGGGAGCGTACGTGTGAGGGCGCGGGTTAGTGTCAGTGTACGTGTTAGGATTAGGGGACGGGTGAGGGTCAGGCTTCGGGGGAGGGTTAGGGTTAGGGTTCGGGCTAGGGTTAGGGTTAGGGGACGGGGACGGTTTAGGGTCCAGGTGAGGGTACGACAACGCTTTAGGGGGAGCGTACGTGTGAGGGCGCGGGTTAGTGTCAGCGTACGGGTTAGGATTAGGGGACGGGTGAGGGTCAGGCTTCGGGGAAGGGTTAGCGTTAGGGTTCGGGCTAGGGTTAGGGTTAGGGGACGGGGACGGTTTAGGGTCCAGGTGAGGGTACGACAACGCTTTAGGGGGAGCGTACGTGTGAGGGCGCGGGTTAGTGTCAGCGTACGGGTTAGGATTAGGGGACGGGTGAGGGTCAGGCTTCGGGGGAGGGTTAGGGTTAGGGTTCGGGCTAGGGTTAGGGTTAGGGGACGGGGACGGTTTAGGGTCCAGGTGAGGGTACGACAACGCTTTAGGGGGAGCGTACGTGTGAGGGCGCGGGTTAGTGTCAGCGTACGGTTTAGGATTAGGGGACGGGTGAGGGTCAGGCTTCGGGGAAGGGTGAGGGTTAGGGTTCGGGCTAGGGTTAGGGTTAGGGGACGGGGATGGTTTAGGGTCCAGGTGAGGGTACGACAACGCTTTAGGGGGAGCGTACGTGTGAGGGCGCGGTTTAGTGTCAGCGTACGGGTTAGGATTAGGGGACGGGTGAGGGTCAGGCTTCGGGGAAGTGTTAGGGTTAGGGTTCGGGCTAGGGTTAGGGTTAGGGGACGGGGACGGTTTAGGGTCCAGGTGAGGGTACGACAACGCTTTAGGGGGAGCGTACGTGTGAGGGCGCGGGTTAGTGTCAGCGTACGGGTTAGGATTAGGGGACGGGTGAGGGTCAGGCTTCGGGGAAGGGTTAGCGTTAGGGTTCGGGCTAGGGTTAGGGTTAGGGGACGGGGATGGTTTAGGGTCCAGGTGAGGGTACGACAACGCTTTAGGGGGAGCGTACGTGTGAGGGCGCGGGTTAGTGTCAGCGTACGGGTTAGGATTAGGGGACGGGTGAGGGTCAGGCTTCGGGAGAGGGTTAGGGTTAGGGTTCGGGCTAGGGTTAGGGTTAGGGGACGGGGACGGTTTAGGGTCCAGGTGAGGGTACGACAACGCTTTAGGGGGAGCGTACGTGTGAGGGCGCGGGTTAGTGTCAGCGTACGGGTTAGGATTAGGGGACGGGTGAGGGTCAGGCTTCGGGAGAGGGTTAGGGTTAGGGTTCGGACTAGGGTTAGGGTTAGGGGACGGGGACGGTTTAGGGTCCAGGTGAGGGTACGACAACGCTTTAGGGGGAGCGTACGTGTGAGGGCGCGGGTTAGTGTCAGCGTACGGGTTAGGATTAGGGGACGGGTGAGGGTCAGGCTTCGGGGAAGGGTTAGGGTTAGGGTTCGGGCTAGGGTTAGGGTTAGGGGACGGGGACGGTTTAGGGTCCAGGTGAGGGTACGACAACGCTTTAGGGGGAGCGTACGTGTGAGGGCGCGGGTTAGTGTCAGCGTACGGGTTAGGATTAGGGGACGGGTGAGGGTCAGGCTTCGGGGAAGGGTTAGGGTTAGGGTTCGGGCTAGGGTTAGGGTTAGGGGACGGGGACGGTTTAGGGTCCAGGTGAGGGTACGACAACGCTTTAGGGGGAGCGTACGTGTGAGGGCACGGGTTAGTGTCAGCGTACGGGTTAGGATTAGGGGACGGGTGAGGGTAAGGCTTCGGGGAAGGGTTAGGGTTAGGGTTCGGGCTAGGGTTAGGGTTAGGAGACGGGGACGGTTTAGGGTCCAGGTGAGGGTACGACAACGCTTTAGGGGGAGCGTACGTGTGAGGGCGCGGGTTAGTGTCAGCGTACGGGTTAGGATTAGGGGACGGGTGAGGGTCAGGCTTCGGGGAAGGGTTAGGGCTAGGGTTCGGGCTAGGGTTAGGGTTAGGGGACGGGGACGGTTTAGGGTCCAGGTGAGGGTACGACAACGCTTTAGGGGGAGCGTACGTGTGAGGGCGCGGGTTAGTGTCAGCGTACGGGTTAGGATTAGAGGACGGGTGAGGGTCAGGCTTCGGGGAAGTGTTAGGGTTAGGGTTCGGGCTAGGGTTAGGGCACGGGGACGGGGACGGTTTAGGGTCCAGGTGAGGGTACGACAACGCTTTAGGGGGAGCGTACGTGTGAGGGCGCGGGTTAGTGTCAGTGTACGTGTTAGGATTAGGGGACGGGTGAGGGTCAGGCTTCGGGGGAGGGTTAGGGTTAGGGTTCGGGCTAGGGTTAGGGTTAGGGGACGGGGACGGTTTAGGGTCCAGGTGAGGGTACGACAACGCTTTAGGGGGAGCGTACGTGTGAGGGCGCGGGTTAGTGTCAGCGTACGGGTTAGGATTAGGGGACGGGTGAGGGTCAGGCTTCGGGGAAGGGTTAGCGTTAGGGTTCGGGCTAGGGTTAGGGTTAGGGGACGGGGACGGTTTAGGGTCCAGGTGAGGGTACGACAACGCTTTAGGGGGAGCGTACGTGTGAGGGCGCGGGTTAGTGTCAGCGTACGGGTTAGGATTAGGGGACGGGTGAGGGTCAGGCTTCGGGGGAGGGTTAGGGTTAGGGTTCGGGCTAGGGTTAGGGTTAGGGGACGGGGACGGTTTAGGGTCCAGGTGAGGGTACGACAACGCTTTAGGGGGAGCGTACGTGTGAGGGCGCGGGTTAGTGTCAGCGTACGGTTTAGGATTAGGGGACGGGTGAGGGTCAGGCTTCGGGGAAGGGTGAGGGTTAGGGTTCGGGCTAGGGTTAGGGTTAGGGGACGGGGATGGTTTAGGGTCCAGGTGAGGGTACGACAACGCTTTAGGGGGAGCGTACGTGTGAGGGCGCGGTTTAGTGTCAGCGTACGGGTTAGGATTAGGGGACGGGTGAGGGTCAGGCTTCGGGGAAGTGTTAGGGTTAGGGTTCGGGCTAGGGTTAGGGTTAGGGGACGGGGACGGTTTAGGGTCCAGGTGAGGGTACGACAACGCTTTAGGGGGAGCGTACGTGTGAGGGCGCGGGTTAGTGTCAGCGTACGGGTTAGGATTAGGGGACGGGTGAGGGTCAGGCTTCGGGGAAGGGTTAGCGTTAGGGTTCGGGCTAGGGTTAGGGTTAGGGGACGGGGATGGTTTAGGGTCCAGGTGAGGGTACGACAACGCTTTAGGGGGAGCGTACGTGTGAGGGCGCGGGTTAGTGTCAGCGTACGGGTTAGGATTAGGGGACGGGTGAGGGTCAGGCTTCGGGAGAGGGTTAGGGTTAGGGTTCGGGCTAGGGTTAGGGTTAGGGGACGGGGACGGTTTAGGGTCCAGGTGAGGGTACGACAACGCTTTAGGGGGAGCGTACGTGTGAGGGCGCGGGTTAGTGTCAGCGTACGGGTTAGGATTAGGGGACGGGTGAGGGTCAGGCTTCGGGAGAGGGTTAGGGTTAGGGTTCGGACTAGGGTTAGGGTTAGGGGACGGGGACGGTTTAGGGTCCAGGTGAGGGTACGACAACGCTTTAGGGGGAGCGTACGTGTGAGGGCGCGGGTTAGTGTCAGCGTACGGGTTAGGATTAGGGGACGGGTGAGGGTCAGGCTTCGGGGAAGGGTTAGGGTTAGGGTTCGGGCTAGGGTTAGGGTTAGGGGACGGGGACGGTTTAGGGTCCAGGTGAGGGTACGACAACGCTTTAGGGGGAGCGTACGTGTGAGGGCGCGGGTTAGTGTCAGCGTACGGGTTAGGATTAGGGGACGGGTGAGGGTCAGGCTTCGGGGAAGGGTTAGGGTTAGGGTTCGGGCTAGGGTTAGGGTTAGGGGACGGGGACGGTTTAGGGTCCAGGTGAGGGTACGACAACGCTTTAGGGGGAGCGTACGTGTGAGGGCACGGGTTAGTGTCAGCGTACGGGTTAGGATTAGGGGACGGGTGAGGGTAAGGCTTCGGGGAAGGGTTAGGGTTAGGGTTCGGGCTAGGGTTAGGGTTAGGAGACGGGGACGGTTTAGGGTCCAGGTGAGGGTACGACAACGCTTTAGGGGGAGCGTACGTGTGAGGGCGCGGGTTAGTGTCAGCGTACGGGTTAGGATTAGGGGACGGGTGAGGGTCATGCTTCGGGGAAGGGTTAGGGCTAGGGTTCGGGCTAGGGTTAGGGTTAGGGGACGGGGACGGTTTAGGGTCCAGGTGAGGGTACGACAACGCTTTAGGGGGAGCGTACGTGTGAGGGCGCGGGTTAGTGTCAGCGTACGGGTTAGGATTAGGGGACGGGTGAGGGTCAGGCTTCGGGGAAGGGTTAGGGTTAGGGTTCGGGCTAGGGTTAGGGCACGGGGACGGGGACGGTTTAGGGTCCAGGTGAGGGTACGACAACGCTTTAGGGGGAGCGTACGTGTGAGGGCGCGGGTTAGTGTCAGCGTACGGGTTAGGATTAGGGGACGGGTGAGGGTCAGGCTTCGGGGAAGGGTTAGGGTTAGGGTTCGGGCTAGGGTTAGGGTTAGGGGACGGGGACGGTTTAGGGTCCAGGTGAGGGTACGACAACGCTTTAGGGGGAGCGTACGTGTGAGGGCGCGGGTTAGTGTCAGCGTACGGGTTAGGATTAGGGGACGGGTGAGGGTCAGGCTTCGGGGAAGGGTTAGGGTTAGTGTTCGGGCTAGGGTTAGGGTTAGGGGACGGGGACGGTTTAGGGTCCAGGTGAGGGTACGACAACGCTTTAGGGGGAGCGTACGTGTGAGGGCGCGGGTTAGTGTCAGCGTACGGGTTAGGATTAGGGGACGGGTGAGGGTCAGGCTTCGGGGAAGGGTTAGGGTTAGGGTTCGGGCTAGGGTTAGGGTTAGGGGACGGGGACGGTTTAGGGTCCAGGTGAGGGTACGACAACGATTTAGGGGGAGCGTACGTGTGAGGGCGCGGGTTAGTGTCAGCGTACGGGTTAGGATTAGGGGACGGGTGAGGGTCAGGCTTCGGGGAAGGGTTAGGGCTAGGGTTCGGGCTAGGGTTAGGGTTAGGGGACGGGGACGGTTTAGGGTCCAGGTGAGGGTACGACAACGCTTTAGGGGGAGCGTACGTGTGAGGGCGCGGGTTAGTGTCAGCGTACGGGTTAGGATTAGAGGACGGGAGAGGGTCACGCTTCGGGGAAGGGTTAGGGTTAGGGTTCGGGCTAGGGTTAGGGCACGGGGACGGGGACGGTTTAGGGTCCAGGTGAGGGTACGACAACGCTTTAGGGGGAGCGTACGTGTGAGGGCGCGGGTTAGTGTCAGTGTACGGGTTAGGATTAGGGGACGGGTGAGGGTCAGGCTTCGGGGGAGGGTTAGGGTTAGGGTTCGGGCTAGGGTTAGGGTTAGGGGACGGGGACGGTTTAGGGTCCAGGTGAGGGTACGACAACGCTTTAGGGGGAGCGTACGTGTGAGGGCGCGGGTTAGTGTCAGCGTACGGGTTAGGATTAGGGGACGGGTGAGGGTCAGGCTTCAGGGGAGGGTTAGGGTTAGGGTTCGGACTAGGGTTAGGGCACGGGGACGGGGACGGTTTAGGGTCCAGGTGAGGGTACGACAACGCTTTAGGGGGAGCGTACGTGTGAGGGCGCGGGTTAGTGTCAGCGTACGGGTTAGGATTAGGGGACGGGTGAGGGTCAGGCTTCGGGGAAGGGTTAGGGTTAGGGTTCGGGCTAGGGTTAGGGTTAGGGGACGGGGACGGTTTAGGGTCCAGGTGAGGGTACGACAACGCTTTAGGGGGAGCGTACGTGTGAGGGCGCGGGTTAGTGTCAGCGTACGGGTTAGGATTAGGGGACGGGTGAGGGTCAGGCTTCGGGGAAGGGTTAGGGTTAGGGTTCGGGCTAGGGTTAGGGTTAGGGGACGGGGACGGTTTAGGGTCCAGGTGAGGGTACGACAACGCTTTAGGGGGAGCGTACGTGTGAGGGCGCGGGTTAGTGTCAGCGTACGGGTTAGGATTAGGGGACGGGTGAGGGTCAGGCTTCGGGGAAGGGTTAGGGTTAGGGTTCGGGCTAGGGTTAGGGTTAGGGGACGGGGACGGTTTAGGGTCCAGGTGAGGGTACGACAACGCTTTAGGGGGAGCGTACGTGTGAGGGCGCGGGTTAGTGTCAGCGTACGGTTTAGGATTAGGGGACGGGTGAGGGTCAGGCTTCGGGGAAGGGTTAGGGTTAGGGTTCGGGCTAGGGTTAGGGTTAGGGGACGGGGACGGTTTAGGGTCCAGGTGAGGGTACGACAACGCTTTAGGGGGAGCGTACGTGTGAGGGCGCGGGTTAGTGTCAGCGTACGGGTTAGGATTAGGGGACGGGTGAGGGTCAGGCTTCGGGGAAGGTTTAGCGTTAGGGTTCGGGCTAGGGTTAGGGTTAGGGGACGGGGACGGTTTAGGGTCCAGGTGAGGGTACGACAACGCTTTAGGGGGAGCGTACGTGTGAGGGCGCGGGTTAGTGTCAGCGTACGGGTTAGGATTAGGGGACGGGTGAGGGTCAGGCTTCGGGGGAGGGTTAGGGTTAGGGTTCGGGCTAGGGTTAGGGTTAGGGGACGGGGACGGTTTAGGGTCCAGGTGAGGGTACGACAACGCTTTAGGGGGAGCGTACGTGTGAGGGCGCGGGTTAGTGTCAGCGTACGGGTTAGGATTAGGGGACGGGTGAGGGTCAGGCTTCGGGGAAGGGTGAGGGTTAGGGTTCGGGCTAGGGTTAGGGTTAGGGGACGGGGACGGTTTAGGGTCCAGGTGAGGGTACGACAACGCTTTAGGGGGAGCGTACATGTGAGGGCGCGGTTTAGTGTCAGCGTACGGGTTAGGATTAGGGGACGGGTGAGGGTCAGGCTTCGGGGAAATGTTAGGGTTAGGGTTCGGGCTAGGGTTAGGGTTAGGGGACGGGGACGGTTTAGGGTCCAGGTGAGGGTACGACAACGCTTTAGGGGGAGCGTACGTGTGAGGGCGCGGGTTAGTGTCAGCGTACGGGTTAGGATTAGGGGACGGGTGAGGGTCAGGCTTCGGGGAAGGGTTAGCGTTAGGGTTCGGGCTAGGGTTAGGGTTAGGGGACGGGGACGGTTTAGGGTCCAGGTGAGGGTACGACAACGCTTTAGGGGGAGCGTACGTGTGAGGGCGCGGGTTAGTGTCAGCGTACGGGTTAGGATTAGGGGACGGGTGAGGGTCAGGCTTCGGGAGAGGGTTAGGGTTAGGGTTCGGGCTAGGGTTAGGGTTAGGGGACGGGGACGGTTTAGGGTCCAGGTGAGGGTACGACAACGCTTTAGGGGGAGCGTACGTGTGAGGGCGCGGGTTAGTGTCAGCGTACGGGTTAGGATTAGGGGACGGGTGAGGGTCAGGCTTCGGGAGAGGGTTAGGGTTAGGGTTCGGGCTAGGGTTAGGGTTAGGGGACGGGGACGGTTTAGGGTCCAGGTGAGGGTACGACAACGCTTTAGGGGGAGCGTACGTGTGAGGGCGCGGGTTAGTGTCAGCGTACGGGTTAGGATTAGGGGACGGGTGAGGGTCAGGCTTCGGGGAAGGGTTAGGGTTAGGGTTCGGGCTAGGGTTAGGGTTAGGGGACGGGGACGGTTTAGGGTCCAGGTGAGGGTACGACAACGCTTTAGGGGGAGAGTACGTGTGAGGGCGCGGGTTAGTGTCAGCGTACGGGTTAGGATTAGGGGACGGGTGAGGGTCAGGCTTCGGGGAAGGGTTAGGGTTAGGGTTCGGGCTAGGGTTAGGGTTAGGGGACGGGGACGGTTTAGGGTCCAGGTGAGGGTACGACAACGCTTTAGGGGGAGCGTACGTGTGAGGGCGCGGGTTAGTGTCAGCGTACGGGTTAGGATTAGGGGACGGGTGAGGGTAAGGCTTCGGGGAAGGGTTAGGGTTAGGGTTCGGGCTAGGGTTAGGGTTAGGAGACGGGGACGGTTTAGGGTCCAGGTGAGGGTACGACAACGCTTTAGGGGGAGCGTACGTGTGAGGGCGCGGGTTAGTGTCAGCGTACGGGTTAGGATTAGGGGACGGGTGAGGGTCATGCTTCGGGGAAGGGTTAGGGCTAGGGTTCGGGCTAGGGTTAGGGTTAGGGGACGGGGACGGTTTAGGGTCCAGGTGAGGGTACGACAACGCTTTAGGGGGAGCGTACGTGTGAGGGCGCGGGTTAGTGTCAGCGTACGGGTTAGGATTAGGGGACGGGTGAGGGTCAGGCTTCGGGGAAGGGTTAGGGTTAGGGTTCGGGCTAGGGTTAGGGCACGGGGACGGGGACGGTTTAGGGTCCAGGTGAGGGTACGACAACGCTTTAGGGGGAGCGTACGTGTGAGGGCGCGGGTTAGTGTCAGCGTACGGGTTAGGATTAGGGGACGGGTGAGGGTCAGGCTTCGGGGAAGGGTTAGGGTTAGGGTTCGGGCTAGGGTTAGGGTTAGGGGACGGGGACGGTTTAGGGTCCAGGTGAGGGTACGACAACGCTTTAGGGGGAGCGTACGTGTGAGGGCGCGGGTTAGTGTCAGCGTACGGGTTAGGATTAGGGGACGGGTGAGGGTCAGGCTTCGGGGAAGGGTTAGGGTTAGGGTTCGGGCTAGGGTTAGGGTTAGGGGACGGGGACGGTTTAGGGTCCAGGTGAGGGTACGACAACGCTTTAGGGGGAGCGTACGTGTGAGGGCGCGGGTTAGTGTCAGCGTACGGGTTAGGATTAGGGGACGGGTGAGTGTCAGGCTTCGGGGAAGGGTTAGGGTTAGGGTTCGGGCTAGGGTTAGGGTTAGGGGACGGGGACGGTTTAGGGTCCAGGTGAGGGTACGACAACGATTTAGGGGGAGCGTACGTGTGAGGGCGCGGGTTAGTGTCAGCGTACGGGTTAGGATTAGGGGACGGGTGAGGGTCAGGCTTCGGGGAAGGGTTAGGGCTAGGGTTCGGGCTAGGGTTAGGGTTAGGGGACGGGGACGGTTTAGGGTCCAGGTGAGGGTACGACAACGCTTTAGGGGGAGCGTACGTGTGAGGGCGCGGGTTAGTGTCAGTGTACGGGTTAGGATTAGGGGACGGGTGAGGGTCAGGCTTCGGGGGAGGGTTAGGGTTAGGGTTCGGGCTAGGGTTAGGGTTAGGGGACGGGGACGGTTTAGGGTCCAGGTGAGGGTACGACAACGCTTTAGGGGGAGCGTACGTGTGAGGGCGCGGGTTAGTGTCAGCGTACGGGTTAGGATTAGGGGACGGGTGAGGGTCAGGCTTCGGGGGAGGGTTAGGGTTAGGGTTCGGACTAGGGTTAGGGCACGGGGACGGGGACGGTTTAGGGTCCAGGTGAGGGTACGACAACGCTTTAGGGGGAGCGTACGTGTGAGGGCGCGGGTTAGTGTCAGCGTACGGGTTAGGATTAGGGGACGGGTGAGGGTCAGGCTTCGGGGAAGGGTTAGGGTTAGGGTTCGGGCTAGGGTTAGGGTTAGGGGACGGGGACGGTTTAGGGTCCAGGTGAGGGTACGACAACGCTTTAGGGGGAGCGTACGTGTGAGGGCGCGGGTTAGTGTCAGCGTACGGGTTAGGATTAGGGGACGGGTGAGGGTCAGGCTTCGGGGAAGGGTTAGGGTTAGGGTTCGGGCTAGGGTTAGGGTTAGGGGACGGGGACGGTTTAGGGTCCAGGTGAGGGTACGACAACGCTTTAGGGGGAGCGTACGTGTGAGGGCGCGGGTTAGTGTCAGCGTACGGGTTAGGATTAGGGGACGGGTGAGGGTCAGGCTTCGGGGAAGGGTTAGGGTTAGGGTTCGGGCTAGGGTTAGGGTTAGGGGACGGGGACGGTTTAGGGTCCAGGTGAGGGTACGACAACGCTTTAGGGGGAGCGTACGTGTGAGGGCGCGGGTTAGTGTCAGCGTACGGGTTAGGATTAGGGGACGGGTGAGGGTCAGGCTTCGGGGAAGGGTTAGGGTTAGGGTTCGGGCTAGGGTTAGGGTTAGGGGACGGGGACGGTTTAGGGTCCAGGTGAGGGTACGACAACGCTTTAGGGGGAGCGTACGTGTGAGGGCGCGGGTTAGTGTCAGCGTACGGGTTAGGATTAGAGGACGGGTGAGGGTCAGGCTTCGGGGAAGGGTTAGGGTTAGGGTTCGGGCTAGGGTTAGGGTTAGGGGACGGGGACGGTTTAGGGTCCAGGTGAGGGTACGACAACGCTTTAGGGGGAGCGTACGTGTGAGGGCGCGGGTTAGTGTCAGCGTACGGTTTAGGATTAGGGGACGGGTGAGGGTCAGGCTTCGGGGAAGGGTTAGGGTTAGGGTTCGGGCTAGGGTTAGGGTTAGGGGACGGGGACGGTTTAGGGTCCAGGTGAGGGTACGACAACGCTTTAGGGGGAGCGTACGTGTGAGGGCGCGGGTTAGTGTCAGCGTACGGGTTAGGATTAGGGGACGGGTGAGGGTCAGGCTTCGGGGAAGGTTTAGCGTTAGGGTTCGGGCTAGGGTTAGGGTTAGGGGACGGGGACGGTTTAGGGTCCAGGTGAGGGTACGACAACGCTTTAGGGGGAGCGTACGTGTGAGGGCGAGGGTTAGTGTCAGCGTACGGGTTAGGATTAGGGGACGGGTGAGGGTCAGGCTTCGGGGGAGGGTTAGGGTTAGGGTTCGGGCTAGGGTTAGGGTTAGGGGACGGGGACGGTTTAGGGTCCAGGTGAGGGTACGACAACGCTTTAGGGGGAGCGTACGTGTGAGGGCGCGGGTTAGTGTCAGCGTACGGGTTAGGATTAGGGGACGGGTGAGGGTCAGGCTTCGGGGAAGGGTGAGGGTTAGGGTTCGGGCTAGGGTTAGGGTTAGGGGACGGGGACGGTTTAGGGTCCAGGTGAGGGTACGACAACGCTTTAGGGGGAGCGTACGTGTGAGGGCGTGGTTTAGTGTCAGCGTACGGGTTAGGATTAGGGGACGGGTGAGGGTCAGGCTTCGGGGAAGTGTTAGGGTTAGGGTTCGGGCTAGGGTTAGGGTTAGGGGACGGGGACGGTTTAGGGTCCAGGTGAGGGTACGACAACGCTTTAGGGGGAGCGTACGTGTGAGGGCGCGGGTTAGTGTCAGCGTACGGGTTAGGATTAGGGGACGTGTGAGGGTCAGGCTTCGGGGAAGGGTTAGCGTTAGGGTTCGGGCTAGGGTTAGGGTTAGGGGACGGGGACGGTTTAGGGTCCAGGTGAGGGTACGACAACGCTTTAGGGGGAGCGTACGTGTGAGGGCGCGGGTTAGTGTCAGCGTACGGGTTAGGATTAGGGGACGGGTGAGGGTCAGGCTTCGGGAGAGGGTTAGGGTTAGGGTTCGGGCTAGGGTTAGGGTTAGGGGACGGGGACGGTTTAGGGTCCAGGTGAGGGTACGACAACGCTTTAGGGGGAGCGTACGTGTGAGGGCGCGGGTTAGTGTCAGCGTACGGGTTAGGATTAGGGGACGGGTGAGGGTCAGGCTTCGGGAGAGGGTTAGGGTTAGGGTTCGGGCTAGGGTTAGGGTTAGGGGACGGGGACGGATTAGGGTCCAGGTGAGGGTACGACAACGCTTTAGGGGGAGCGTACGTGTGAGGGCGCGGGTTAGTGTCAGCGTACGGGTTAGGATTAGGGGACGGGTGAGGGTCAGGCTTCGGGGAAGGGTTAGGGTTAGGGTTCGGGCTAGGGTTAGGGGACGGGGACGGTTTAGGGTCCAGGTGAGGGTACGACAACGCTTTAGGGGGAGCGTACGTGTGAGGGCGCGGGTTAGTGTCAGCGTACGGGTTAGGATTAGGGGACGGGTGAGGGTCAGGCTTCGGGGAAGGGTTAGGGTTAGGGTTCGGGCTAGGGTTAGGGTTAGGGGACGGGGACGGTTTAGGGTCCAGGTGAGGGTACGACAACGCTTTAGGGGGAGCGTACGTGTGAGGGCGCGGGTTAGTGTCAGCGTACGGGTTAGGATTAGGGGACGGGTGAGGGTAAGGCTTCGGGGAAGGGTTAGGGTTAGGGTTCGGGCTAGGGTTAGGGTTAGGAGACGGGGACGGTTTAGGGTCCAGGTGAGGGTACGACAACGCTTTAGGGGGAGCGTACGTGTGAGGGCGCGGGTTAGTGTCAGCGTACGGGTTAGGATTAGGGGACGGGTGAGGGTCATGCTTCGGGGAAGGGTTAGGGCTAGGGTTCGGGCTAGGGTTAGGGTTAGGGGACGGGGACGGTTTAGGGTCCAGGTGAGGGTACGACAACGCTTTAGGGGGAGCGTACGTGTGAGGGCGCGGGTTAGTGTCAGCGTACGGGTTAGGATTAGGGGACGGGTGAGGGTCAGGCTTCGGGGAAGTGTTAGGGTTAGGGTTCGGGCTAGGGTTAGGGCACGGGGACGGGGACGGTTTAGGGTCCAGGTGAGGGTACGACAACGCTTTAGGGGGAGCGTACGTGTGAGGGCGCGGGTTAGTGTCAGCGTACGGGTTAGGATTAGGGGACGGGTGAGGGTCAGGCTTCGGGGAAGGGTTAGGGTTAGGGTTCGGGCTAGGGTTAGGGTTAGGGGACGGGGACGGTTTAGGGTCCAGGTGAGGGTACGACAACGCTTTAGGGGGAGCGTACGTGTGAGGGCGCGGGTTAGTGTCAGCGTACGGGTTAGGATTAGGGGACGGGTGAGGGTCAGGCTTCGGGGAAGGGTTAGGGTTAGGGTTCGGGCTAGGGTTAGGGTTAGGGGACGGGGACGGTTTAGGGTCCAGGTGAGGGTACGACAACGCTTTAGGGGGAGCGTACGTGTGAGGGCGCGGGTTAGTGTCAGCGTACGGGTTAGGATTAGGGGACGGGTGAGGGTCAGGCTTCGGGGAAGGGTTAGGGTTAGGGTTCGGGCTAGGGTTAGGGTTAGGGGACGGGGACGGTTTAGGGTCCAGGTGAGGGTACGACAACGATTTAGGGGGAGCGTACGTGTGAGGGCGCGGGATAGTGTCAGCGTACGGGTTAGGATTAGGGGACGGATGAGGGTCAGGCTTCGGGGAAGGGTTAGGGTTAGGGTTCGGTCTAGGGTTAGGGAACGGGTACGGGGACGGTTTAGGGTCCAGGTGAGGGTACGACAACGCTTTAGGGGGAGCGTACGTGTGAGGGCGCGGGTTAGTGTCAGCGTACGGGTTAGGATTAGGGGACGGGTGAGGGTCAGGCTTCGGGGGAGTGTTAGGGTTAGGGTTCGGGCTAGGGTTAGGGTTAGGGGACGGGGACGGTTTAGGGTCCAGGTGAGGGTACGACAACGCTTTAGGGGGAGCGTACGTGTGAGGGCGCGGGTTAGTGTCAGCGTACGGGTTAGGATTAGGGGACGGGTGAGGGTCAGGCTTCGGGGGAGGGTTAGGGTTAGGGTTCGGGCTAGGGTTAGGGTTAGGGGACGGGCACGGTTTAGGGTCCAGGTGAGGGTACGACAACGCTTTAGGGGGAGCGTACGTGTGAGGGCGCGGGTTAGTGTCAGCGTACGGGTTAGGATTAGGGGACGGGTGAGGGTCAGGCTTCGGGGAAGGGTGAGGGTTAGGGTTCGGGCTAGGTTTAGGGTTAGGGGACGGGGACGGTTTAGGGTCCAGGTGAGGGTACGACAACGCTTTAGGGGGAGCGTACGTGTGAGGGCGCGGGTTAGTGTCAGCGTACGGGTTAGGATTAGGGGACGGGTGAGGGTCAGGCTTCGGGGAAGGGTTAGGGTTAGGGTTCGGGCTAGGGTTAGGGTTAGGGGACGGGGACGGTTTAGGGTCCAGGTGAGGGTACGACAACGCTTTAGGGGGAGCGTACGTGTGAGGGCGCGGGTTAGTGTCAGCGTACGGGTTAGGATTAGGGGACGGGTGAGGGTCAGGCTTCGGGGAAGGGTTAGCGTTAGGGTTCGGGCTAGGGTTAGGGTTAGGGGACGGGGACGGTTTAGGGTCCAGGTGAGGGTACGACAACGCTTTAGGGGGAGCGTACGTGTGAGGGCGCGGGTTAGTGTCAGCGTACGGGTTAGGATTAGGGGACGGGTGAGGGTCAGGCTTCGGGGGAGGGTTAGGGTTAGGGTTCGGGCTAGGGTTAGGGTTAGGGGACGGGGACGGTTTAGGGTCCAGGTGAGGGTACGACAACGCTTTAGGGGGAGCGTACGTGTGAGGGCGCGGGTTAGTGTCAGCGTACGGGTTAGGATTAGGGGACGGGTGAGGGTCAGGCTTCGGGGGAGGGTTAGGGTTAGGGTTCGGGCTAGGGTTAGGGTTAGGGGACGGGGACGGTTTAGGGTCCAGGTGAGGGTACGACAACGCTTTAGGGGGAGCGTACGTGTGAGGGCGCGGGTTAGTGTCAGCGTACGGGTTAGGATTAGGGGACGGGTGAGGGTCAGGCTTCGGGGAAGGGTTAGGGTTAGGGTTCGGGCTAGGGTTAGGGTTAGGGGACGGGGACGGTTTAGGGTCCAGGTGAGGGTACGACAACGATTTAGGGGGAGCGTACGTGTGAGGGCGCGGGATAGTGTCAGCGTACGGGTTAGGATTAGGGGACGGATGAGGGTCAGGCTTCGGGGAAGGGTTAGGGTTAGGGTTCGGTCTAGGGTTAGGGAACGGGTACGGGGACGGTTTAGGGTCCAGGTGAGGGTACGACAACGCTTTAGGGGGAGCGTACGTGTGAGGGCGCGGGTTAGTGTCAGCGTACGGGTTAGGATTAGGGGACGGGTGAGGGTCAGGCTTCGGGGGAGTGTTAGGGTTAGGGTTCGGGCTAGGGTTAGGGTTAGGGGACGGGGACGGTTTAGGGTCCAGGTGAGGGTACGACAACGCTTTAGGGGGAGCGTACGTGTGAGGGCGCGGGTTAGTGTCAGCGTACGGGTTAGGATTAGGGGACGGGTGAGGGTCAGGCTTCGGGGGAGGGTTAGGGTTAGGGTTCGGGCTAGGGTTAGGGTTAGGGGACGGGCACGGTTTAGGGTCCAGGTGAGGGTACGACAACGCTTTAGGGGGAGCGTACGTGTGAGGGCGCGGGTTAGTGTCAGCGTACGGGTTAGGATTAGGGGACGGGTGAGGGTCAGGCTTCGGGGAAGGGTGAGGGTTAGGGTTCGGGCTAGGTTTAGGGTTAGGGGACGGGGACGGTTTAGGGTCCAGGTGAGGGTACGACAACGCTTTAGGGGGAGCGTACGTGTGAGGGCGCGGGTTAGTGTCAGCGTACGGGTTAGGATTAGGGGACGGGTGAGGGTCAGGCTTCGGGGAAGGGTTAGGGTTAGGGTTCGGGCTAGGGTTAGGGTTAGGGGACGGGGACGGTTTAGGGTCCAGGTGAGGGTACGACAACGCTTTAGGGGGAGCGTACGTGTGAGGGCGCGGGTTAGTGTCAGCGTACGGGTTAGGATTAGGGGACGGGTGAGGGTCAGGCTTCGGGGAAGGGTTAGCGTTAGGGTTCGGGCTAGGGTTAGGGTTAGGGGACGGGGACGGTTTAGGGTCCAGGTGAGGGTACGACAACGCTTTAGGGGGAGCGTACGTGTGAGGGCGCGGGTTAGTGTCAGCGTACGGGTTAGGATTAGGGGACGGGTGAGGGTCAGGCTTCGGGGGAGGGTTAGGGTTAGGGTTCGGGCTAGGGTTAGGGTTAGGGGACGGGGACGGTTTAGGGTCCAGGTGAGGGTACGACAACGCTTTAGGGGGAGCGTACGTGTGAGGGCGCGGGTTAGTGTCAGCGTACGGGTTAGGATTAGGGGACGGGTGAGGGTCAGGCTTCGGGGAAGGGTGAGGGTTAGGGTTCGGGCTAGGGTTAGGGTTAGGGGACGGGGACGGTTTAGGGTCCAGGTGAGTGTACGACAACGCTTTAGGGGGAGCGTACGTGTGAGGGCGCGGGTTAGTGTCAGCGTACGGGTTAGGATTAGGGGACGGGTGAGGGTCAGGCTTCGGGGAAGGGTTAGGGTTAGGGTTTGGGCTAGGGTTAGGGTTAGGGGACGGGGACGGTTTAGGGTCCAGGTGAGGGTACGACAACGCTTTAGGGGGAGCGTACGTGTGAGGGCGCGGGTTAGTGTCAGCGTACGGGTTAGGATTAGGGGACGGGTGAGGGTCAGGCTTCGGGGAAGGGTTAGCGTTAGGGTTCGGGCTAGGGTTAGGGTTAGGGGACGGGGACGGTTTAGGGTCCAGGTGAGGGTACGACAACGCTTTAGGGGGAGCGTACGTGTGAGGGCGCGGGTTAGTGTCAGCGTACGGGTTAGGATTAGGGGACGGGTGAGGGTCAGGCTTCGGGGGAGGGTTAGGGTTAGGGTTCGGGCTAGGGTTAGGGTTAGGGGACGGGGACGGTTTAGGGTCCAGGTGAGGGTACGACAACGCTTTAGGGGGAGCGTACGTGTGAGGGCGCGGGTTAGTGTCAGCGTACGGGTTAGGATTAGGGGACGGGTGAGGGTCAGGCTTCGGGGAAGGGTGAGGGTTAGGGTTCGGGCTAGGGTTAGGGTTAGGGGACGGGGACGGTTTAGGGTCCAGGTGAGGGTACGACAACGCTTTAGGGGGAACGTACGTGTGAGGGCGCGGTTTAGTGTCAGCGTACGGGTTAGGATTAGGGGACGGGTGAGGGTCAGGCTTCGGGGAAGTGTTAGGGTTAGGGTTCGGGCTAGGGTTAGGGTTAGGGGACGGGGACGGTTTAGGGTCCAGGTGAGGGTACGACAACGCTTTAAGGGGAGCGTACGTGTGAGGGCGCGGTTTAGTGTCAGCGTACGGGTTAGGATTAGGGGACGGGTGAGGGTCAGGCTTCGGGGAAGGGTTAGCGTTAGGGTTCGGGCTAGGGTTAGGGTTAGGGGACGGGGACGGTTTAGGGTCCAGGTGAGGGTACGACAACGCTTTAGGGGGAGCGTACGTGTGAGGGCGCGGGTTAGTGTCAGCGTACGGGTTAGGATTAGGGGACGGGTGAGGGTCAGGCTTCGGGAGAGGGTTAGGGTTAGGGTTCGGGCTAGGGTTAGGGTTAGGGGACGGGGACGGTTTAGGGTCCAGGTGAGGGTACGACAACGCTTTAGGGGGAGCGTACGTGTGAGGGCGCGGGTTAGTGTCAGCGTACGGGTTAGGATTAGGGGACGGGTGAGGGTCAGGCTTCGGGGAAGGGTTAGGGTTAGGGTTCGGGCTAGGGTTAGGGTTAGGGGACGGGGACGGTTTAGGGTCCAGGTGAGGGTACGACAACACTTTAGGGGGAGCGTACGTGTGAGGGCGCTGGTTAGTGTCAGCGTACGGGTTAGGATTAGGGGACGGGTGAGGGTCAGGCTTCGGGGAAGGGTTAGGGTCAGGGTTCGGGCTAGGGTTAGGGTTAGGGGACGGGGACGGTTTAGGGTCCAGGTGAGGGTACGACAACGCTTTAGGGGGAGCGTACGTGTGAGGGCACGGGTTAGTGTCAGCGTACGGGTTAGGATTAGGGGACGGGTGAGGGTCAGGCTTCGGGGAAGGGTTAGGGTTAGGGTTCGGGCTAGGGTTAGGGTTAGGGGACGGGGACAGTTTAGGGTCCATGTGAGGGTACGACAACGCTTTAGGTGGAGCGTACGTGTGAGGGCGCGGGTTAGTGTCAGCGTACGGGTTAGGATTAGGGGACGGGTGAGGGTCAGGCTTCGGGGAAGGGTTAGGGTTAGGGTTCGGGCAAGGGTTAGGGTTACGGGACGGGGACGGTTTAGGGTCCAGGTGAGGGTACGACAACGCTTTAGGGGGAGCGTACGTGTGAGGGCGCGGGTTAGTGTCAGCGTACGGGTTAGGATTAGGGGACGGGTGAGGGTCAGGCTTCGGGGAAGGGTGAGGGTTAGGGTTCGGGCTAGGGTTAGGGTTAGGGGACGGGGACGGTTTAGGGTCCAGGTGAGGGTACGACAACGCTTTAGGGGGAGCGTACGTGTGAGGGCGCGGGTTAGTGTCAGCGTACGGGTTAGGATTAGGGGACGGGTGAGGGTCAGGCTTCGGGGAAGGGTTAGCGTTAGGGTTCGGGCTAGGGTTAGGGTTAGGGGACGGGGACGGTTTAGGGTCCAGGTGAGGGTACGACAACGCTTTAGGGGGAGCGTACGTGTGAGGGCACGGGTTAGTGTCAGCGTACGGGTTAGGATTAGGGGACGGGTGAGGGTCAGGCTTCGGGGAAGGGTTAGGGTTAGGGTTCGGGCTAGGGTTAGGGTTAGGGGACGGGGACGGTTTAGGGTCCATGTGAGGGTACGACAACGCTTTAGGTGGAGCGTACGTGTGAGGGCGCGGGTTAGTGTCAGCGTACGGGTTAGGATTAGGGGACGGGTGAGGGTCAGGCTTCGGGGAAGGGTTAGGGTTAGGGTTCGGGCAAGGGTTAGGGTTAGGGGACGGGGACGGTTTAGGGTCCAGGTGAGGGTACGACAACGCTTTAGGGGGAGCGTACGTGTGAGGGCGCGGGTTAGTGTCAGCGTACGGGTTAGGATTAGGGGACGGGTGAGGGTCAGGCTTCGGGGAAGGGTTAGCGTTAGGGTTCGGGCTAGGGTTAGGGTTAGGGGACGGGGACGGTTTAGGGTCCAGGTGAGGGTACGACAACGCTTTAGGGGGAGCGTACGTGTGAGGGCGCGGGTTAGTGTCAGCGTACGGGTTAGGATTAGGGGACGGGTGAGGGTCAGGCTTCGGGGGAGGGTTAGGGTTAGGGTTCGGGCTAGGGTTAGGGTTAGGGGACGGGGACGGTTTAGGGTCCAGGTGAGGGTACGACAAAGCTTTAGGGGGAGCGTACGTGTGAGGGCGCGGGTTAGTGTCAGCGTACGGGTTAGGATTAGGGGACGGGTGAGGGTCAGGCTTCGGGGAAGGGTGAGGGTTAGGGTTCGGGCTAGGGTTAGGGTTAGGGGACGGGGACGGTTTAGGGTCCAGGTGAGGGTACGACAACGCTTTAGGGGGAACGTACGTGTGAGGGCGCGGTTTAGTGTCAGCGTACGGGTTAGGATTAGGGGACGGGTGAGGGTCAGGCTTCGGGGAAGTGTTAGGGTTAGGGTTCGGGCTAGGGTTAGGGTTAGGGGACGGGGACGGTTTAGGGTCCAGGTGAGGGTACGACAACGCTTTAAGGGGAGCGTACGTGTGAGGGCGCGGGTTAGTGTCAGCGTACGGGTTAGGATTAGGGGACGGGTGAGGGTCAGGCTTCGGGGAAGGGTTAGCGTTAGGGTTCGGGCTAGGGTTAGGGTTAGGGGACGGGGACGGTTTAGGGTCCAGGTGAGGGTACGACAACGCTTTAGGGGGAGCGTACGTGTGAGGGCGCGGGTTAGTGTCAGCGTACGGGTTAGGATTAGGGGACGGGTGAGGGTCAGGCTTCGGGGAAGGGTTAGCGTTAGGGTTCGGGCTAGGGTTAGGGTTAGGGGACGGGGACGGTTTAGGGTCCAGGTGAGGGTATGACAACGCTTTAGGGGGAGCGTACGTGTGAGGGCACGGGTTAGTGTCAGCGTACGGGTTAGGATTAGGGGACGGGTGAGGGTCAGGCTTCGGGGAAGGGTTAGGGTTAGGGTTCGGGCTAGGGTTAGGGTTAGGGGACGGGGACGGTTTAGGGTCCATGTGAGGGTACGACAACGCTTTAGGTGGAGCGTACGTGTGAGGGCGCGGGTTAGTGTCAGCGTACGGGTTAGGATTAGGGGACGGGTGAGGGTCAGGCTTCGGGGAAGGGTTAGGGTTAGGGTTCGGGCAAGGGTTAGGGTTAGGGGACGGGGACGGTTTAGGGTCCAGGTGAGGGTACGACAACGCTTTAGGGGGAGCGTACGTGTGAGGGCGCGGGTTAGTGTCAGCGTACGGGTTAGGATTAGGGGACGGGTGAGGGTCAGGCTTCGGGGAAGGGTTAGCGTTAGGGTTCGGGCTAGGGTTAGGGTTAGGGGACGGGGACGGTTTAGGGTCCAGGTGAGGGTACGACAACGCTTTAGGGGGAGCGTACGTGTGAGGGCGCGGGTTAGTGTCAGCGTACGGGTTAGGATTAGGGGACGGGTGAGGGTCAGGCTTCGGGGGAGGGTTAGGGTTAGGGTTCGGGCTAGGGTTAGGGTTAGGGGACGGGGACGGTTTAGGGTCCAGGTGAGGGTACGACAACGCTTTAGGGGGAGCGTACGTGTGAGGGCGCGGGTTAGTGTCAGCGTACGGGTTAGGATTAGGGGACGGGTGAGGGTCAGGCTTCGGGGAAGGGTGAGGGTTAGGGTTCGGGCTAGGGTTAGGGTTAGGGGACGGGGACGGTTTAGGGTCCAGGTGAGGGTACGACAACGCTTTAGGGGGAACGTACGTGTGAGGGCGCGGTTTAGTGTCAGCGTACGGGTTAGGATTAGGGGACGGGTGAGGGTCAGGCTTCGGGGAAGTGTTAGGGTTAGGGTTCGGGCTAGGGTTAGGGTTAGGGGACGGGGACGGTTTAGGGTCCAGGTGAGGGTACGACAACGCTTTAAGGGGAGCGTACGTGTGAGGGCGCGGGTTAGTGTCAGCGTACGGGTTAGGATTAGGGGACGGGTGAGGGTCAGGCTTCGGGGGAGGGTTAGCGTTAGGGTTCGGGCTAGGGTTAGGGTTAGGGGACGGGGACGGTTTAGGGTCCAGGTGAGGGTACGACAACGCTTTAGGGGGAGCGTACGTGTGAGGGCGCGGGTTAGTGTCAGCGTACGGGTTAGGATTAGGGGACGGGTGAGGGTCAGGCTTCGGGAGAGGGTTAGGGTTAGGGTTCGGGCTAGGGTTAGGGTTAGGGGCCGGGGACGGTTTAGGGTCCAGGTGAGGGTACGACAACGCTTTAGGGGGAGCGTACGTGTGAGGGCGCGGGTTAGTGTCAGCGTACGGGTTAGGATTAGGGGACGGGTGAGGGTCAGGCTTCGGGAGAGGGTTAGGGTTAGGGTTCGGGCTAGGGTTAGGGTTAGGGGACGGGGACGGTTTAGGGTCCAGGTGAGGGTACGACAACGCTTTAGGGGGAGCGTACGTGTGAGGGCGCGGGTTAGTGTCAGCGTATGGGTTAGGATTAGGGGACGGGTGAGGGTCAGGCTTCGGGGAAGGGTTAGGGTTAGGGTTCGGGCTAGGGTTAGGGTTAGGGGACGGGGACGGTTTAGGGTCCAGGTGAGGGTACGACAACGCTTTAGGGGGAGCGTACGTGTGAGGGCGCGGGTTAGTGTCAGCGTACGGGTTAGGATTAGGGGACGGGTGAGGGTCAGGCTTCGGGGAAGGGTTAGGGTCAGGGTTCGGGCTAGGGTTAGGGTTAGGGGACGGGGACGGTTTAGGGTCCAGGTGAGGGTACGACAACGCTTTAGGGGGAGCGTACGTGTGAGGGCGCGGGTTAGTGTCAGCGTACGGGTTAGGATTAGGGGACGGGTGAGGGTCAGGCTTCGGGGAAGGGTTAGGGTTAGGGGATGGGGACGGTTTAGGGTCCATGTGAGGGTACGACAACGATTTAGGGGGAGCGTACGTGTGAGGGCGCGGGTTAGTGTCAGCGTACGGGTTAGGATTAGGGAACGGGTGAGGGTCAGGCTTCGGGGAAGGGTTAGGGTTAGGGTTCGGGCAAGGGTTAGGGTTAGGGGACGGGGACGGTTTAGGGTCCAGGTGAGGGTACGACAACGCTTTAGGGGGAGCGTACGTGTGAGGGCGCGGGTTAGTGTCAGCGTACGGGTTAGGATTAGGGGACGGGTGAGGGTCAGGCTTCGGGAGAGGGTTAGGGTTAGGGTTCGGGCTAGGGTTAGGGTTAGGGGACGGGGACGGTTTAGGGTCCAGGTGAGGGTACGACAACGCTTTAGGGGGAGCGTACGTGTGAGGGCGCGGGTTAGTGTCAGCGTACGGGTTAGGATTAGGGGACGGGTGAGGGTCAGGCTTCGGGGAAGGGTTAGGGTTAGGGTTCGGGCTAGGGTTAGGGTTAGGGGACGGGGACGGTTTAGGGTCCAGGTGAGGGTACGACAACGCTTTAGGGGGAGCGTACGTGTGAGGGCGCGGGTTAGTGTCAGCGTACGGGTTAGGATTAGGGGACGGGTGAGGGTCAGGCTTCGGGGAAGGGTTAGGGTTAGGGTTCGGGCTAGGGTTAGGGTTAGGGGACGGGGACGGTTTAGGGTCCAGGTGAGGGTACGACAACGCTTTAGGGGGAGCGTACGTGTGAGGGCGCGGGTTAGTGTCAGCGTACGGGTTAGGATTAGGGGACGGGTGAGGGTCAGGCTTCGGGGAAGGGTTAGGGTTAGGGTTCGGGCTAGGGTTAGGGTTAGGGGACGGGGACGGTTTAGGGTCCAGGTGAGGGTACGACAACGATTTAGGGGGAGCGTACGTGTGAGGGCGCGGGTTAGTGTCAGCGTACGGGTTAGGATTAGGGGACGGATGAGGGTCAGGCTTCGGGGAAGGGTTAGGGTTAGGGTTCGGTCTAGGGTTAGGGCACGGGTACGGGGACGGTTTAGGGTCCAGGTGAGGGTACGACAACGCTTTAGGGGGAGCGTACGTGTGAGGGCGCGGGTTAGTGTCAGCGTACGGGTTAGGATTAGGGGACGGGTGAGGGTCAGGCTTCGGGGAAGGGTGAGGGTTAGGGTTCGGGCTAGGTTTAGGGTTAGGGGACGGGGACGGTTTAGGGTCCAGGTGAGGGTACGACAACGCTTTAGGGGGAGCGTACGTGTGAGGGCGCGGGTTAGTGTCAGCGTACGGGTTAGGATTAGGGGACGGGTGAGGGTCAGGCTTCGGGGGAGGGTTAGGGTTAGGGTTCGGGCTAGGGTTAGGGTTAGGGGACGGGGACGGTTTAGGGTCCAGGTGAGGGTACGACAACGCTTTAGGGGGAGCGTACGTGTGAGGGCGCGGGTTAGTGTCAGCGTACGGGTTAGGATTAGGGGACGGGTGAGGGTCAGGCTTCGGGGAAGGGTGAGGGTTAGGGTTCGGGCTAGGGTTAGGGTTAGGGGACGGGGACGGTTTAGGGTCCAGGTGAGGGTACGACAACGCTTTAGGGGGAGCGTACGTGTGAGGGCGCGGGTTAGTGTCAGCGTACGGGTTAGGATTAGGGGACGGGTGAGGGTCAGGCTTCGGGAGAGGGTTAGGGTTAGGGTTCGGGCTAGGGTTAGGGTTAGGGGACGGGGACGGTTTAGGGTCCAGGTGAGGGTACGACAACGCTTTAGGGGGAGCGTACGTGTGAGGGCGCGGGTTAGTGTCAGCGTACGGGTTAGGATTAGGGGACGGGTGAGGGTCAGGCTTCGGGGAAGGGTTAGGGTTAGGGTTCGGGCTAGGGTTAGGGTTAGGGGACGGGGACGGTTTAGGGTCCAAGTGAGGGTACGACAACGATTTAGGGGGAGCGTACGTGTGAGGGCGCGGGTTAGTGTCAGCGTACGTGTTAGGATTAGGGGACGGGTGAGGGTCAGGCTTCGGGGAAGGGTTAGGTTTAGGGTTCGGGCAAGGGTTAGGGTTAGGGGACGGGGACGGTTTAGGGTCCAGGTGAGGGTACGACAACGCTTTAGGGGGAGCGTACGTGTGAGGGCGCGGGTTAGTGTCAGCGTACGGGTTAGGATTAGGGGACGGGTGAGGGTCAGGCTTCGGGGAAGGGTTAGGGTTAGGGTTCGGGCTAGGGTTAGGGTTAGGGGACGGGGACGGTTTAGGGTCCAGGTGAGGGTACGACAACGCTTTAGGGGGAGCGTACGTGTGAGGGCGCGGGTTAGTGTCAGCGTACGGGTTAGGATTAGGGGACGGGTGAGGGTCAGGCTTCGGGGGAGGGTTAGGGTTAGGGTTCGGCCTAGGGTTAGGGGACGGGGACGGGGACGGTTTAGGGTCCAGGTGAGGGTACGACAACGCTTTAGGGGGAGCGTACGTGTGAGGGCGCGGTTTAGTGTCAGCGTACGGGTTAGGATTAGGGGACGGGTGAGGGTCAGGCTTCGGGGAAGGGTTAGGGTTAGGGTTCGGGCTAGGGTTAGGGTTAGGGGACGGGGACGGTTTAGGGTCCAGGTGAGGGTACGACAACGCTTTAGGGGGAGCGTACGTGTGAGGGCGCGGGTTAGTGTCAGCGTACGGGTTAGGATTAGGGGACGGGTGAGGGTCAGGCTTCGGGGAAGGGTTAGGGTTAGGGTTCGGGCTAGGGTTAGGGTTAGGGGACGGGGACGGTTTAGGGTCCAGGTGAGGGTACGACAACGCTTTAGGGGGAGCGTACGTGTGAGGGCGCGGGTTAGTGTCAGCGTACGGGTTAGGATTAGGGGACGGGTGAGGGTCAGGCTTCGGGGAAGGGTTAGGGTTAGGGTTCGGGCTAGGGTTAGGGTTAGGGGACGGGGACGGTTTAGGGTCCAGGTGAGGGTACGACAACGCTTTAGGGGGAGCGTACGTGTGAGGGCGCGGGTTAGTGTCAGCGTACGGGTTAGGATTAGGGGACGGGTGAGGGTCAGGCTTCGGGGGAGGGTTAGGGTTAGGGTTCGGGCTAGGGTTAGGGTTAGGGGACGGGGACGGTTTAGGGTCCAGGTGAGGGTACGACAACGCTTTAGGGGGAGCGTACGTGTGAGGGCGCGGGTTAGTGTCAGCGTACGGGTTAGGATTAGGGGACGGGTGAGGGTCAGGCTTCGGGGAAGGGTGAGGGTTAGGGTTCGGGCTAGGTTTAGGGTTAGGGGACGGGGACGGTTTAGGGTCCAGGTGAGGGTACGACAACGCTTTAGGGGGAGCGTACGTGTGAGAGCGCGGGTTAGTGTCAGCGTACGGGTTAGGATTAGGGGACGGGTGAGGGTCAGGCTTCGGGGAAGGGTTAGGGTTAGGGTTCGGGCTAGGGTTAGGGTTAGGGGACGGGGACGGTTTAGGGTCCAGGTGAGGGTACGACAACGCTTTAGGGGGAGCGTACGTGTGAGGGCGCGGGTTAGTGTCAGCGTACGGGTTAGGATTAGGGGACGGGTGAGGGTCAGGCTTCGGGGAAGGGTTAGCGTTAGGGTTCGGGCTAGGGTTAGGGTTAGGGGACGGGGACGGTTTAGGGTCCAGGTGAGGGTACGACAACGCTTTAGGGGGAGCGTACGTGTGAGGGCGCGGGTTAGTGTCAGCGTACGGGTTAGGATTAGGGGACGGGTGAGGGTCAGGCTTCGGGGGAGGGTTAGGGTTAGGGTTCGGGCTAGGGTTAGGGTTAGGGGACGGGGACGGTTTAGGGTCCAGGTGAGGGTACGACAACGCTTTAGGGGGAGAGTACGTGTGAGGGCGCGGGTTAGTGTCAGCGTACGGGTTAGGATTAGGGGACGGGTGAGGGTCAGGCTTCGGGGGAGGGTTAGGGTTAGGGTTCGGGCTAGGGTTAGGGTTAGGGGACGGGGACGGTTTAGGGTCCAGGTGAGGGTACGACAACGCTTTAGGGGGAGCGTACGTGTGAGGGCGCGGGTTAGTGTCAGCGTACGGATTAGGATTAGGGGACGGGTGAGGGTCAGGCTTCGGGGGAGGGTTAGGGTTAGGGTTCGGGCTAGGGTTAGGGTTAGGGGACGGGGACGGTTTAGGGTCCAGGTGAGGGTACGACAACGCTTTAGGGGGAGCGTACGTGTGAGGGCGCGGGTTAGTGTCAGCGTACGGGTTAGGATTAGGGGACGGGTGAGGGTCAGGCTTCGGGAGAGGGTTAGGGTTAGGGTTCGGGCTAGGGTTAGGGTTAGGGGACGGGGACGGTTTAGGGTCCAGGTGAGGGTACGACAACGCTTTAGGGGGAGCGTACGTGTGAGGGCGCGGGTTAGTGTCAGCGTACGGGTTAGGATTAGGGGACGGGTGAGGGTCAGGCTTCGGGGAAGGGTTAGGGTTAGGGTTCGGGCTAGGGTTAGGGTTAGGGGACGGGGACGGTTTAGGGTCCAGGTGAGGGTACGACAACGCTTTAGGGGGAGCGTACGTGTGAGGGCGCGGGTTAGTGTCAGCGTACGGGTTAGGATTAGGGGACGGGTGAGGGTCAGGCTTCGGGGAAGGGTTAGGGTCAGGGTTCGGGCTAGGGTTAGGGTTAGGGGACGGGGACGGTTTAGGGTCCAGGTGAGGGTACGACAACGCTTTAGGGGGAGCGTACGTGTGAGGGCGCGGGTTAGTGTCAGCGTACGGGTTAGGATTAGGGGACGGGTGAGGGTCAGGCTTCGGGGAAGGGTTAGGGTTAGGGTTCGGGCTAGGGTTAGGGTTAGGGGACGGGGACGGTTTAGGGTCCAGGTGAGGGTACGACAACGCTTTAGGGGGAGCGTACGTGTGAGGGCGCGGGTTAGTGTCAGCGTACGGGTTAGGATTAGGGGACGGGTGAGGGTCAGGCTTCGGGGGAGGGTTAGGGTCAGGGTTCGGGCTAGGGTTAGGGTTAGGGGACGGGGACGGTTTAGGGTCCAGGTGAGGGTACGACAACGCTTTAGGGGGAGCGTACGTGTGAGGGCGCGGGTTAGTGTCAGCGTACGGGTTAGGATTAGGGGACGGGTGAGGGTCAGGCTTCGGGGAAGGGTTAGGGTTAGGGTTCGGGCTAGGGTTAGGGTTAGGGGACGGGGACGGTTTAGGGTCCATGTGAGGGTACGACAACGATTTAGGGGGAGCGTACGTGTGAGGGCGCGGGTTAGTGTCAGCGTACGGGTTAGGATTAGGGGACGGGTGAGGGTCAGGCTTCGGGGAAGGGTTAGGTTTAGGGTTCGGGCAAGGGTTAGGGTTAGGGGACGGGGACGGTTTAGGGTCCAGGTGAGGGTACGACAACGCTTTAGGGGGAGCGTACGTGTGAGGGCGCGGGTTAGTGTCAGCGTACGGGTTAGGATTAGGGGACGGGTGAGGGTCAGGCTTCGGGGAAGGGTTAGGGTTAGGGTTCGGGCTAGGGTTAGGGTTAGGGGACGGGGACGGTTTAGGGTCCAGGTGAGGGTACGACAACGCTTTAGGGGGAGCGTACGTGTGAGGGCGCGGGTTAGTGTCAGCGTACGGGTTAGGATTAGGGGACGGGTGAGGGTCAGGCTCGGGGAAGTGTTAGGGTTAGGGTTCGGGCTAGGGTTAGGGTTAGGGGACGGGGACGGTTTAGGGTCCAGGTGAGGGTACGACAACGCTTTAGGGGGAGCGTACGTGTGAGGGCGCGGGTTAGTGTCAGCGTACGGGTTAGGATTAGGGGACGGGTGAGGGTCAGGCTTCGGGGGAGGGTTAGGGTTAGGGTTCGGCCTAGGGTTAGGGGACGGGGACGGGGACGGTTTAGGGTCCAGGTGAGGGTACGACAACGCTTTAGGGGGAGCGTACGTGTGAGGGCGCGGTTTAGTGTCAGCGTACGGGTTAGGATTAGGGGACGGGTGAGGGTCAGGCTTCGGGGAAGGGTTAGGGTTAGGGTTCGGGCTAGGGTTAGGGGACGGGGACGGGGACGGTTTAGGGTCCAGGTGAGGGTACGACAACGCTTTAGGGGGAGCGTACGTGTGAGGGCGCGGGTTAGTGTCAGCGTACGGGTTAGGATTAGGGGACGGGTGAGGGTCAGGCTTCGGGGAAGGGTTAGGGTTAGGGTTCGGGCTAGGGTTAGGGTTAGGGGACGGGGACGGTTTAGGGTCCAGGTGAGGGTACGACAATGCTTTAGGGGGAGCGTACGTGTGAGGGCGCGGGTTAGTGTCAGCGTACGGGTTAGGATTAGGGGACGGGTGAGGGTCAGGCTTCGGGGAAGGGTTAGGGTTAGGGTTCGGGCTAGGGTTAGGGTTAGGGGACGGGGACGGTTTAGGGTCCAGGTGAGGGTACGACAACGCTTTAGGGGGAGCGTACGTGTGAGGGCGCGGGTTAGTGTCAGCGTACGGGTTAGGATTAGGGGACGGGTGAGGGTCAGGCTTCGGGGAAGGGTTAGGGCTAGGGTTCGGGCTAGGGTTAGGGTTAGGGGACGGGGACGGTTTAGGGTCCAGGTGAGGGTACGACAACGCTTTAGGGGGAGCGTACGTGTGAGGGCGCGGGTTAGTGTCAGCGTACGGGTTAGGATTAGAGGACGGGTGAGGGTCAGGCTTCGGGGAAGGGTTAGGGTTAGGGTTCGGGCTAGGGTTAGGGCACGGGGACGGGGACGGTTTAGGGTCCAGGTGAGGGTACGACAACGCTTTAGGGGGAGCGTACGTGTGAGGGCGCGGGTTAGTGTCAGTGTACGGGTTAGGATTAGGGGACGGGTGAGGGTCAGGCTTCGGGGGAGGGTTAGGGTTAGGGTTCGGCCTAGGGTTAGGGGACGGGGACGGGGACGGTTTAGGGTCCAGGTGAGGGTACGACAACGCTTTAGGGGGAGCGTACGTGTGAGGGCGCGGGTTAGTGTCAGCGTACGGGTTAGGATTAGGGGACGGGTGAGGGTCAGGCTTCGGGGAAGGGTGAGGGTTAGGGTTCGGGCTAGGGTTAGGGTTAGGGGACGGGGACGGTTTAGGGTCCAGGTGAGTGTACGACAACGCTTTAGGGGGAGCGTACGTGTGAGGGCGCGGGTTAGTGTCAGCGTACGGTTTAGGATTAGGGGACGGGTGAGGGTCAGGCTTCGGGGAAGGGTTAGGGTTAGGGTTCGGGCTAGGGTTAGGGTTAGGGGACGGGGACGGTTTAGGGTCCAGGTGAGGGTACGACAACGCTTTAGGGGGAGCGTACGTGTGAGGGCGCGGGTTAGTGTCAGCGTACGGGTTAGGATTAGGGGACGGGTGAGGGTCAGGCTTCGGGGAAGGGTTAGCGTTAGGGTTCGGGCTAGGGTTAGGGTTAGGGGACGGGGACGGTTTAGGGTCCAGGTGAGGGTACGACAACGCTTTAGGGGGAGCGTACGTGTGAGGGCGCGGGTTAGTGTCAGCGTACGGGTTAGGATTAGGGGACGGGTGAGGGTCAGGCTTCGGGGGAGGGTTAGGGTTAGGGTTCGGGCTAGGGTTAGGGTTAGGGGACGGGGACGGTTTAGGGTCCAGGTGAGGGTACGACAACGCTTTAGGGGGAGCGTACGTGTGAGGGCGCGGGTTAGTGTCAGCGTACGGGTTAGGATTAGGGGACGGGTGAGGGTCAGGCTTCGGGGAAGGGTGAGGGTTAGGGTTCGGGCTAGGGTTAGGGTTAGGGGACGGGGACGGTTTAGGGTCCAGGTGAGGGTACGACAACGCTTTAGGGGGAACGTACGTGTGAGGGCGCGGTTTAGTGTCAGCGTACGGGTTAGGATTAGGGGACGGGTGAGGGTCAGGCTTCGGGGAAGTGTTAGGGTTAGGGTTCGGGCTAGGGTTAGGGTTAGGGGACGGGGACGGTTTAGGGTCCAGGTGAGGGTACGACAACGCTTTAAGGGGAGCGTACGTGTGAGTGCGCGGGTTAGTGTCAGCGTACGGGTTAGGCTTAGGGGACGGGTGAGGGTCAGGCTTCGGGGAAGGGTTAGCGTTAGGGTTCGGGCTAGGGTTAGGGTTAGGGGACGGGGACGGTTTAGGGTCCAGGTGAGGGTACGACAACGCTTTAGGGGGAGCGTACGTGTGAGGGCGTGGGTTAGTGTCAGCGTACGGGTTAGGATTAGGGGACGGGTGAGGGTCAGGCTTCGGGAGAGGGTTAGGGTTAGGGTTCGGGCTAGGGTTAGGGTTAGGGGACGGGGACGGTTTAGGGTCCAGGTGAGGGTACGACAACGCTTTAGGGGGAGCGTACGTGTGAGGGCGCGGGTTAGTGTCAGCGTACGGGTTAGGATTAGGGGACGGGTGAGGGTCAGGCTTCGGGGAAGGGTTAGGGTTAGGGTTCGGGCTAGGGTTAGGGTTAGGGGACGGGGACGGTTTAGGGTCCAGGTGAGGGTACGACAACGCTTTAGGGGGAGCGTACGTGTGAGGGCGCGGGTTAGTGTCAGCGTACGGGTTAGGATTAGGGGACGGGTGAGGGTCAGGCTTCGGGGAAGGGTTAGGGTTAGGGTTCGGGCTAGGGTTAGGGTTAGGGGACGGGGACGGTTTAGGGTCCAGGTGAGGGTACGACAACGCTTTAGGGGGAGCGTACGTGTGAGGGCGCGGGTTAGTGTCAGCGTACGGGTTAGGATTAGGGGACGGGTGAGGGTCAGGCTTCGGGGAAGGGTTAGGGTTAGGGTTCGGGCTAGGGTTAGGGCACGGGGACGGGGACGGTTTAGGGTCCAGGTGAGGGTACGACAACGCTTTAGGGGGAGCGTACGTGTGAGGGCGCGGGTTAGTGTCAGCGTACGGGTTAGGATTAGGGGACGGGTGAGGGTCAGGCTTCGGGGGAGGGTTAGGGTTAGGGTTCGGGCAAGGGTTAGGGTTAGGAGACGGGGACGGTTTAGGGTCCAGGTGAGGGTATGACAACGCTTTAGGGGTAGCGTACGTGTGAGGGCGCGGGTTAGTGTCAGCGTACGGGTTAGGATTAGGGGACGGGTGAGGGTCAGGCTTCGGGGAAGGGTTAGGGCTAGGGTTCGGGCTAGGGTTAGGGTTAGGGGACGGGGACGGTTTAGGGTCCAGGTGAGGGTACGACAACGCTTTAGGGGGAGCGTACGTGTGAGGGCGCGGGTTAGTGTCAGCGTACGGGTTAGGATTAGGGGACGGGTGAGGGTCAGGCTTCGGGGAAGGGTTAGGGTTAGGGTTTGGGCTAGGGTTAGGGTTAGGGGCCGGGGACGGTTTAGGGTCCAGGTGAGGGTACGACAATGCTTTAGGGGGAGCGTACGTGTGAGGGGGCGGGTTAGTGTCAGCGTACGGGTTAGGATTAGGGGACGGGTGAGGGTCAGGCTTCGGGGAAGGGTTAGGGTTAGGGTTCGGGCTAGGGTTAGGGTTAGGGGATGGGGACGGTTTAGGGTCCAGGTGAGGGTACGACAACGCTTTAGGGGGAGCGTACGTGTGAGGGCGCGGGTTAGTGTCAGCGTACGGGTTAGGATTAGGGGACGGGTGAGGGTCAGGCTTCGGGGAAGGGTTAGGGTTAGGGTTCGGGCTAGGGTTAGGGTTAGGGGACGGGGACGGTATAGGGTCCAGGTGAGGGTACGACAACGCTTTAGGGGGAGCGTACGTGTGAGGGCGCGGGTTAGTGTCAGCGTACGGGTTAGGATTAGGGGACGGGTGAGGGTAAGGCTTCGGGGAAGGGTTAGGGTTAGGGTTCGGGCTAGGGTTAGGGTTAGGAGACGGGGACGGTTTAGGGTCCAGGTGAGGGTATGACAACGCTTTAGGGGTAGCGTACGTGTGAGGGCGCGGGTTAGTGTCAGCGTACGGGTTAGGATTAGGGGACGGGTGAGGGTCAGGCTTCGGGGAAGGGTTAGGGCTAGGGTTCGGGCTAGGGTTAGGGTTAGGGGACGGGGACGGTTTAGGGTCCAGGTGAGGGTACGACAACGCTTTAGGGGGAGCGTACGTGTGAGGGCGCGGGTTAGTGTCAGCGTACGGGTTAGGATTAGGGGACGGGTGAGGGTAAGGCTTCGGGGAAGGGTTAGCGTTAGGGTTCGGGCTAGGGTTAGGGTTAGGGGACGGGGACGGTTTAGGGTCCAGGTGAGGGTACGACAACGCTTTAGGGGGAGCGTACGTGTGAGGGCGTGGGTTAGTGTCAGCGTACGGGTTAGGATTAGGGGACGGGTGAGGGTCAGGCTTCGGGAGAGGGTTAGGGTTAGGGTTCGGGCTAGGGTTAGGGTTAGGGGACGGGGACGGTTTAGGGTCCAGGTGAGGGTACGACAACGCTTTAGGGGGAGCGTACGTGTGAGGGCGCGGGTTAGTGTCAGCGTACGGGTTAGGATTAGGGGACGGGTGAGGGTCAGGCTTCGGGGAAGGGTTAGGGTTAGGGTTCGGGCTAGGGTTAGGGTTAGGGGACGGGGACGGTTTAGGGTCCAGGTGAGGGTACGACAACGCTTTAGGGGGAGCGTACGTGTGAGGGCGCGGGTTAGTGTCAGTGTACGGTTTAGGATTAGGGGACGGGTGAGGGTCAGGCTTCGGGGAAGGGTTAGGGTCAGGGTTCGGGCTAGGGTTAGGGTTAGGGGACGGGGACGGTTTAGGGTCCAGGTGAGGGTACGACAACGCTTTAGGGGGAGCGTACGTGTGAGGGCGCGGGTTAGTGTCAGCGTACGGGTTAGGATTAGGGGACGGGTGAGGGTCAGGCTTCGGGGAAGTGTTAGGGTTAGGGTTCGGGCTAGGGTTAGGGTTAGGGGACGGGGACGGTTTAGGGTCCATGTGAGGGTACGACAACGATTTAGGGGGAGCGTACGTGTGAGGGGGCGGGTTAGTGTCAGCGTACGGGTTAGGATTAGGGGACGGGTGAGGGTCAGGCTTCGGGGAAGGGTTAGTGTTAGGGTTCGGGCAAGGGTTAGGGTTAGGGGACGGGGACGGTTTAGGGTCCAGGTGAGGGTACGACAACGCTTTAGGGGGAGCGTACGTGTGAGGGCGCGGGTTAGTGTCAGCGTACCGGTTAGGATTAGGGGACGGGTGAGGGTCAGGCTTCGGGGAAGGGTTACGGTTAGGGTTCGGGCTAGGGTTAGGGTTAGGGGACGGGGACGGTTTAGGGTCCAGGTGAGGGTACGACAACGCTTTAGGGGGAGCGTACGTGTGAGGGCGCGGGTTAGTGTCAGCGTACGGGTTAGGATTAGGGGACGGGTGAGGGTCAGGCTCGGGGAAGGGTTAGGGTTAGGGTTCGGGCTAGGGTTAGGGTTAGGGGACGGGGACGGTTTAGGGTCCAGGTGAGGGTACGACAACGCTTTAGGGGGAGCGTACGTGTGAGGGCGCGGGTTAGTGTCAGCGTACGGGTTAGGATTAGGTGACGGGTGAGGGTCAGGCTTCGGGGAAGGGTTAGGGTTAGGGTTCGGGCTAGGGTTAGGGCACGGGGACGGGGACGGTTTAGGGTCCAGGTGAGGGTACGACAACGCTTTAGGGGGAGCGTACGTGTGAGGGCGCGGGTTAGTGTCAGCGTACGGGTTAGGATTAGGGGACGGGTGAGGGTCAGGCTTCGGGGGAGGGTTAGGGTTAGGGTTCGGCCTAGGGTTAGGGGACGGGGACGGGGACGGTTTAGGGTCCAGGTGAGGGTACGACAACGCTTTAGGGGGAGCGTACGTGTGAGGGCGCGGTTTAGTGTCAGCGTACGGGTTAGGATTAGGGGACGGGTGAGGGTCAGGCTTCGGGGAAGGGTTAGGGTTAGGGTTCGGGCTAGGGTTAGGGTTAGGGGACGGGGACGGTTTAGGGTCCAGGTGAGGGTACGACAACGCTTTAGGGGGAGCGTACGTGTGAGGGCGCGGGTTAGTGTCAGCGTACGGGTTAGGATTAGGGGACGGGTGAGGGTCAGGCTTCGGGGAAGGGTTAGGGTTAGGGTTCGGGCTAGGGTTAGGGTTAGGGGACGGGGACGGTTTAGGGTCCAGGTGAGGGTACGACAACGCTTTAGGGGGAGCGTACGTGTGAGGGCGCGGGTTAGTGTCAGCGTACGGGTTAGGATTAGGGGACGGGTGAGGGTCAGGCTTCGGGGAAGGGTTAGGGTTAGGGTTCGGGCTAGGGTTAGGGTTAGGGGACGGGGACGGTTTAGGGTCCAGGTGAGGGTACGACAACGCTTTAGGGGGAGCGTACGTGTGAGGGCGCGGGTTAGTGTCAGCGTACGGGTTAGGATTAGGGGACGGGTGAGGGTCAGGCTTCGGGGAAGGGTTAGGGTTAGGGTTCGGGCTAGGGTTAGGGTTAGGGGACGGGGACGGTATAGGGTCCAGGTGAGGGTACGACAACGCTTTAGGGGGAGCGTACGTGTGAGGGCGCGGGTTAGTGTCAGCGTACGGGTTAGGATTAGGGGACGGGTGAGGGTAAGGCTTCGGGGAAGGGTTAGGGTTAGGGTTCGGGCTAGGGTTAGGGTTAGGAGACGGGGACGGTTTAGGGTCCAGGTGAGGGTACGACAACGCTTTAGGGGGAGCGTACGTGTGAGGGCGCGGGTTAGTGTCAGCGTACGGGTTAGGATTAGGGGACGGGTGAGGGTCAGGCTTCGGGGAAGGGTTAGGGCTAGGGTTCGGGCTAGGGTTAGGGTTAGGGGACGGGGACGGTTTAGGGTCCAGGTGAGGGTACGACAACGCTTTAGGGGGAGCGTACGTGTGAGGGCGCGGGTTAGTGTCAGCGTACGGGTTAGGATTAGAGGACGGGTGAGGGTCAGGCTTCGGGGAAGGGTTAGGGTTAGGGTTCGGGCTAGGGTTAGGGCACGGGGACGGGGACGGTTTAGGGTCCAGGTGAGGGTACGACAACGCTTTAGGGGGAGCGTACGTGTGAGGGCGCGGGTTAGTGTCAGTGTACGGGTTAGGATTAGGGGACGGGTGAGGGTCAGGCTTCGGGGGAGGGTTAGGGTTAGGGTTCGGGCTAGGGTTAGGGTTAGGAGACGGGGACGGTTTAGGGTCCAGGTGAGGGTACGACAACGCTTTAGGGGGAGCGTACGTGTGAGGGCGCGGGTTAGTGTCAGCGTACGGGTTAGGATTAGGGGACGGGTGAGGGTCAGGCTTCGGGGGAGGGTTAGGGTTAGGGTTCGGACTAGGGTTAGGGCACGGGGACGGGGACGGTTTAGGGTCCAGGTGAGGGTACGACAACGCTTTAGGGGGAGCGTACGTGTGAGGGCGCGGGTTAGTGTCAGCGTACGGGTTAGGATTAGGGGACGGGTGAGGGTCAGGCTTCGGGGAAGGGTTAGGTTTAGGGTTCGGGCTAGGGTTAGGGTTAGGGGACGGGGACGGTTTAGGGTCCAGGTGAGGGTACGACAACGCTTTAGGGGGAGCGTACGTGTGAGGGCGCGGGTTAGTGTCAGCGTACGGGTTAGGATTAGGGGACGGGTGAGGGTCAGGCTTCGGGGAAGGGTTAGGGTTAGGGTTCGGGCTAGGGTTAGGGTTAGGGGACGGGGACGGTTTAGGGTCCAGGTGAGGGTACGACAACGCTTTAGGGGGAGCGTACGTGTGAGGGCGCGGGTTAGTGTCAGCGTACGGGTTAGGATTAGGGGACGGGTGAGGGTCAGGCTTCGGGGAAGGGTTAGGGTTAGGGTTCGGGCTAGGGTTAGGGCACGGGGACGGGGACGGTTTAGGGTCCAGGTGAGGGTACGACAACGCTTTAGGGGGAGCGTACGTGTGAGGGCGCGGGTTAGTGTCAGCGTACGGGTTAGGATTAGGGGACGGGTGAGGGTCAGGCTTCGGGGAAGGGTTAGGGTTAGGGTTCGGGCTAGGGTTAGGGTTAGGGGACGGGGACGGTTTAGGGTCCAGGTGAGGGTACGACAACGCTTTAGGGGGAGCGTACGTGTGAGGGCGCGGGTTAGTGTCAGCGTACGGGTTAGGATTAGGGGACGGGTGAGGGTCAGGCTTCGGGGAAGGGTTAGGGTTAGGGTTCGGGCTAGGGTTAGGGTTAGGGGACGGGGACGGTTTAGGGTCCAGGTGAGGGTACGACAACGCTTTAGGGGGAGCGTACGTGTGAGGGCGCGGGTTAGTGTCAGCGTACGGGTTAGGATTAGGGGACGGGTGAGGGTCAGGCTTCGGGGAAGGGTTAGGGTTAGGGTTCGGGCTAGGGTTAGGGTTAGGGGACGGGGACGGTTTAGGGTCCAGGTGAGGGTACGACAACGCTTTAGGGGGAGCGTACGTGTGAGGGCGCGGGTTAGTGTCAGCGTACGGGTTAGGATTAGGGGACGGGTGAGGGTCAGGCTTCGGGGAAGGTTTAGCGTTAGGGTTCGGGCTAGGGTTAGGGTTAGGGGACGGGGACGGTTTAGGGTCCAGGTGAGGCTACGACAACGCTTTAGGGGGAGCGTACGTGTGAGGGCGCGGGTTAGTGTCAGCGTACGGGTTAGGATTAGGGGACGGGTGAGGGTCAGGCTTCGGGGAAGGGTTAGGGTTAGGGTTCGGGCTAGGGTTAGGGCACGGGGACGGGGACGGTTTAGGGTCCAGGTGAGGGTACGACAACGCTTTAGGGGGAGCGTACGTGTGAGGGCGCGGGTTAGTGTCAGCGTACGGGTTAGGATTAGGGGACGGGTGAGGGTCAGGCTTCGGGGGAGGGTTAGGGTTAGGGTTCGGCCTAGGGTTAGGGGACGGGGACGGGGACGGTTTAGGGTCCAGGTGAGGGTACGACAACGCTTTAGGGGGAGCGTACGTGTGAGGGCGCAGTTTAGTGTCAGCGTACGGGTTAGGATTAGGGGACGGGTGAGGGTCAGGCTTCGGGGAAGGGTTAGGGTTAGGGTTCGGGCTAGGGTTAGGGTTAGGGGACGGGGACGGCTTAGGGTCCAGGTGAGGGTACGACAACGCTTTAGGGGGAGCGTACGTGTGAGGGCGCGGGTTAGTGTCAGCGTACGGGTTAGGATTAGGGGACGGGTGAGGGTCAGGCTTCGGGGAAGGGTTAGGGTTAGGGTTTGGGCTAGGGTTAGGGTTAGGGGCCGGGGACGGTTTAGGGTCCAGGTGAGGGTACGACAATGCTTTAGGGGGAGCGTACGTGTGAGGGGGCGGGTTAGTGTCAGCGTACGGGTTAGGATTAGGGGACGGGTGAGGGTCAGGCTTCGGGGAAGGGTTAGGGTTAGGGTTCGGGCTAGGGTTAGGGTTAGGGGATGGGGACGGTTTAGGGTCCAGGTGAGGGTACGACAACGCTTTAGGGGGAGCGTACGTGTGAGGGCGCGGGTTAGTGTCAGCGTACGGGTTAGGATTAGGGGACGGGTGAGGGTCAGGCTTCGGGGAAGGGTTAGGGTTAGGGTTCGGGCTAGGGTTAGGGTTAGGGGACGGGGACGGTATAGGGTCCAGGTGAGGGTACGACAACGCTTTAGGGGGAGCGTACGTGTGAGGGCGCGGGTTAGTGTCAGCGTACGGGTTAGGATTAGGGGACGGGTGAGGGTAAGGCTTCGGGGAAGGGTTAGGGTTAGGGTTCGGGCTAGGGTTAGGGTTAGGAGACGGGGACGGTTTAGGGTCCAGGTGAGGGTATGACAACGCTTTAGGGGTAGCGTACGTGTGAGGGCGCGGGTTAGTGTCAGCGTACGGGTTAGGATTAGGGGACGGGTGAGGGTCAGGCTTCGGGGAAGGGTTAGGGCTAGGGTTCGGGCTAGGGTTAGGGTTAGGGGACGGGGACGGTTTAGGGTCCAGGTGAGGGTACGACAACGCTTTAGGGGGAGCGTACGTGTGAGGGCGCGGGTTAGTGTCAGCGTACGGGTTAGGATTAGGGGACGGGTGAGGGTAAGGCTTCGGGGAAGGGTTAGCGTTAGGGTTCGGGCTAGGGTTAGGGTTAGGGGACGGGGACGGTTTAGGGTCCAGGTGAGGGTACGACAACGCTTTAGGGGGAGCGTACGTGTGAGGGCGTGGGTTAGTGTCAGCGTACGGGTTAGGATTAGGGGACGGGTGAGGGTCAGGCTTCGGGAGAGGGTTAGGGTTAGGGTTCGGGCTAGGGTTAGGGTTAGGGGACGGGGACGGTTTAGGGTCCAGGTGAGGGTACGACAACGCTTTAGGGGGAGCGTACGTGTGAGGGCGCGGGTTAGTGTCAGCGTACGGGTTAGGATTAGGGGACGGGTGAGGGTCAGGCTTCGGGGAAGGGTTAGGGTTAGGGTTCGGGCTAGGGTTAGGGTTAGGGGACGGGGACGGTTTAGGGTCCAGGTGAGGGTACGACAACGCTTTAGGGGGAGCGTACGTGTGAGGGCGCGGGTTAGTGTCAGTGTACGGTTTAGGATTAGGGGACGGGTGAGGGTCAGGCTTCGGGGAAGGGTTAGGTTTAGGGTTCGGGCTAGGGTTAGGGTTAGGGGACGGGGACGGTTTAGGGTCCAGGTGAGGGTACGACAACGCTTTAGGGGGAGCGTACGTGTGAGGGCGCGGGTTAGTGTCAGCGTACGGGTTAGGATTAGGGGACGGGTGAGGGTCAGGCTTCGGGGAAGTGTTAGGGTTAGGGTTCGGGCTAGGGTTAGGGTTAGGGGACGGGGACGGTTTAGGGTCCATGTGAGGGTACGACAACGATTTAGGGGGAGCGTACGTGTGAGGGGGGGGGTTAGTGTCAGCGTACGGGTTAGGATTAGGGGACGGGTGAGGGTCAGGCTTCGGGGAAGGGTTAGTGTTAGGGTTCGGGCAAGGGTTAGGGTTAGGGGACGGGGACGGTTTAGGGTCCAGGTGAGGGTACGACAACGCTTTAGGGGGAGCGTACGTGTGAGGGCGCGGGTTAGTGTCAGCGTACCGGTTAGGATTAGGGGACGGGTGAGGGTCAGGCTTCGGGGAAGGGTTACGGTTAGGGTTCGGGCTAGGGTTAGGGTTAGGGGACGGGGACGGTTTAGGGTCCAGGTGAGGGTACGACAACGCTTTAGGGGGAGCGTACGTGTGAGGGCGCGGGTTAGTGTCAGCGTACGGGTTAGGATTAGGGGACGGGTGAGGGTCAGGCTCGGGGAAGGGTTAGGGTTAGGGTTCGGGCTAGGGTTAGGGTTAGGGGACGGGGACGGTTTAGGGTCCAGGTGAGGGTACGACAACGCTTTAGGGGGAGCGTACGTGTGAGGGCGCGGGTTAGTGTCAGCGTACGGGTTAGGATTAGGTGACGGGTGAGGGTCAGGCTTCGGGGAAGGGTTAGGGTTAGGGTTCGGGCTAGGGTTAGGGCACGGGGACGGGGACGGTTTAGGGTCCAGGTGAGGGTACGACAACGCTTTAGGGGGAGCGTACGTGTGAGGGCGCGGGTTAGTGTCAGCGTACGGGTTAGGATTAGGGGACGGGTGAGGGTCAGGCTTCGGGGGAGGGTTAGGGTTAGGGTTCGGCCTAGGGTTAGGGGACGGGGACGGGGACGGTTTAGGGTCCAGGTGAGGGTACGACAACGCTTTAGGGGGAGCGTACGTGTGAGGGCGCGGTTTAGTGTCAGCGTACGGGTTAGGATTAGGGGACGGGTGAGGGTCAGGCTTCGGGGAAGGGTTAGGGTTAGGGTTCGGGCTAGGGTTAGGGTTAGGGGACGGGGACGGTTTAGGGTCCAGGTGAGGGTACGACAACGCTTTAGGGGGAGCGTACGTGTGAGGGCGCGGGTTAGTGTCAGCGTACGGGTTAGGATTAGGGGACGGGTGAGGGTCAGGCTTCGGGGAAGGGTTAGGGTTAGGGTTCGGGCTAGGGTTAGGGTTAGGGGACGGGGACGGTTTAGGGTCCAGGTGAGGGTACGACAACGCTTTAGGGGGAGCGTACGTGTGAGGGCGCGGGTTAGTGTCAGCGTACGGGTTAGGATTAGGGGACGGGTGAGGGTCAGGCTTCGGGGAAGGGTTAGGGTTAGGGTTCGGGCTAGGGTTAGGGTTAGGGGACGGGGACGGTTTAGGGTCCAGGTGAGGGTACGACAACGCTTTAGGGGGAGCGTACGTGTGAGGGCGCGGGTTAGTGTCAGCGTACGGGTTAGGATTAGGGGACGGGTGAGGGTCAGGCTTCGGGGAAGGGTTAGGGTTAGGGTTCGGGCTAGGGTTAGGGTTAGGGGACGGGGACGGTATAGGGTCCAGGTGAGGGTACGACAACGCTTTAGGGGGAGCGTACGTGTGAGGGCGCGGGTTAGTGTCAGCGTACGGGTTAGGATTAGGGGACGGGTGAGGGTAAGGCTTCGGGGAAGGGTTAGGGTTAGGGTTCGGGCTAGGGTTAGGGTTAGGAGACGGGGACGGTTTAGGGTCCAGGTGAGGGTACGACAACGCTTTAGGGGGAGCGTACGTGTGAGGGCGCGGGTTAGTGTCAGCGTACGGGTTAGGATTAGGGGACGGGTGAGGGTCAGGCTTCGGGGAAGGGTTAGGGCTAGGGTTCGGGCTAGGGTTAGGGTTAGGGGACGGGGACGGTTTAGGGTCCAGGTGAGGGTACGACAACGCTTTAGGGGGAGCGTACGTGTGAGGGCGCGGGTTAGTGTCAGCGTACGGGTTAGGATTAGAGGACGGGTGAGGGTCAGGCTTCGGGGAAGGGTTAGGGTTAGGGTTCGGGCTAGGGTTAGGGTTAGGGGACGGGGACGGTTTAGGGTCCAGGTGAGGGTACGACAACGCTTTAGGGGGAGCGTACGTGTGAGGGCGCGGGTTAGTGTCAGCGTACGGGTTAGGATTAGGGGACGGGTGAGGGTCAGGCTTCGGGGGAGGGTTAGGGTTAGGGTTCGGCCTAGGGTTAGGGGACGGGGACGGGGACGGTTTAGGGTCCAGGTGAGGGTACGACAACGCTTTAGGGGGAGCGTACGTGTGAGGGGGCGGGTTAGTGTCAGCGTACGGGTTAGGATTAGGGGACGGGTGAGGGTCAGGCTTCGGGGAAGGGTTAGGGTTAGGGTTCGGGCTAGGGTTAGGGTTAGGGGATGGGGACGGTTTAGGGTCCAGGTGAGGGTACGACAACGCTTTAGGGGGAGCGTACGTGTGAGGGCGCGGGTTAGTGTCAGCGTACGGGTTAGGATTAGGGGACGGGTGAGGGTCAGGCTTCGGGGAAGGGTTAGGGTTAGGGTTCGGGCTAGGGTTAGGGTTAGGGGACGGGGACGGTATAGGGTCCAGGTGAGGGTACGACAACGCTTTAGGGGGAGCGTACGTGTGAGGGCGCGGGTTAGTGTCAGCGTACGGGTTAGGATTAGGGGACGGGTGAGGGTAAGGCTTCGGGGAAGGGTTAGGGTTAGGGTTCGGGCTAGGGTTAGGGTTAGGAGACGGGGACGGTTTAGGGTCCAGGTGAGGGTATGACAACGCTTTAGGGGGAGCGTACGTGTGAGGGCGCGGGTTAGTGTCAGCGTACGGGTTAGGATTAGGGGACGGGTGAGGGTCAGGCTTCGGGGGAGGGTTAGGGTTAGGGTTCGGGCTAGGGTTAGGGTTAGGGGACGGGGACGGTTTAGGGTCCAGGTGAGGGTACGGCAACGCTTTAGGGGGAGCGTACGTGTGAGGGCGCGGGTTAGTGTCAGCGTACGGGTTAGGATTAGGGGACGGGTGAGGGTCAGGCTTCGGGGAAGGGTTAGGGTTAGGGTTCGGGCTAGGGTTAGGGGACGGGTACGGGGACGGTTTAGGGTCCAGGTGAGGGTACGACAACGCTTTAGGGGGAGCGTACGTGTGAGGGCACGGGTTAGTGTCAGCGTACGGGTTAGGATTAGGGCACGGGTGAGGGTCAGGCTTCGGGGGAGGGTTAGGGTTAGGGTTCGGGCTAGGGTTAGGGTTAGGGGACGGGGACGGTTTAGGGTCCAGGTGAGGGTACGACAACGCTTTATGGGGAGCGTACGTGTGAGGGCGTGGGTTAGTGTCAGCGTACGGGTTAGGATTAGGGGACGGGTGAGGGTCAGGCTTCGGGGAAGGGTTAGGGTTAGGCTTCGGGCTAGGGTTAGGGTTAGGGGACGGGGAAGGTTTAGGGTCCAGGTGAGGGTACGACAACGCTTTAGGGGGAGCGTACGTGTGAGGGCGCGGGTTAGTGTCAGCGTACGGGTTAGGATTAGGGGACGGGTGAGGGTCAGGCTTCGGGGAAGGGTTAGGGTTAGGGTTCGGGCTAGGGTTAGGGTTAGGGGACGGGGACGGTTTAGGGTCCAGGTGAGGGTACGACAACGCTTTAGGGGGAGCGTACGTGTGAGGGCGCGGGTTAGTGTCAGCGTACGGGTTAGGATTAGGGGACGGGTGAGGGTCAGGCTTCGGGGAAGGGTTAGGGTCAGGGTTCGGGCTAGGGTTAGGGTTAGGGGACGGGGACGGTTTAGGGTCCAGGTGAGGGTACGACAACGCTTTAGGGGGAGCGTACGTGTGAGGGCGCGGGTTAGTGTCAGCGTACGGGTTAGGATTAGGGGACGGGTGAGGGTCAGGCTTCGGGGAAGGGTTAGGGTTAGGGTTCGGGCTAGGGTTAGGGTTAGGGGACGGGGACGGTTTAGGGTCCATGTGAGGGTACGACAACGCTTTAGGGGGAGCGTACGTGTGAGGGCGCGGGTTAGTGTCAGCGTACGGGTTAGGATTAGGGGACGGGTGAGGGTCAGGCTTCGGGGAAGGGTTAGGGTTAGGGTTCGGGCAAGGGTTAGGGTTAGGGGACGGGGACGGTTTAGGGTCCAGGTGAGGGTACGACAACGCTTTAGGGGGAGCGTACGTGTGAGGGCGCGGGTTAGTGTCAGCGTACGGGTTAGGATTAGGGGACGGGTGAGGGTCAGGCTTCGGGGAAGGGTGAGGGTTAGGGTTCGGGCTAGGGTTAGGGTTAGGGGACGGGGACGGTTTAGGGTCCAGGTGAGTGTACGACAACGCTTTAGGGGGAGCGTACGTGTGAGGGCGCGGGTTAGTGTCAGCGTACGGGTTAGGATAAGGGGACGGGTGAGGGTCAGGCTTCGGGGAAGGGTTAGGGTTAGGGTTCGGGCTAGGGTTAGGGTTAGGGGACGGGGACGGTTTAGGGTCCAGGTGAGGGTACGACAACGCTTTAGGGGGAGCATACGTGTGAGGGCGCGGGTTAGTGTCAGCGTACGGGTTAGGATTAGGGGACGGGTGAGGGTCAGGCTTCGGGGAAGGGTTAGCGTTAGGGTTCGGGCTAGGGTTAGGGTTAGGGGACGGGGACGGTTTAGGGTCCAGGTGAGGGTACGACAACGCTTTAGGGGGAGCGTACGTGTGAGGGCGCGGGTTAGTGTCAGCGTACGGGTTAGGATTAGGGGACGGGTGAGGGTCAGGCTTCGGGGAAGGGTGAGGGTTAGGGTTCGGGCTAGGGTTAGGGTTAGGGGACGGGGACGGTTTAGGGTCCAGGTGAGGGTACGACAACGCTTTAGGGGGAACGTACGTGTGAGGGCGCGGTTTAGTGTCAGCGTACGGGTTAGGATTAGGGGACGGGTGAGGGTCAGGCTTCGGGGAAGTGTTAGGGTTAGGGTTCGGGCTAGGGTTAGGGTTAGGGGACGGGGACGGTTTAGGGTCCAGGTGAGGGTACGACAACGCTTTAAGGGGAGCGTACGTGTGAGGGCGCGGGTTAGTGTCAGCGTACGGGTTAGGATTAGGGGACTGGTGAGGGTCAGGCTTCGGGGAAGGGTTAGCGTTAGGGTTCGGGCTAGGGTTAGGATTAGGGGACGGGGACGGTTTAGGGTCCAGGTGAGGGTACGACAACGCTTTAGGGGGAGCGTATGTGTGAGGGCGCGGGTTAGTGTCAGCGTACGGGTTAGGATTAGGGGACGGGTGAGGGTCAGGCTTCGGGAGAGGGTTAGGGTTAGGGTTCGGGCTAGGGTTAGGGTTAGGGGACGGGGACGGTTTAGGGTCCAGGTGAGGGTACGACAACGCTTTAGGGGGAGCGTACGTGTGAGGGCGCGGGTTAGTGTCAGCGTACGGGTTAGGATTAGGGGACGGGTGAGGGTCAGGCTTCGGGAGAGGGTTAGGGTTAGGGTTCGGGCTAGGGTTAGGGTTAGGGGACGGGGACGGTTTAGGGTCCAGGTGAGGGTACGACAACGCTTTAGGGGGAGCGTACGTGTGAGGGCGCGGGTTAGTGTCAGCGTACGGGTTAGGATTAGGGGACGGGTGAGGGTCAGGCTTCGGGGAAGGGTTAGGGTTAGGGTTCGGGCTAGGGTTAGGGTTAGGGGACGGGGACGGTTTAGGGTCCAAGTGAGGGTACGACAACGATTTAGGGGGAGCGTACGTGTGAGGGCGCGGGTTAGTGTCAGCGTACGTGTTAGGATTAGGGGACGGGTGAGGGTCAGGCTTCGGGGAAGGGTTAGGTTTAGGGTTCGGGCAAGGGTTAGGGTTAGGGGACGGGGACGGTTTAGGGTCCAGGTGAGGGTACGACAACGCTTTAGGGGGAGCGTACGTGTGAGGGCGCGGGTTAGTGTCAGCGTACGGGTTAGGATTAGGGGACGGGTGAGGGTCAGGCTTCGGGGAAGGGTTAGGGTTAGGGTTCGGGCTAGGGTTAGGGTTAGGGGACGGGGACGGTTTAGGGTCCAGGTGAGGGTACGACAACGCTTTAGGGGGAGCGTACGTGTGAGGGCGCGGGTTAGTGTCAGCGTACGGGTTAGGATTAGGGGACGGGTGAGGGTCAGGCTTCGGGGGAGGGTTAGGGTTAGGGTTCGGCCTAGGGTTAGGGGACGGGGACGGGGACGGTTTAGGGTCCAGGTGAGGGTACGACAACGCTTTAGGGGGAGCGTACGTGTGAGGGCGCGGTTTAGTGTCAGCGTACGGGTTAGGATTAGGGGACGGGTGAGGGTCAGGCTTCGGGGAAGGGTTAGGGTTAGGGTTCGGGCTAGGGTTAGGGTTAGGGGACGGGGACGGTTTAGGGTCCAGGTGAGGGTACGACAACGCTTTAGGGGGAGCGTACGTGTGAGGGCGCGGGTTAGTGTCAGCGTACGGGTTAGGATTAGGGGACGGGTGAGGGTCAGGCTTCGGGGAAGGGTTAGGGTTAGGGTTCGGGCTAGGGTTAGGGTTAGGGGACGGGGACGGTTTAGGGTCCAGGTGAGGGTACGACAACGCTTTAGGGGGAGCGTACGTGTGAGGGCGCGGGTTAGTGTCAGCGTACGGGTTAGGATTAGGGGACGGGTGAGGGTCAGGCTTCGGGGAAGGGTTAGGGTTAGGGTTCGGGCTAGGGTTAGGGTTAGGGGACGGGGACGGTTTAGGGTCCAGGTGAGGGTACGACAACGCTTTAGGGGGAGCGTACGTGTGAGGGCGCGGGTTAGTGTCAGCGTACGGGTTAGGATTAGGGGACGGGTGAGGGTCAGGCTTCGGGGGAGGGTTAGGGTTAGGGTTCGGGCTAGGGTTAGGGTTAGGGGTTGGGGACGGTTTAGGGTCCAGGTGAGGGTACGACAACGCTTTAGGGGGAGCGTACGTGTGAGGGCGCGGGTTAGTGTCAGCGTACGGGTTAGGATTAGGGGACGGGTGAGGGTCAGGCTTCGGGGAAGGGTGAGGGTTAGGGTTCGGGCTAGGTTTAGGGTTAGGGGACGGGGACGGTTTAGGGTCCAGGTGAGGGTACGACAACGCTTTAGGGGGAGCGTACGTGTGAGAGCGCGGGTTAGTGTCAGCGTACGGGTTAGGATTAGGGGACGGGTGAGGGTCAGGCTTCGGGGAAGGGTTAGGGTTAGGGTTCGGGCTAGGGTTAGGGTTAGGGGACGGGGACGGTTTAGGGTCCAGGTGAGGGTACGACAACGCTTTAGGGGGAGCGTACGTGTGAGGGCGCGGGTTAGTGTCAGCGTACGGGTTAGGATTAGGGGACGGGTGAGGGTCAGGCTTCGGGGAAGGGTTAGCGTTAGGGTTCGGGCTAGGGTTAGGGTTAGGGGACGGGGACGGTTTAGGGTCCAGGTGAGGGTACGACAACGCTTTAGGGGGAGCGTACGTGTGAGGGCGCGGGTTAGTGTCAGCGTACGGGTTAGGATTAGGGGACGGGTGAGGGTCAGGCTTCGGGGGAGGGTTAGGGTTAGGGTTCGGGCTAGGGTTAGGGTTAGGGGACGGGGACGGTTTAGGGTCCAGGTGAGGGTACGACAACGCTTTAGGGGGAGAGTACGTGTGAGGGCGCGGGTTAGTGTCAGCGTACGGGTTAGGATTAGGGGACGGGTGAGGGTCAGGCTTCGGGGGAGGGTTAGGGTTAGGGTTCGGGCTAGGGTTAGGGTTAGGGGACGGGGACGGTTTAGGGTCCAGGTGAGGGTACGACAACGCTTTAGGGGGAGCGTACGTGTGAGGGCGCGGGTTAGTGTCAGCGTACGGATTAGGATTAGGGGACGGGTGAGGGTCAGGCTTCGGGGGAGGGTTAGGGTTAGGGTTCGGGCTAGGGTTAGGGTTAGGGGACGGGGACGGTTTAGGGTCCAGGTGAGGGTACGACAACGCTTTAGGGGGAGCGTACGTGTGAGGGCGCGGGTTAGTGTCAGCGTACGGGTTAGGATTAGGGGACGGGTGAGGGTCAGGCTTCGGGAGAGGGTTAGGGTTAGGGTTCGGGCTAGGGTTAGGGTTAGGGGACGGGGACGGTTTAGGGTCCAGGTGAGGGTACGACAACGCTTTAGGGGGAGCGTACGTGTGAGGGCGCGGGTTAGTGTCAGCGTACGGGTTAGGATTAGGGGACGGGTGAGGGTCAGGCTTCGGGGAAGGGTTAGGGTTAGGGTTCGGGCTAGGGTTAGGGTTAGGGGACGGGGACGGTTTAGGGTCCAGGTGAGGGTACGACAACGCTTTAGGGGGAGCGTACGTGTGAGGGCGCGGGTTAGTGTCAGCGTACGGGTTAGGATTAGGGGACGGGTGAGGGTCAGGCTTCGGGGAAGGGTTAGGGTCAGGGTTCGGGCTAGGGTTAGGGTTAGGGGACGGGGACGGTTTAGGGTCCAGGTGAGGGTACGACAACGCTTTAGGGGGAGCGTACGTGTGAGGGCGCGGGTTAGTGTCAGCGTACGGGTTAGGATTAGGGGACGGGTGAGGGTCAGGCTTCGGGGAAGGGTTAGGGTTAGGGTTCGGGCTAGGGTTAGGGTTAGGGGACGGGGACGGTTTAGGGTCCATGTGAGGGTACGACAACGCTTTAGGGGGAGCGTACGTGTGAGGGCGCGGGTTAGTGTCAGCGTACGGGTTAGGATTAGGGGACGGGTGAGGGTCAGGCTTCGGGGAAGGGTTAGGGTTAGGGTTCGGGCAAGGGTTAGGGTTAGGGGACGGGGACGGTTTAGGGTCCAGGTGAGGGTACGACAACGCTTTAGGGGGAGCGTACGTGTGAGGGCGCGGGTTAGTGTCAGCGTACGGGTTAGGATTAGGGGACGGGTGAGGGTCAGGCTTCGGGGAAGGGTGAGGGTTAGGGTTCGGGCTAGGGTTAGGGTTAGGGGACGGGGACGGTTTAGGGTCCAGGTGAGTGTACGACAACGCTTTAGGGGGAGCGTACGTGTGAGGGCGCGGGTTAGTGTCAGCGTACGGGTTAGGATAAGGGGACGGGTGAGGGTCAGGCTTCGGGGAAGGGTTAGGGTTAGGGTTCGGGCTAGGGTTAGGGTTAGGGGACGGGGACGGTTTAGGGTCCAGGTGAGGGTACGACAACGCTTTAGGGGGAGCATACGTGTGAGGGCGCGGGTTAGTGTCAGCGTACGGGTTAGGATTAGGGGACGGGTGAGGGTCAGGCTTCGGGGAAGGGTTAGCGTTAGGGTTCGGGCTAGGGTTAGGGTTAGGGGACGGGGACGGTTTAGGGTCCAGGTGAGGGTACGACAACGCTTTAGGGGGAGCGTACGTGTGAGGGCGCGGGTTAGTGTCAGCGTACGGGTTAGGATTAGGGGACGGGTGAGGGTCAGGCTTCGGGGAAGGGTGAGGGTTAGGGTTCGGGCTAGGGTTAGGGTTAGGGGACGGGGACGGTTTAGGGTCCAGGTGAGGGTACGACAACGCTTTAGGGGGAACGTACGTGTGAGGGCGCGGTTTAGTGTCAGCGTACGGGTTAGGATTAGGGGACGGGTGAGGGTCAGGCTTCGGGGAAGTGTTAGGGTTAGGGTTCGGGCTAGGGTTAGGGTTAGGGGACGGGGACGGTTTAGGGTCCAGGTGAGGGTACGACAACGCTTTAAGGGGAGCGTACGTGTGAGGGCGCGGGTTAGTGTCAGCGTACGGGTTAGGATTAGGGGACTGGTGAGGGTCAGGCTTCGGGGAAGGGTTAGCGTTAGGGTTCGGGCTAGGGTTAGGATTAGGGGACGGGGACGGTTTAGGGTCCAGGTGAGGGTACGACAACGCTTTAGGGGGAGCGTATGTGTGAGGGCGCGGGTTAGTGTCAGCGTACGGGTTAGGATTAGGGGACGGGTGAGGGTCAGGCTTCGGGAGAGGGTTAGGGTTAGGGTTCGGGCTAGGGTTAGGGTTAGGGGACGGGGACGGTTTAGGGTCCAGGTGAGGGTACGACAACGCTTTAGGGGGAGCGTACGTGTGAGGGCGCGGGTTAGTGTCAGCGTACGGGTTAGGATTAGGGGACGGGTGAGGGTCAGGCTTCGGGAGAGGGTTAGGGTTAGGGTTCGGGCTAGGGTTAGGGTTAGGGGACGGGGACGGTTTAGGGTCCAGGTGAGGGTACGACAACGCTTTAGGGGGAGCGTACGTGTGAGGGCGCGGGTTAGTGTCAGCGTACGGGTTAGGATTAGGGGACGGGTGAGGGTCAGGCTTCGGGGAAGGGTTAGGGTTAGGGTTCGGGCTAGGGTTAGGGTTAGGGGACGGGGACGGTTTAGGGTCCAAGTGAGGGTACGACAACGATTTAGGGGGAGCGTACGTGTGAGGGCGCGGGTTAGTGTCAGCGTACGTGTTAGGATTAGGGGACGGGTGAGGGTCAGGCTTCGGGGAAGGGTTAGGTTTAGGGTTCGGGCAAGGGTTAGGGTTAGGGGACGGGGACGGTTTAGGGTCCAGGTGAGGGTACGACAACGCTTTAGGGGGAGCGTACGTGTGAGGGCGCGGGTTAGTGTCAGCGTACGGGTTAGGATTAGGGGACGGGTGAGGGTCAGGCTTCGGGGAAGGGTTAGGGTTAGGGTTCGGGCTAGGGTTAGGGTTAGGGGACGGGGACGGTTTAGGGTCCAGGTGAGGGTACGACAACGCTTTAGGGGGAGCGTACGTGTGAGGGCGCGGGTTAGTGTCAGCGTACGGGTTAGGATTAGGGGACGGGTGAGGGTCAGGCTTCGGGGGAGGGTTAGGGTTAGGGTTCGGCCTAGGGTTAGGGGACGGGGACGGGGACGGTTTAGGGTCCAGGTGAGGGTACGACAACGCTTTAGGGGGAGCGTACGTGTGAGGGCGCGGTTTAGTGTCAGCGTACGGGTTAGGATTAGGGGACGGGTGAGGGTCAGGCTTCGGGGAAGGGTTAGGGTTAGGGTTCGGGCTAGGGTTAGGGTTAGGGGACGGGGACGGTTTAGGGTCCAGGTGAGGGTACGACAACGCTTTAGGGGGAGCGTACGTGTGAGGGCGCGGGTTAGTGTCAGCGTACGGGTTAGGATTAGGGGACGGGTGAGGGTCAGGCTTCGGGGAAGGGTTAGGGTTAGGGTTCGGGCTAGGGTTAGGGTTAGGGGACGGGGACGGTTTAGGGTCCAGGTGAGGGTACGACAACGCTTTAGGGGGAGCGTACGTGTGAGGGCGCGGGTTAGTGTCAGCGTACGGGTTAGGATTAGGGGACGGGTGAGGGTCAGGCTTCGGGGAAGGGTTAGGGTTAGGGTTCGGGCTAGGGTTAGGGTTAGGGGACGGGGACGGTTTAGGGTCCAGGTGAGGGTACGACAACGCTTTAGGGGGAGCGTACGTGTGAGGGCGCGGGTTAGTGTCAGCGTACGGGTTAGGATTAGGGGACGGGTGAGGGTCAGGCTTCGGGGGAGGGTTAGGGTTAGGGTTCGGGCTAGGGTTAGGGTTAGGGGTTGGGGACGGTTTAGGGTCCAGGTGAGGGTACGACAACGCTTTAGGGGGAGCGTACGTGTGAGGGCGCGGGTTAGTGTCAGCGTACGGGTTAGGATTAGGGGACGGGTGAGGGTCAGGCTTCGGGGAAGGGTGAGGGTTAGGGTTCGGGCTAGGTTTAGGGTTAGGGGACGGGGACGGTTTAGGGTCCAGGTGAGGGTACGACAACGCTTTAGGGGGAGCGTACGTGTGAGAGCGCGGGTTAGTGTCAGCGTACGGGTTAGGATTAGGGGACGGGTGAGGGTCAGGCTTCGGGGAAGGGTTAGGGTTAGGGTTCGGGCTAGGGTTAGGGTTAGGGGACGGGGACGGTTTAGGGTCCAGGTGAGGGTACGACAACGCTTTAGGGGGAGCGTACGTGTGAGGGCGCGGGTTAGTGTCAGCGTACGGGTTAGGATTAGGGGACGGGTGAGGGTCAGGCTTCGGGGAAGGGTTAGCGTTAGGGTTCGGGCTAGGGTTAGGGTTAGGGGACGGGGACGGTTTAGGGTCCAGGTGAGGGTACGACAACGCTTTAGGGGGAGCGTACGTGTGAGGGCGCGGGTTAGTGTCAGCGTACGGGTTAGGATTAGGGGACGGGTGAGGGTCAGGCTTCGGGGGAGGGTTAGGGTTAGGGTTCGGGCTAGGGTTAGGGTTAGGGGACGGGGACGGTTTAGGGTCCAGGTGAGGGTACGACAACGCTTTAGGGGGAGAGTACGTGTGAGGGCGCGGGTTAGTGTCAGCGTACGGGTTAGGATTAGGGGACGGGTGAGGGTCAGGCTTCGGGGGAGGGTTAGGGTTAGGGTTCGGGCTAGGGTTAGGGTTAGGGGACGGGGACGGTTTAGGGTCCAGGTGAGGGTACGACAACGCTTTAGGGGGAGCGTACGTGTGAGGGCGCGGGTTAGTGTCAGCGTACGGATTAGGATTAGGGGACGGGTGAGGGTCAGGCTTCGGGGGAGGGTTAGGGTTAGGGTTCGGGCTAGGGTTAGGGTTAGGGGACGGGGACGGTTTAGGGTCCAGGTGAGGGTACGACAACGCTTTAGGGGGAGCGTACGTGTGAGGGCGCGGGTTAGTGTCAGCGTACGGGTTAGGATTAGGGGACGGGTGAGGGTCAGGCTTCGGGAGAGGGTTAGGGTTAGGGTTCGGGCTAGGGTTAGGGTTAGGGGACGGGGACGGTTTAGGGTCCAGGTGAGGGTACGACAACGCTTTAGGGGGAGCGTACGTGTGAGGGCGCGGGTTAGTGTCAGCGTACGGGTTAGGATTAGGGGACGGGTGAGGGTCAGGCTTCGGGGAAGGGTTAGGGTTAGGGTTCGGGCTAGGGTTAGGGTTAGGGGACGGGGACGGTTTAGGGTCCAGGTGAGGGTACGACAACGCTTTAGGGGGAGCGTACGTGTGAGGGCGCGGGTTAGTGTCAGCGTACGGGTTAGGATTAGGGGACGGGTGAGGGTCAGGCTTCGGGGAAGGGTTAGGGTCAGGGTTCGGGCTAGGGTTAGGGTTAGGGGACGGGGACGGTTTAGGGTCCAGGTGAGGGTACGACAACGCTTTAGGGGGAGCGTACGTGTGAGGGCGTGGGTTAGTGTCAGCGTACGGGTTAGGATTAGGGGACGGGTGAGGGTCAGGCTTCGGGGAAGGGTTAGGGTTAGGGTTCGGGCTAGGGTTAGGGTTAGGGGACGGGGACGGTTTAGGGTCCATGTGAGGGTACGACAACGCTTTAGGGGGAGCGTACGTGTGAGGGCGCGGGTTAGTGTCAGCGTACGGGTTAGGATTAGGGGACGGGTGAGGGTCAGGCTTCGGGGAAGGGTTAGGGTTAGGGTTCGGGCAAGGGTTAGGGTTAGGGGACGGGGACGGTTTAGGGTCCAGGTGAGGGTACGACAACGCTTTAGGGGGAGCGTACGTGTGAGGGCGCGGGTTAGTGTCAGCGTACGGGTTAGGATTAGGGGACGGGTGAGGGTCAGGCTTCGGGGAAGGGTGAGGGTTAGGGTTCGGGCTAGGGTTAGGGTTAGGGGACGGGGACGGTTTAGGGTCCAGGTGAGTGTACGACAACGCTTTAGGGGGAGCGTACGTGTGAGGGCGCGGGTTAGTGTCAGCGTACGGGTTAGGATAAGGGGACGGGTGAGGGTCAGGCTTCGGGGAAGGGTTAGGGTTAGGGTTCGGGCTAGGGTTAGGGTTAGGGGACGGGGACGGTTTAGGGTCCAGGTGAGGGTACGACAACGCTTTAGGGGGAGCATACGTGTGAGGGCGCGGGTTAGTGTCAGCGTACGGGTTAGGATTAGGGGACGGGTGAGGGTCAGGCTTCGGGGAAGGGTTAGCGTTAGGGTTCGGGCTAGGGTTAGGGTTAGGGGACGGGGACGGTTTAGGGTCCAGGTGAGGGTACGACAACGCTTTAGGGGGAGCGTACGTGTGAGGGCGCGGGTTAGTGTCAGCGTACGGGTTAGGATTAGGGGACGGGTGAGGGTCAGGCTTCGGGGAAGGGTGAGGGTTAGGGTTCGGGCTAGGGTTAGGGTTAGGGGACGGGGACGGTTTAGGGTCCAGGTGAGGGTACGACAACGCTTTAGGGGGAACGTACGTGTGAGGGCGCGGTTTAGTGTCAGCGTACGGGTTAGGATTAGGGGACGGGTGAGGGTCAGGCTTCGGGGAAGTGTTAGGGTTAGGGTTCGGGCTAGGGTTAGGGTTAGGGGACGGGGACGGTTTAGGGTCCAGGTGAGGGTACGACAACGCTTTAAGGGGAGCGTACGTGTGAGGGCGCGGGTTAGTGTCAGCGTACGGGTTAGGATTAGGGGACTGGTGAGGGTCAGGCTTCGGGGAAGGGTTAGCGTTAGGGTTCGGGCTAGGGTTAGGATTAGGGGACGGGGACGGTTTAGGGTCCAGGTGAGGGTACGACAACGCTTTAGGGGGAGCGTATGTGTGAGGGCGCGGGTTAGTGTCAGCGTACGGGTTAGGATTAGGGGACGGGTGAGGGTCAGGCTTCGGGAGAGGGTTAGGGTTAGGGTTCGGGCTAGGGTTAGGGTTAGGGGACGGGGACGGTTTAGGGTCCAGGTGAGGGTACGACAACGCTTTAGGGGGAGCGTACGTGTGAGGGCGCGGGTTAGTGTCAGCGTACGGGTTAGGATTAGGGGACGGGTGAGGGTCAGGCTTCGGGAGAGGGTTAGGGTTAGGGTTCGGGCTAGGGTTAGGGTTAGGGGACGGGGACGGTTTAGGGTCCAGGTGAGGGTACGACAACGCTTTAGGGGGAGCGTACGTGTGAGGGCGCGGGTTAGTGTCAGCGTACGGGTTAGGATTAGGGGACGGGTGAGGGTCAGGCTTCGGGGAAGGGTTAGGGTTAGGGTTCGGGCTAGGGTTAGGGTTAGGGGACGGGGACGGTTTAGGGTCCAAGTGAGGGTACGACAACGATTTAGGGGGAGCGTACGTGTGAGGGCGCGGGTTAGTGTCAGCGTACGTGTTAGGATTAGGGGACGGGTGAGGGTCAGGCTTCGGGGAAGGGTTAGGTTTAGGGTTCGGGCAAGGGTTAGGGTTAGGGGACGGGGACGGTTTAGGGTCCAGGTGAGGGTACGACAACGCTTTAGGGGGAGCGTACGTGTGAGGGCGCGGGTTAGTGTCAGCGTACGGGTTAGGATTAGGGGACGGGTGAGGGTCAGGCTTCGGGGAAGGGTTAGGGTTAGGGTTCGGGCTAGGGTTAGGGTTAGGGGACGGGGACGGTTTAGGGTCCAGGTGAGGGTACGACAACGCTTTAGGGGGAGCGTACGTGTGAGGGCGCGGGTTAGTGTCAGCGTACGGGTTAGGATTAGGGGACGGGTGAGGGTCAGGCTTCGGGGGAGGGTTAGGGTTAGGGTTCGGCCTAGGGTTAGGGGACGGGGACGGGGACGGTTTAGGGTCCAGGTGAGGGTACGACAACGCTTTAGGGGGAGCGTACGTGTGAGGGCGCGGTTTAGTGTCAGCGTACGGGTTAGGATTAGGGGACGGGTGAGGGTCAGGCTTCGGGGAAGGGTTAGGGTTAGGGTTCGGGCTAGGGTTAGGGTTAGGGGACGGGGACGGTTTAGGGTCCAGGTGAGGGTACGACAACGCTTTAGGGGGAGCGTACGTGTGAGGGCGCGGGTTAGTGTCAGCGTACGGGTTAGGATTAGGGGACGGGTGAGGGTCAGGCTTCGGGGAAGGGTTAGGGTTAGGGTTCGGGCTAGGGTTAGGGTTAGGGGACGGGGACGGTTTAGGGTCCAGGTGAGGGTACGACAACGCTTTAGGGGGAGCGTACGTGTGAGGGCGCGGGTTAGTGTCAGCGTACGGGTTAGGATTAGGGGACGGGTGAGGGTCAGGCTTCGGGGAAGGGTTAGGGTTAGGGTTCGGGCTAGGGTTAGGGTTAGGGGACGGGGACGGTTTAGGGTCCAGGTGAGGGTACGACAACGCTTTAGGGGGAGCGTACGTGTGAGGGCGCGGGTTAGTGTCAGCGTACGGGTTAGGATTAGGGGACGGGTGAGGGTCAGGCTTCGGGGGAGGGTTAGGGTTAGGGTTCGGGCTAGGGTTAGGGTTAGGGGTTGGGGACGGTTTAGGGTCCAGGTGAGGGTACGACAACGCTTTAGGGGGAGCGTACGTGTGAGGGCGCGGGTTAGTGTCAGCGTACGGGTTAGGATTAGGGGACGGGTGAGGGTCAGGCTTCGGGGAAGGGTGAGGGTTAGGGTTCGGGCTAGGTTTAGGGTTAGGGGACGGGGACGGTTTAGGGTCCAGGTGAGGGTACGACAACGCTTTAGGGGGAGCGTACGTGTGAGAGCGCGGGTTAGTGTCAGCGTACGGGTTAGGATTAGGGGACGGGTGAGGGTCAGGCTTCGGGGAAGGGTTAGGGTTAGGGTTCGGGCTAGGGTTAGGGTTAGGGGACGGGGACGGTTTAGGGTCCAGGTGAGGGTACGACAACGCTTTAGGGGGAGCGTACGTGTGAGGGCTCGGGTTAGTGTCAGCGTACGGGTTAGGATTAGGGGACGGGTGAGGGTCAGGCTTCGGGGAAGGGTGAGGGTTAGGGTTCGGGCTAGGGTTAGGGTTAGGGGACGGGGACGGTTTAGGGTCCAGGTGAGTGTACGACAACGCTTTAGGGGGAGCGTACGTGTGAGGGCGCGGGTTAGTGTCAGCGTACGGGTTAGGATTAGGGGACGGGTGAGGGTCAGGCTTCGGGGAAGGGTTAGGGTTAGGGTTCGGGCAAGGGTTAGGGTTAGGGGACGGGGACGGTTTAGGGTCCAGGTGAGGGTACGACAACGCTTTAGGGGGAGCGTACGTGTGAGGGCTCGGGTTAGTGTCAGCGTACGGGTTAGGATTAGGGGACGGGTGAGGGTGAGGCTTCGGGGAAGGGTGAGGGTTAGGGTTCGGGCTAGGGTTAGGGTTAGGGGACGGGGACGGTTTAGGGTCCAGGTGAGTGTACGACAACGCTTTAGGGGGAGCGTACGTGTGAGGGCGCGGGTTAGTGTCAGCGTACGGGTTAGGATTAGGGGACGGGTGAGGGTCAGGCTTCGGGGAAGGGTTAGGGTTAGGGTTCGGGCAAGGGTTAGGGTTAGGGGACGGGGACGGTTTAGGGTCCAGGTGAGGGTACGACAACGCTTTAGGGGGAGCGTACGTGTGAGGGCTCGGGTTAGTGTCAGCGTACGGGTTAGGATTAGGGGACGGGTGAGGGTCAGGCTTCGGGGAAGGGTGAGGGTTAGGGTTCGGGCTAGGGTTAGGGTTAGGGGACGGGGACGGTTTAGCGTCCAGGTGAGTGTACGACAACGCTTTAGGGGGAGCGTACGTGTGAGGGCGCGGGTTAGTGTCAGCGTACGGGTTAGGATTAGGGGACGGGTGAGGGTCAGGCTTCGGGGGAGGGTTAGGGTTAGGGTTCGGGCTAGGGTTAGGGTTAGGGGACGGGGACGGTTTAGGGTCCAGGTGAGGGTACGACAACGCTTTAGGGGGAGCGTACGTGTGAGGGCGCGGGTTAGTGTCAGCGTACGGGTTAGGATTAGGGGACGGGTGAGGGTCAGGCTTCGGGGGAGGGTTAGGGTTAGGGTTCGGGCTAGGGTTAGGGTTAGGGGACGGGGACGGTTTAGGGTCCAGGTGAGGGTACGACAACGCTTTAGGGGGAGCGTACGTGTGAGGGCGCGGGTTAGTGTCAGCGTACGGGTTAGGATTAGGGGACGGGTGAGGGTCAGGCTTCGGGGGAGGGTTAGGGTTAGGGTTCGGGCTAGGGTTAGGGTTAGGGGACGGGGACGGTTTAGGGTCCAGGTGAGGGTACGACAACGCTTTAGGGGGAGCGTACGTGTGAGGGCGCGGGTTAGTGTCAGCGTACGGGTTAGGATTAGGGGACGGGTGAGGGTCAGGCTTCGGGGAAGGGTGAGGGTTAGGGTTCGGGCTAGGGTTAGGGTTAGGGGACGGGGACGGTTTAGGGTCCAGGTGAGGGTACGACAACGCTTTAGGGGGAACGTACGTGTGAGGGCGCGGTTTAGTGTCAGCGTACGGGTTAGGATTAGGGGACGGGTGAGGGTCAGGCTTCGGGGAAGTGTTAGGGTTAGGGTTCGGGCTAGGGTTAGGGTTAGGGGACGGGGACGGTTTAGGGTCCAGGTGAGGGTACGACAACGCTTTAAGGGGAGCGTACGTGTGAGGGCGCGGGTTAGTGTCAGCGTACGGGTTAGGATTAGGGGACGGGTGAGGGTCAGGCTTCGGGGAAGGGTTAGCGTTAGGGTTCGGGCTAGGGTTAGGGTTAGGGGACGGGGACGGTTTAGGGTCCAGGTGAGGGTACGACAACGCTTTAGGGGGAGCGTACGTGTGAGGGCGCGGGTTAGTGTCAGCGTACGGGTTAGGATTAGGGGACGGGTGAGGGTCAGGCTTCGGGAGAGGGTTAGGGTTAGGGTTCGGGCTAGGGTTAGGGTTAGGGGACGGGGACGGTTTAGGGTCCAGGTGAGGGTACGACAACGCTTTAGGGGGAGCGTACGTGTGAGGGCGCGGGTTAGTGTCAGCGTACGGGTTAGGATTAGGGGACGGGTGAGGGTCAGGCTTCGGGAGAGGGTTAGGGTTAGGGTTCGGGCTAGGGTTAGGGTTAGGGGACGGGGACGGTTTAGGGTCCAGGTGAGGGTACGACAACGCTTTAGGGGGAGCGTACGTGTGAGGGCGCGGGTTAGTGTCAGCGTATGGGTTAGGATTAGGGGACGGGTGAGGGTCAGGCTTCGGGGAAGGGTTAGGGTTAGGGTTCGGGCTAGGGTTAGGGTTAGGGGACGGGGACGGTTTAGGGTCCAGGTGAGGGTACGACAACGCTTTAGGGGGAGCGTACGTGTGAGGGCGCGGGTTAGTGTCAGCGTACGGGTTAGGATTAGGGGACGGGTGAGGGTCAGGCTTCGGGGAAGGGTTAGGGTCAGGGTTCGGGCTAGGGTTAGGGTTAGGGGACGGGGACGGTTTAGGGTCCAGGTGAGGGTACGACAACGCTTTAGGGGGAGCGTACGTGTGAGGGCGCGGGTTAGTGTCAGCGTACGGGTTAGGATTAGGGGACGGGTGAGGGTCAGGCTTCGGGGAAGGGTTAGGGTTAGGGTTCGGGCTAGGGTTAGGGTTAGGGGACGGGGACGGTTTAGGGTCCATGTGAGGGTACGACAACGATTTAGGGGGAGCGTACGTGTGAGGGCGCGGGTTAGTGTCAGCGTACGGGTTAGGATTAGGGGACGGGTGAGGGTCAGGCTTCGGGGAAGGGTTAGGTTTAGGGTTCGGGCAAGGGTTAGGGTTAGGGGACGGGGACGGTTTAGGGTCCAGGTGAGGGTACGACAACGCTTTAGGGGGAGCGTACGTGTGAGGGCGCGGGTTAGTGTCAGCGTACGGGTTAGGATTAGGGGACGGGTGAGGGTCAGGCTTCGGGGAAGGGTTAGGGTTAGGGTTCGGGCTAGGGTTAGGGTTAGGGGACGGGGACGGTTTAGGGTCCAGGTGAGGGTACGACAACGCTTTAGGGGGAGCGTACGTGTGAGGGCGCGGGTTAGTGTCAGCGTACGGGTTAGGATTAGGGGACGGGTGAGGGTCAGGCTCGGGGAAGTGTTAGGGTTAGGGTTCGGGCTAGGGTTAGGGTTAGGGGACGGGGACGGTTTAGGGTCCAGGTGAGGGTACCACAACGCTTTAGGGGGAGCGTACGTGTGAGGGCGCGGGTTAGTGTCAGCGTACGGGTTAGGATTAGGGGACGGGTGAGGGTCAGGCTTCGGGGGAGGGTTAGGGTTAGGGTTCGGCCTAGGGTTAGGGGACGGGGACGGGGACGGTTTAGGGTCCAGGTGAGGGTACGACAACGCTTTAGGGGGAGCGTACGTGTGAGGGCGCGGTTTAGTGTCAGCGTACGGGTTAGGATTAGGGGACGGGTGAGGGTCAGGCTTCGGGGAAGGGTTAGGGTTAGGGTTCGGGCTAGGGTTAGGGTTAGGGGACGGGGACGGTTTAGGGTCCAGGTGAGGGTACGACAACGCTTTAGGGGGAGCGTACGTGTGAGGGCGCGGGTTAGTGTCAGCGTACGGGTTAGGATTAGGGGACGGGTGAGGGTCAGGCTTCGGGGAAGGGTTAGGGTTAGGGTTCGGGCTAGGGTTAGGGTTAGGGGACGGGGACGGTTTAGGGTCCAGGTGAGGGTACGACAATGCTTTAGGGGGAGCGTACGTGTGAGGGCGCGGGTTAGTGTCAGCGTACGGGTTAGGATTAGGGGACGGGTGAGGGTCAGGCTTCGGGGAAGGGTTAGGGTTAGGGTTCGGGCTAGGGTTAGGGTTAGGGGACGGGGACGGTTTAGGGTCCAGGTGAGGGTACGACAACGCTTTAGGGGGAGCGTACGTGTGAGGGCGCGGGTTAGTGTCAGCGTACGGGTTAGGATTAGGGGACGGGTGAGGGTCAGGCTTCGGGGAAGGGTTAGGGCTAGGGTTCGGGCTAGGGTTAGGGTTAGGGGACGGGGACGGTTTAGGGTCCAGGTGAGGGTACGACAACGCTTTAGGGGGAGCGTACGTGTGAGGGCGCGGGTTAGTGTCAGCGTACGGGTTAGGATTAGAGGACGGGTGAGGGTCAGGCTTCGGGGAAGGGTTAGGGTTAGGGTTCGGGCTAGGGTTAGGGCACGGGGACGGGGACGGTTTAGGGTCCAGGTGAGGGTACGACAACGCTTTAGGGGGAGCGTACGTGTGAGGGCGCGGGTTAGTGTCAGTGTACGGGTTAGGATTAGGGGACGGGTGAGGGTCAGGCTTCGGGGAAGGGTTAGGGTTAGGGTTCGGGCTAGGGTTAGGGTTAGGGGACGGGGACGGTTTAGGGTCCAGGTGAGGGTACGACAACGCTTTAGGGGGAGCGTACGTGTGAGGGCGCGGGTTAGTGTCAGCGTACGGGTTAGGATTAGGGGACGGGTGAGGGTCAGGCTTCGGGGGACGGTTAGGGTTAGGGTTCGGACTAGGGTTAGGGCACGGGGACGGGGACGGTTTAGGGTCCAGGTGAGGGTACGACAACGCTTTAGGGGGAGCGTACGTGTGAGGGCGCGGGTTAGTGTCAGCGTACGGGTTAGGATTAGGGGACGGGTGAGGGTCAGGCTTCGGGGAAGGTTTAGGGTTAGGGTTCGGGCTAGGGTTAGGGTTAGGGGACGGGGACGGTTTAGGGTCCAGGTGAGGGTACGACAACGCTTTAGGGGGAGCGTACGTGTGAGGGCGCGGGTTAGTGTCAGCGTACGGGTTAGGATTAGGGGACGGGTGAGGGTCAGGCTTCGGGGAAGGGTTAGGGTTAGGGTTCGGGCTAGGGTTAGGGTTAGGGGACGGGGACGGTTTAGGGTCCAGGTGAGGGTACGACAACGCTTTAGGGGGAGCGTACGTGTGAGGGCGCGGGTTAGTGTCAGCGTACGGGTTAGGATTAGGGGACGGGTGAGGGTCAGGCTTCGGGGAAGGTTTAGGGTTAGGGTTCGGGCTAGGGTTAGGGTTAGGGGACGGGGACGGTTTAGGGTCCAGGTGAGGGTACGACAACGCTTTAGGGGGAGCGTACGTGTGAGGGCGCGGGTTAGTGTCAGCGTACGGGTTAGGATTAGGGGACGGGTGAGGGTCAGGCTTCGGGGAAGGGTTAGGGTTAGGGTTCGGGCTAGGGTTAGGGTTAGGGGACGGGGACGGTTTAGGGTCCAGGTGAGGGTACGACAACGCTTTAGGGGGAGCGTACGTGTGAGGGCGCGGGTTAGTGTCAGCGTACGGGTTAGGATTAGGGGACGGGTGAGGGTCAGGCTTCGGGGAAGGGTTAGGGTTAGGGTTCGGGCTAGGGTTAGGGTTAGGGGACGGGGACGGTTTAGGGTCCAGGTGAGGGTACGACAACGCTTTAGGGGGAGCGTACGTGTGAGGGCGCGGGTTAGTGTCAGCGTACGGGTTAGGATTAGGGGACGGGTGAGGGTCAGGCTTCGGGGAAGGGTTAGGGCTAGGGTTCGGGCTAGGGTTAGGGTTAGGGGACGGGGACGGTTTAGGGTCCAGGTGAGGGTACGACAACGCTTTAGGGGGAGCGTACGTGTGAGGGCGCGGGTTAGTGTCAGCGTACGGGTTAGGATTAGAGGACGGGTGAGGGTCAGGCTTCGGGGAAGGGTTAGGGTTAGGGTTCGGGCTAGGGTTAGGGCACGGGGACGGGGACGGTTTAGGGTCCAGGTGAGGGTACGACAACGCTTTAGGGGGAGCGTACGTGTGAGGGCGCGGGTTAGTGTCAGTGTACGGGTTAGGATTAGGGGACGGGTGAGGGTCAGGCTTCGGGGAAGGGTTAGGGTTAGGGTTCGGGCTAGGGTTAGGGTTAGGGGACGGGGACGGTTTAGGGTCCAGGTGAGGGTACGACAACGCTTTAGGGGGAGCGTACGTGTGAGGGCGCGGGTTAGTGTCAGCGTACGGGTTAGGATTAGGGGACGGGTGAGGGTCAGGCTTCGGGGGACGGTTAGGGTTAGGGTTCGGACTAGGGTTAGGGCACGGGGACGGGGACGGTTTAGGGTCCAGGTGAGGGTACGACAACGCTTTAGGGGGAGCGTACGTGTGAGGGCGCGGGTTAGTGTCAGCGTACGGGTTAGGATTAGGGGACGGGTGAGGGTCAGGCTTCGGGGAAGGTTTAGGGTTAGGGTTCGGGCTAGGGTTAGGGTTAGGGGACGGGGACGGTTTAGGGTCCAGGTGAGGGTACGACAACGCTTTAGGGGGAGCGTACGTGTGAGGGCGCGGGTTAGTGTCAGCGTACGGGTTAGGATTAGGGGACGGGTGAGGGTCAGGCTTCGGGGAAGGGTTAGGGTTAGGGTTCGGGCTAGGGTTAGGGTTAGGGGACGGGGACGGTTTAGGGTCCAGGTGAGGGTACGACAACGCTTTAGGGGGAGCGTACGTGTGAGGGCGCGGGTTAGTGTCAGCGTACGGGTTAGGATTAGGGGACGGGTGAGGGTCAGGCTTCGGGGAAGGTTTAGGGTTAGGGTTCGGGCTAGGGTTAGGGTTAGGGGACGGGGACGGTTTAGGGTCCAGGTGAGGGTACGACAACGCTTTAGGGGGAGCGTACGTGTGAGGGCGCGGGTTAGTGTCAGCGTACGGGTTAGGATTAGGGGACGGGTGAGGGTCAGGCTTCGGGGACGGGTTAGGGTTAGGGTTCGGGCTAGGGTTAGGGTTAGGGGACGGGGACGGTTTAGGGTCCAGGTGAGGGTACGACAACGCTTTAGGGGGAGCGTACGTGTGAGGGCGCGGGTTAGTGTCAGCGTACGGGTTAGGATTAGGGGACGGGTGAGGGTCAGGCTTCGGGGAAGGGTTAGGGTTAGGGTTCGGGCTAGGGTTAGGGTTAGGGGACGGGGACGGTTTAGGGTCCAGGTGAGGGTACGACAACGCTTTAGGGGGAGCGTACGTGTGAGGGCGCGGGTTAGTGTCAGCGTACGGGTTAGGATTAGGGGACGGGTGAGGGTCAGGCTTCGGGGAAGGGTTAGGGTCAGGGTTCGGGCTAGGGTTAGGGTTAGGGGACGGGGAAGGTTTAGGGTCCAGGTGAGTGTACGACAACGCTTTAGGGGGAGCGTACGTGTGAGGGCGCGGGTTAGTGTCAGCGTACGGGTTAGGATTAGGGGACGGGTGAGGGTAAGGCTTCGGGGAAGGGTTAGGGTTAGGGTTCGAGCTAGGGTTAGGGTTAGGGGACGGGGACGGTTTAGGGTCCAGGTGAGGGTACGACAACGCTTTAGGGGGAGCGTACGTGTGAGGGCGCGGGTTAGTGTCAGCGTACGGGTTAGGATTAGGGGACGGGTGAGGGTCAGGCTTCGGGGGAGGGTTAGGGTTAGGGTTCGGACTAGGGTTAGGGCACGGGGACGGGGACGGTTTAGGGTCCAGGTGAGGGTACGACAACGCTTTAGGGGGAGCGTACGTGTGAGGGCGCGGGTTAGTGTCAGCGTACGGATTAGGATTAGGGGACGGGTGAGGGTCAGGCTTCGGGGAAGGGTTAGGGTTAGGGTTCGGGCTAGGGTTAGGGTTAGGGGACGGGGACGGTTTAGGGTCCAGGTGAGGGTACGACAACGCTTTAGGGGGAGCGTACGTGTGAGGGCGCGGGTTAGTGTCAGCGTACGGGTTAGGATTAGGGGACGGGTGAGGGTCAGGCTTCGGGGAAGGGTTAGGGTTAGGGTTCGGGCTAGGGTTAGGGTTAGGGGACGGGGACGGTTTAGGGTCCAGGTGAGGGTACGACAACGCTTTAGGGGGAGCGTACGTGTGAGGGCGCGGGTTAGTGTCAGCGTACGGGTTAGGATTAAGGGACGGGTGAGGGTCAGGCTTCGGGGAAGGGTTAGGGTTAGGGTTCGGGCTAGGGTTAGGGTTAGGGGACGGGGACGGTTTAGGGTCCAGGTGAGGGTACGACAACGCTTTAGGGGGAGCGTACGTGTGAGGGCGCGGGTTAGTGTCAGCGTACGGGTTAGGATTAGGGGACGGGTGAGGGTCAGGCTTCGGGGAAGGGTTAGGGCTAGGGTTCGGGCTAGGGTTAGGGTTAGGGGACGGGGACGGTTTAGGGTCCAGGTGAGGGTACGACAACGCTTTAGGGGGAGCGTACGTGTGAGGGCGCGGGTTAGTGTCAGCGTACGGGTTAGGATTAGAGGACGGGTGAGGGTCAGGCTTCGGGGAAGGGTTAGGGTTAGGGTTCGGGCTAGGGTTAGGGTTAGGGGACGGGGACGGTTTAGGGTCCAGGTGAGGGTACGACAACGCTTTAGGGGGAGCGTACGTGTGAGGGCGCGGGTTAGTGTCAGCGTACGGTTTAGGATTAGGGGACGGGTGAGGGTCAGGCTTCGGGGAAGGGTTAGGGTTGGGGTTCGGGCTAGGGTTAGGGTTAGGGGACGGGGACGGTTTAGGGTCCAGGTGAGGGTACGACAACGATTTAGGGGGAGCGTACGTGTGAGGGCGCGGGTTAGTGTCAGCGTACGGGTTAGGATTAGGGGACGGGTGAGGGTCAGGCTTCGGGGAAGGGTTAGGTTTAGGGTTCGGGCTAGGGTTAGGGCACGGGGACGGGGACGGTTTAGGGTCCAGGTGAGGGTACGACAACGCTTTTGGGGGAGCGTACGTGTGAGGGCGCGGGTTAGTGTCAGCGTACGGGTTAGGATTAGGGGACGGGTGAGGGTCAGGCTTCGGGGGAGTGTTAGGGTTAGGGTTCGGCCTAGGGTTAGGGGACGGGGACGGGGACGGTTTAGGGTCCAGGTGAGGGTACGACAACGCTTTAGGGGGAGCGTACGTGTGAGGGCGCGGGTTAGTGTCAGCGTACGGGTTAGGATTAGGGGACGGGTGAGGGTCAGGCTTCGGGGAAGGGTTAGGGTTAGGGTTCGGGCTAGGGTTAGGGTTAGGGGACGGGGACGGTTTAGGGTCCAGGTGAGGGTACGACAACGCTTTAGGGGGAGCGTACGTGTGAGGGCGCGGGTTAGTGTCAGCGTACGGGTTAGGATTAGGGGACGGGTGAGGGTCAGGCTTCGGGGAAGGGTTAGGGTTAGGGTTCGGGCTAGGGTTAGGGTTAGGGGACGGGGACGGTTTAGGGTCCAGGTGAGGGTACGACAACGCTTTAGGGGGAGCGTACGTGTGAGGGCGCGGGTTAGTGTCAGCGTACGGGTTAGGATTAGGGGACGGGTGAGGGTCAGGCTTCGGGGAAGGGTTAGGGTTAGGGTTCGGGCTAGGGTTAGGGTTAGGGGACGGGGACGGTTTAGGGTCCAGGTGAGGGTACGACAACGCTTTAGGGGGAGCGTACGTGTGAGGGCGCGGGTTAGTGTCAGCGTACGGGTTAGGATTAGGGGACGGGTGAGGGTAAGGCTTCGGGGAAGGGTAAGGGTTAGGGTTCGAGCTAGGGTTAGGGTTAGGGGACGGGGACGGTTTAGGGTCCAGGTGAGGGTACGACAACGCTTTAGGGGGAGCGTACGTGTGAGGGCGCGGGTTAGTGTCAGCGTACGGGTTAGGATTAGGGGACGGGTGAGGGTCAGGCTTCGGGGAAGGGTTAGGGTTAGGGTTCGGGCTAGGGTTAGGGTTAGGGGACGGGGACGGTTTAGGGTCCAGGTGAGGGTACGACAACGCTTTAGGGGGAGCGTACGTGTGAGGGCGCGGGTTAGTGTCAGCGTACGGGTTAGGATTAGGGGACGGGTGAGGGTAAGGCTTCGGGGAAGGGTTAGGGTTAGGGTTCGGGCTAGGGTTAGGGTTAGGGGACGGGGACGGTTTAGGGTCCAGGTGAGGGTATGACAACGCTTTAGGGGGAGCGTACGTGTGAGGGCGCGGGTTAGTGTCAGCGTACGGGTTAGGATTAGGGGACGGGTGAGGGTCAGGCTTCGGGGAAGGGTTAGGGTTAGGGTTCGGGCTAGGGTTAGGGTTAGGGGACGGGGACGGTTTAGGGTCCAGGTGAGGGTACGACAACGATTTAGGGGGAGCGTACGTGTGAGGGCGCGGGTTAGTGTCAGCGTACGGGTTAGGATTAGGGGACGGGTGAGGTTCAGGCTTCGGGGAAGGGTTAGGGTTAGGGTTCGGGCTAGGGTTAGGGTTAGGGGACGTGGACGGTTTAGGGTCCAGGTGAGGGTACGACAACGCTTTAGGGGGAGCGTACGTGTGAGGGCGCGGGTTAGTGTCAGCGTACGGGTTAGGATTAGGGGACGGGTGAGGGTCAGGCTTCGGGGAAGGGTTAGGGTTAGGGTTCGGGCTAGGGTTAGGGTTAGGGTACGGGGACGATTTAGGGTCCAGGTGAGGGTACGACAACGCTTTAGGGGGAGCGTACGTGTGAGGGCGCGGGTTAGTGTCAGCGTACGGGTTAGGATTAGGGGACGGGTGAGGGTCAGGCTTCGGGGAAGGGTTAGGGTTAGGGTTCGGGCTAGGGTTAGGGTTAGGGGACGGGGACGGTTTAGGGTCCAGGTGAGGGTACGACAACGCTTTAGGGGGAGCGTACGTGTGAGGGCGCGGGTTAGTGTCAGCGTACGGGTTAGGATTAGGGGACGGGTGAGGGTCAGGCTTCGGGGAAGGGTTAGGGGTAGGGTTCGGGCTAGGGTGAGTGTTAGGGGACGGGGACGGTTTAGGGTCCAGGTGAGGGTACGCCAACGCTTTAGGGGGAGCGTACGTGTGAGGGTGCGGGTTAGTGTCAGCGTACGGGTTAGGATTAGGGGATGGGTGAGGGTCAGGCTTCGGGGAAGGGTTAGGGTTAGGGTTCGGGCTAGGGTTAGGGTTAGGGGACGGGGACGGTTTAGGGTCCAGGTGAGGGTACGACAACGCTTTAGGGGGAGCGTACGTGTGAGGGCGCGGGTTAGTGTCAGCGTACGGGTTAGGATTAGGGGACGGGTGAGGGTCAGGCTTCGGGGAAGGTTTAGGGTTAGGGTTCGGGCTAGGGTTAGGGTTAGGGGACGGGGACGGTTTAGGGTCCAGGTGAGGGTACGACAACGATTTAGGGGGAGCGTACGTGTGAGGGCGTGGGTTAGTGTCAGCGTACGGGTTAGGATTAGGGGACGGGTGAGGGTCAGGCTTCGGGGAAGGGTTAGGGTTAGGGTTCGGGCTAGGGTTAGGGCACGGGGACGGGGACGGTTTAGGGTCCAGGTGAGGGTACGACAACGCCTTAGGGGGAGCGTACGTGTGAGGGCGCGGGTTAGTGTCAGCGTACGGGTTAGGATTAGGGGACGGGTGAGGGTCAGGCTTCGGGGGAGGGTTAGGGTTAGGGTTCGGGCTAGGGTTAGGGTTAGGGGACGGGGACGGTTTAGGGTCCAGGTGAGGGTACGACAACGCTTTAGGGGGAGCGTACGTGTGAGGGCGCGGGTTAGTGTCAGCGTACGGGTTAGGATTAGGGGACGGGTGAGGGTCAGGCTTCGGGGAAGGGTTAGGGTTAGGGTTCGGGCTAGGGTTAGGGTTAGGGGACGGGGACGGTTTAGGGTCCAGGTGAGGGTACGACAACGCTTTAGGGGGAGCGTACGTGTGAGGGCGCGGGTTAGTGTCAGCGTACGGGTTAGGATTAGGGGACGGGTGAGGGTCAGGCTTCGGGGAAGGGTTAGGGTTAGGGTTCGGGCTAGGGTTAGGGTTAGGGGACGGGGACGGTTTAGGGTCCAGGTGAGGGTACGACAACGATTTAGGGGGAGCGTACGTGTGAGGGCGCGGGTTAGTGTCAGCGTACAGGTTAGGATTAGGGGACGGGTGAGGGTCAGGCTTCGGGGAAGGGTTAGGGTTAGGGTTCGGGCTAGGGTTAGGGCACGGGGACGGGGACGGTTTAGGGTCCAGGTGAGGGTACGACAACGCTTTAGGGGGAGCGTACGTGTGAGGGCGCGGGTTAGTGTCAGCGTACGGGTTAGGATTAGGGGACGGGTGAGGGTCAGGCTTCGGGGAAGGGTTAGGGTTAGGGTTCGGGCTAGGGTTAGTGTTAGGGGACGGGGACGGTTTAGGGTCCAGGTGAGGGTACGACAACGCTTTAGGGGGAGCGTACGTGTGAGGGCGCGGGTTAGTGTCAGCGTACGGGTTAGGATTAGGGGACGGGTGAGGGTCAGGCTTCGGGGAAGGGTTAGGGTTAGGGTTCGGGCTAGGGTTAGGGTTAGGGGACGGGGACGGTTTAGGGTCCAGGTGAGGGTACGACAACGCTTTAGGGGGAGCGTACGTGTGAGGGCGCGGGTTAGTGTCAGCGTACGGGTTAGGATTAGGGGACGGGTGAGGGTCAGGCTTCGGGGAAGGTTTAGGGTTAGGGTTCGGGCTAGGGTTAGGGTTAGGGGACGGGGACGGTTTAGGGTCCAGGTGAGGGTACGACAACGATTTAGGGGGAGCGTACGTGTGAGGGCGCGGGTTAGTGTCAGCGTACGGGTTAGGATTAGGGGACCGGTGAGGGTCAGGCTTCGGGGAAGGGTTAGGGTTAGGGTTCGGGCTAGGGTTAGGGCACGGGGACGGGGACGGTTTAGGGTCCAGGTGAGGGTACGACAACGCTTTAGGGGGAGCGTACGTGTGAGGGCGCGGGTTAGTGTCAGCGTACGGGTTAGGATTAGGGGACGGGTGAGGGTCAGGCTTCGGGGAAGGTTTAGGGTTAGGGTTCGGGCTAGGGTTAGGGTTAGGGGACGGGGACTGTTTAGGGTCCAGGTGAGGGTACGACAACGATTTAGGGGGAGCGTACGTGTGAGGGCGCGGGTTAGTGTCAGCGTACGGGTTAGGATTAGGGGACGGGTGAGGGTCAGGCTTCGGGGAAGGGTTAGGGTTAGGGTTCGGGCTAGGGTTAGGGCACGGGGACGGGGACGGTTTAGGGTCCAGGTGAGGGTACGACAACGCTTTAGGGGGAGCGTACGTGTGAGGGCGCAGGTTAGTGTCAGCGTACGGGTTAGGATTAGGGGACGGGTGAGGGTCAGGCTTCGGGGGAGGGTTAGGGTTAGGGTTCGGGCTAGGGTTAGGGTTAGGGGACGGGGACGGTTTAGGGTCCAGGTGAGGGTACGACAACGCTTTAGGGGAAGCGTACGTGTGAGGGCGCGGGTTAGTGTCAGCGTACGGGTTAGGATTAGGGGACGGGTGAGGGTCAGGCTTCGGGGAAGGTTTAGGGTTAGGGTTCGGGCTAGGGTTAGGGTTAGGGGACGGGGACGGTTTAGGGTCCAGGTGAGGGTACGACAACGATTTAGGGGGAGCGTACGTGTGAGGGCGCGGGTTAGTGTCAGCGTACGGGTTAGGATTAGGGGACGGGTGAGGGTCAGGCTTCGGGGAAGGGTTAGGGTTAGGGTTCGGGCTAGGGTTAGGGCACGGGGACGGGGACGGTTTAGGGTCCAGGTGAGGGTACGACAACGCTTTAGGGGGAGCGTACGTGTGAGGGCGCGGGTTAGTGTCAGCGTACGGGTTAGGATTAGGGGACGGGTGAGGGTCAGGCTTCGGGGGAGGATTAGGGTTAGGGTTCGGGCTAGGGTTAGGGTTAGGGGACGGGGACGGTTTAGGGTCCAGGTGCGGGTACGACAACGCTTTAGGGGGAGCGTACGTGTGAGGGCGCGGGTTAGTGTCAGCGTACGGGTTAGGATTAGGGGACGGGTGAGGGTCAGGCTTCGGGGAAGGGATAGGGTTAGGGTTCGGGCTAGGGTTAGGGTTAGGGGACGGGGACGGTTTAGGGTCCAGGTGAGGGTACGACAACGCTTTAGGGGGAGCGTACGTGTGAGGGCGCGGGTTAGTGTCAGCGTACGGGTTAGGATTAGGGGACGGGTGAGGGTCAGGCTTCGGGGAAGGGTTAGGGCTAGGGTTCGGGCTAGGGTTAGGGTTAGGGGACGGGGACGGTTTAGGGTCCAGGTGAGGGTACGACAACGCTTTAGGGGGAGCGTACGTGTGAGGGCGCGGGTTAGTGTCAGCGTACGGGTTAGGATTAGAGGACGGGTGAGGGTCAGGCTTCGGGGAAGGGTTAGGGTTAGGGTTCGGGCTAGGGTTAGGGCACGGGGACGGGGACGGTTTAGGGTCCAGGTGAGGGTACGACAACGCTTTAGGGGGAGCGTACGTGTGAGGGCGCGGGTTAGTGTCAGTGTACGGGTTAGGATTAGGGGACGGGTGAGGGTCAGGCTTCGGGGGAGGGTTAGGGTTAGGGTTCGGGCTAGGGTTAGAGTTAGGGGACGGGGACGGTTTAGGGTCCAGGTGAGGGTACGACAACGCTTTAGGGGGAGCGTACGTGTGAGGGCGCGGGTTAGTGTCAGCGTACGGGTTAGGATTAGGGGACGGGTGAGGGTCAGGCTTCGGGGGACGGTTAGGGTTAGGGTTCGGACTAGGGTTAGGGCACGGGGACGGGGACGGTTTAGGGTCCAGGTGAGGGTACGACAACGCTTTAGGGGGAGCGTACGTGTGAGGGCGCGGGTTAGTGTCAGCGTACGGGTTAGGATTAGGGGACGGGTGAGGGTCAGGCTTCGGGGAAGGTTTAGGGTTAGGGTTCGGGCTAGGGTTAGGGTTAGGGGACGGGGACGGTTTAGGGTCCAGGTGAGGGTACGACAACGCTTTAGGGGGAGCGTACGTGTGAGGGCGCGGGTTAGTGTCAGCGTACGGGTTAGGATTAGGGAACGGGTGAGGGTCAGGCTTCGGGGAAGGGTTAGGGTTAGGGTTCGGGCTAGGGTTAGGGTTAGGGGACGGGGACGGTTTAGGGTCCAGGTGAGGGTACGACAACGCTTTAGGGGGAGCGTACGTGTGAGGGCGCGGGTTAGTGTCAGCGTACGGGTTAGGATTAGGGGACGGGTGAGGGTCAGGCTTCGGGGAAGGTTTAGGGTTAGGGTTCGGGCTAGGGTTAGGGTTAGGGGACGGGGACGGTTTAGGGTCCAGGTGAGGGTACGACAACGCTTTAGGGGGAGCGTACGTGTGAGGGCGCGGGTTAGTGTCAGCGTACGGGTTAGGATTAGGGGACGGGTGAGGGTCAGGCTTCGGGGACGGGTTAGGGTTAGGGTTCGGGCTAGGGTTAGGGTTAGGGGACGGGGACGGTTTAGGGTCCAGGTGAGGGTACGACAACGCTTTAGGGGGAGCGTACGTGTGAGGGCGCGGGTTAGTGTCAGCGTACGGGTTAGGATTAGGGGACGGGTGAGGGTCAGGCTTCGGGGAAGGGTTAGGGTTAGGGTTCGGGCTAGGGTTAGGGTTAGGGGACGGGGACGGTTTAGGGTCCAGGTGAGGGTACGACAACGCTTTAGGGGGAGCGTACGTGTGAGGGCGCGGGTTAGTGTCAGCGTACGGGTTAGGATTAGGGGACGGGTGAGGGTCAGGCTTCGGGGAAGGGTTAGGGTCAGGGTTCGGGCTAGGGTTAGGGTTAGGGGACGGGGAAGGTTTAGGGTCCAGGTGAGGGTACGACAACGCTTTAGGGGGAGCGTACGTGTGAGGGCGCGGGTTAGTGTCAGCGTACGGGTTAGGATTAGGGGACGGGTGAGGGTAAGGCTTCGGGGAAGGGTTAGGGTTAGGGTTCGAGCTAGGGTTAGGGTTAGGGGACGGGGACGGTTTAGGGTCCAGGTGAGGGTACGACAACGCTTTAGGGGGAGCGTACGTGTGAGGGCGCGGGTTAGTGTCAGCGTACGGTTTAGGATTAGGGGACGGGTGAGGGTCAGGCTTCGGGGGAGGGTTAGGGTTAGGGTTCGGACTAGGGTTAGGGCACGGGGACGGGGACGGTTTAGGGTCCAGGTGAGGGTACGACAACGCTTTAGGGGGAGCGTACGTGTGAGGGCGCGGGTTAGTGTCAGCGTACGGATTAGGATTAGGGGACGGGTGAGGGTCAGGCTTCGGGGAAGGGTTAGGGTTAGGGTTCGGGCTAGGGTTAGGGTTAGGGGACGGGGACGGTTTAGGGTCCAGGTGAGGGTACGACAACGCTTTAGGGGGAGCGTACGTGTGAGGGCGCGGGTTAGTGTCAGCGTACGGGTTAGGATTAGGGGACGGGTGAGGGTCAGGCTTCGGGGAAGGGTTAGGGTTAGGGTTCGGGCTAGGGTTAGGGTTAGGGGACGGGGACGGTTTAGGGTCCAGGTGAGGGTACGACAACGCTTTAGGGGGAGCGTACGTGTGAGGGCGCGGGTTAGTGTCAGCGTACGGGTTAGGATTAGGGGACGGGTGAGGGTCAGGCTTCGGGGAAGGGTTAGGGTTAGGGTTCGGGCTAGGGTTAGGGTTAGGGGACGGGGACGGTTTAGGGTCCAGGTGAGGGTACGACAACGCTTTAGGGGGAGCGTACGTGTGAGGGCGCGGGTTAGTGTCAGCGTACGGGTTAGGATTAGGGGACGGGTGAGGGTCAGGCTTCGGGGAAGGGTTAGGGCTAGGGTTCGGGCTAGGGTTAGGGTTAGGGGACGGGGACGGTTTAGGGTCCAGGTGAGGGTACGACAACGCTTTAGGGGGAGCGTACGTGTGAGGGCGCGGGTTAGTGTCAGCGTACGGGTTAGGATTAGAGGACGGGTGTGGGTCAGGCTTCGGGGAAGGGTTAGGGTTAGGGTTCGGGCTAGGGTTAGGGTTAGGGGACGGGGACGGTTTAGGGTCCAGGTGAGGGTACGACAACGCTTTAGGGGGAGCGTACGTGTGAGGGCGCGGGTTAGTGTCAGCGTACGGTTTAGGATTAGGGGACGGGTGAGGGTCAGGCTTCGGGGAAGGGTTAGGGTTAGGGTTCGGGCTAGGGTTAGGGTTAGGGGACGGGGACGGTTTAGGGTCCAGGTGAGGGTACGACAACGATTTAGGGGGAGCGTACGTGTGAGGGCGCGGGTTAGTGTCAGCGTACGGGTTAGGATTAGGGGACGGGTGAGGGTCAGGCTTCGGGGAAGGGTTAGGTTTAGGGTTCGGGCTAGGGTTAGGGCACGGGGACGGGGACGGTTTAGGGTCCAGGTGAGGGTACGACAACGCTTTAGGGGGAGCGTACGTGTGAGGGCGCGGGTTAGTGTCAGCGTACGGGTTAGGATTAGGGGACGGGTGAGGGTCAGGCTTCGGGGGAGTGTTAGGGTTAGGGTTCGGCCTAGGGTTAGGGGACGGGGACGGGGACGGTTTAGGGTCCAGGTGAGGGTACGACAACGCTTTAGGGGGAGCGTACGTGTGAGGGCGCGGGTTAGTGTCAGCGTACGGGTTAGGATTAGGGGACGGGTGAGGGTCAGGCTTCGGGGAAGGTTTAGGGTTAGGGTTCGGGCTAGGGTTAGGGTTAGGGGACGGGGACGGTTTAGGGTCCAGGTGAGGGTACGACAACGATTTAGGGGGAGCGTACGTGTGAGGGCGCGGGTTAGTGTCAGCGTACGGGTTAGGATTAGGGGACGGGTGAGGGTCAGGCTTCGGGGAAGGGTTAGGGTTAGGGTTCGGGCTAGGGTTAGGGCACGGGGACGGGGACGGTTTAGGGTCCAGGTGAGGGTACGACAACGCCTTAGGGGGAGCGTACGTGTGAGGGCGCGGGTTAGTGTCAGCGTACGGGTTAGGATTAGGGGACGGGTGAGGGTCAGGCTTCGGGGAAGGATTAGGGTTAGGGTTCGGGCTAGGGTTAGGGTTAGGGGACGGGGACGGTTTAGGGTCCAGGTGAGGGTACGACAACGCTTTAGGGGGAGCGTACGTGTGAGGGCGCGGGTTAGTGTCAGCGTACGGGTTAGGATTAGGGGACGGGTGAGGGTAAGGCTTCGGGGAAGGGTAAGGGTTAGGGTTCGAGCTAGGGTTAGGGTTAGGGGACGGGGACGGTTTAGGGTCCAGGTGAGGGTACGACAACGCTTTAGGGGGAGCGTACGTGTGAGGGCGCGGGTTAGTGTCAGCGTACGGGTTAGGATTAGGGGACGGGTGAGGGTCAGGCTTCGGGGAAGGGTTAGGGTTAGGGTTCGGGCTAGGGTTAGGGTTAGGGGACGGGGACGGTTTAGGGTCCAGGTGAGGGTACGACAACGCTTTAGGGGGAGCGTACGTGTGAGGGCGCGGGTTAGTGTCAGCGTACGGGTTAGGATTAGGGGACGGGTGAGGGTCAGGCTTCGGGGAAGGGTTAGGGTTAGGGTTCGGGCTAGGGTTAGGGTTAGGGGACGGGGACGGTTTAGGGTCCAGGTGAGGGTACGACAACGCTTTAGGGGGAGCGTACGTGTGAGGGCGCGGGTTAGTGTCAGCGTACGGGTTAGGATTAGGGGACGGGTGAGGGTAAGGCTTCGGGGAAGGGTTAGGGTTAGGGTTCGGGCTAGGGTTAGGGTTAGGGGACGGGGACGGTTTAGGGTCCAGGTGAGGGTATGACAACGCTTTAGGGGGAGCGTACGTGTGAGGGCGCGGGTTAGTGTCAGCGTATGGGTTAGGATTAGGGGACGGGTGAGGGTCAGGCTTCGGGGAAGGGTTAGGGTTAGGGTTCGGGCTAGGGTTAGGGTTAGGGGACGGGGACGGTTTAGGGTCCAGGTGAGGGTACGACAACGCTTTAGGGGGAGCGTACGTGTGAGGGCGCGGGTTAGTGTCAGCGTACGGGTTAGGATTAGGGGACGGGTGAGGGTCAGGCTTCGGGTAAGGGTTAGGGTTAGGGTTCGGGCTAGGGTTAGGGTTAGGGGACGGGGACGGTTTAGGGTCCAGGTGAGGGTACGACAACGATTTAGGGGGAGCGTACGTGTGAGGGCGCGGGTTAGTGTCAGCGTACGGGTTAGGATTAGGGGACGGGTGAGGTTCAGGCTTCGGGGAAGGGTTAGGGTTAGGGTTCGGGCTAGGGTTAGGGTTAGGGGACGGGGACGGTTTAGGGTCCAGGTGAGGGTACGACAACGCTTTAGGGGGAGCGTACGTGTGAGGGCGCGGGTTAGTGTCAGCGTACGGGTTAGGATTAGGGGACGGGTGAGGGTCAGGCTTCGGGGAAGGGTTAGGGTTAGGGTTCGGGCTAGGGTTAGGGTTAGGGTACGGGGACGGTTTAGGGTCCAGGTGAGGGTACGACAACGCTTTAGGGGGAGCGTACGTGTGAGGGCGCGGGTTAGTGTCAGCGTACGGGTTAGGATTAGGGGACGGGTGAGGGTCAGGCTTCGGGGAAGGGTTAGGGTTAGGGTTCGGGCTAGGGTTAGGGTTAGGGGACGGGGACGGTTTAGGGTCCAGGTGAGGGTACGACAACGCTTTAGGGGGAGCGTACGTGTGAGGGCGCGGGTTAGTGTCAGCGTACGGGTTAGGATTAGGAGACGGGTGAGGGTCAGGCTTCGGGGAAGGGTTAGGGGTAGGGTTCGGGCTAGGGTTAGTGTTAGGGGACGGGGACGGTTTAGGGTCCAGGTGAGGGTACGCCAACGCTTTAGGGGGAGCGTACGTGTGAGGGTGCGGGTTAGTGTCAGCGTACGGGTTAGGATTAGGGGACGGGTGAGGGTCAGGCTTCGGGGAAGGGTTAGGGTTAGGGTTCGGGCTAGGGTTAGGGTTAGGGGACGGGGACGGTTTAGGGTCCAGGTGAGGGTACGACAACGCTTTAGGGGGAGCGTACGTGTGAGGGCGCGGGTTAGTGTCAGCGTACGGGTTAGGATTAGGGGACGGGTGAGGGTCAGGCTTCGGGGAAGGTTTAGGGTTAGGGTTCGGGCTAGGGTTAGGGTTAGGGGACGGGGACGGTTTAGGGTCCAGGTGAGGGTACGACAACGATTTAGGGGGAGCGTACGTGTGAGGGCGCGGGTTAGTGTCAGCGTACGGGTTAGGATTAGGGGACGGGTGAGGGTCAGGCTTCGGGGAAGGGTTAGGGTTAGGGTTCGGGCTAGGGTTAGGGCACGGGGACGGGGACGGTTTAGGGTCCAGGTGAGGGTACGACAACGCCTTAGGGGGAGCGTACGTGTGAGGGTGCGGGTTAGTGTCAGCGTACGGGTTAGGATTAGGGGACGGGTGAGGGTCAGGCTTCGGGGAAGGGTTAGGGTTAGGGTTCGGGCTAGGGTTAGGGTTAGGGGACGGGGACGGTTTAGGGTCCAGGTGAGTGTACGACAACGCTTTAGGGGGAGCGTACGTGTGAGGGCGCGGGTTAGTGTCAGCGTACGGGTTAGGATTAGGGGACGGGTGAGGGTCAGGCTTCGGGGAAGGTTTAGGGTTAGGGTTCGGGCTAGGGTTAGGGTTAGGGGACGGGGACGGTTTAGGGTCCAGGTGAGGGTACGACAACGATTTAGGGGGAGCGTACGTGTGAGGGCGCGGGTTAGTGTCAGCGTACGGGTTAGGATTAGGGGACGGGTGAGGGTCAGGCTTCGGGGAAGGGTTAGGGTTAGGGTTCGGGCTAGGGTTAGGGCACGGGGACGGGGACGGTTTAGGGTCCAGGTGAGGGTACGACAACGCCTTAGGGGGAGCGTACGTGTGAGGGCGCGGGTTAGTGTCAGCGTACGGGTTAGGATTAGGGGACGGGTGAGGGTCAGGCTTCGGGGGAGGGTTAGGGTTAGGGTTCGGGCTAGGGTTAGGGTTAGGGGACGGGGACGGTTTAGGGTCCAGGTGAGGGTACGACAACGCTTTAGGGGGAGCGTACGTGTGAGGGCGCGGGTTAGTGTCAGCGTACGGGTTAGGATTAGGGGACGGGTGAGGGTCAGGCTTCGGGGAAGGGTTAGGGTTAGGGTTCGGGCTAGGGTTAGGGTTAGGGGACGGGGACGGTTTAGGGTCCAGGTGAGGGTACGACAACGCTTTAGGGGGAGCGTACGTGTGAGGGCGCGGGTTAGTGTCAGCGTACGGGTTAGGATTAGGGGACGGGTGAGGGTCAGGCTTCGGGGAAGGGTTAGGGTTAGGGTTCGGGCTAGGGTTAGGGTTAGGGGACGGGGACGGTTTAGGGTCCAGGTGAGGGTACGACAACGATTTAGGGGGAGCGTACGTGTGAGGGCGCGGGTTAGTGTCAGCGTACAGGTTAGGATTAGGGGACGGGTGAGGGTCAGGCTTCGGGGAAGGGTTAGGGTTAGGGTTCGGGCTAGGGTTAGGGCACGGGGACGGGGACGGTTTAGGGTCCAGGTGAGGGTACGACAACGCTTTAGGGGGAGCGTACGTGTGAGGGCGCGGGTTAGTGTCAGCGTACGGGTTAGGATTAGGGGACGGGTGAGGGTCAGGCTTCGGGGAAGGGTTAGGGTTAGGGTTCGGGCTAGGGTTAGTGTTAGGGGACGGGGACGGTTTAGGGTCCAGGTGAGGGTACGACAACGCTTTAGGGGGAGCGTACGTGTGAGGGCGCGGGTTAGTGTCAGCGTACGGGTTAGGATTAGGGGACGGGTGAGGGTCAGGCTTCGGGGAAGGGTTAGGGTTAGGGTTCGGGCTAGGGTTAGGGTTAGGGGACGGGGACGGTTTAGGGTCCAGGTGAGGGTACGACAACGCTTTAGGGGGAGCGTACGTGTGAGGGCGCGGGTTAGTGTCAGCGTACGGGTTAGGATTAGGGGACGGGTGAGGGTCAGGCTTCGGGGAAGGTTTAGGGTTAGGGTTCGGGCTAGGGTTAGGGTTAGGGGACGGGGACGGTTTAGGGTCCAGGTGAGGGTACGACAACGATTTAGGGGGAGCGTACGTGTGAGGGCGCGGGTTAGTGTCAGCGTACGGGTTAGGATTAGGGGACCGGTGAGGGTCAGGCTTCGGGGAAGGGTTAGGGTTAGGGTTCGGGCTAGGGTTAGGGCACGGGGACGGGGACGGTTTAGGGTCCAGGTGAGGGTACGACAACGCTTTAGGGGGAGCGTACGTGTGAGGGCGCGGGTTAGTGTCAGCGTACGGGTTAGGATTAGGGGACGGGTGAGGGTCAGGCTTCGGGGAAGGTTTAGGGTTAGGGTTCGGGCTAGGGTTAGGGTTAGGGGACGGGGACTGTTTAGGGTCCAGGTGAGGGTACGACAACGATTTAGGGGGAGCGTACGTGTGAGGGCGCGGGTTAGTGTCAGCGTACGGGTTAGGATTAGGGGACGGGTGAGGGTCAGGCTTCGGGGAAGGGTTAGGGGTAGGGTTCGGGCTAGGGTTAGTGTTAGGGGACGGGGACGGTTTAGGGTCCAGGTGAGGGTACGCCAACGCTTTAGGGGGAGCGTACGTGTGAGGGTGCGGGTTAGTGTCAGCGTACGGGTTAGGATTAGGGGACGGGTGAGGGTCAGGCTTCGGGGAAGGGTTAGGGTTAGGGTTCGGGCTAGGGTTAGGGTTAGGGGACGGGGACGGTTTAGGGTCCAGGTGAGGGTACGACAACGCTTTAGGGGGAGCGTACGTGTGAGGGCGCGGGTTAGTGTCAGCGTACGGGTTAGGATTAGGGGACGGGTGAGGGTCAGGCTTCGGGGAAGGTTTAGGGTTAGGGTTCGGGCTAGGGTTAGGGTTAGGGGACGGGGACGGTTTAGGGTCCAGGTGAGGGTACGACAACGATTTAGGGGGAGCGTACGTGTGAGGGCGCGGGTTAGTGTCAGCGTACGGGTTAGGATTAGGGGACGGGTGAGGGTCAGGCTTCGGGGAAGGGTTAGGGTTAGGGTTCGGGCTAGGGTTAGGGCACGGGGACGGGGACGGTTTAGGGTCCAGGTGAGGGTACGACAACGCCTTAGGGGGAGCGTACGTGTGAGGGCGCGGGTTAGTGTCAGCGTACGGGTTAGGATTAGGGGACGGGTGAGGGTCAGGCTTCGGGGGAGGGTTAGGGTTAGGGTTCGGGCTAGGGTTAGGGTTAGGGGACGGGGACGGTTTAGGGTCCAGGTGAGGGTACGACAACGCTTTAGGGGGAGCGTACGTGTGAGGGCGCGGGTTAGTGTCAGCGTACGGGTTAGGATTAGGGGACGGGTGAGGGTCAGGCTTCGGGGAAGGGTTAGGGTTAGGGTTCGGGCTAGGGTTAGGGTTAGGGGACGGGGACGGTTTAGGGTCCAGGTGAGGGTACGACAACGCTTTAGGGGGAGCGTACGTGTGAGGGCGCGGGTTAGTGTCAGCGTACGGGTTAGGATTAGGGGACGGGTGAGGGTCAGGCTTCGGGGAAGGGTTAGGGTTAGGGTTCGGGCTAGGGTTAGGGTTAGGGGACGGGGACGGTTTAGGGTCCAGGTGAGGGTACGACAACGATTTAGGGGGAGCGTACGTGTGAGGGCGCGGGTTAGTGTCAGCGTACAGGTTAGGATTAGGGGACGGGTGAGGGTCAGGCTTCGGGGAAGGGTTAGGGTTAGGGTTCGGGCTAGGGTTAGGGCACGGGGACGGGGACGGTTTAGGGTCCAGGTGAGGGTACGACAACGCTTTAGGGGGAGCGTACGTGTGAGGGCGCGGGTTAGTGTCAGCGTACGGGTTAGGATTAGGGGACGGGTGAGGGTCAGGCTTCGGGGAAGGGTTAGGGTTAGGGTTCGGGCTAGGGTTAGTGTTAGGGGACGGGGACGGTTTAGGGTCCAGGTGAGGGTACGACAACGCTTTAGGGGGAGCGTACGTGTGAGGGCGCGGGTTAGTGTCAGCGTACGGGTTAGGATTAGGGGACGGGTGAGGGTCAGGCTTCGGGGAAGGGTTAGGGTTAGGGTTCGGGCTAGGGTTAGGGTTAGGGGACGGGGACGGTTTAGGGTCCAGGTGAGGGTACGACAACGCTTTAGGGGGAGCGTACGTGTGAGGGCGCGGGTTAGTGTCAGCGTACGGGTTAGGATTAGGGGACGGGTGAGGGTCAGGCTTCGGGGAAGGTTTAGGGTTAGGGTTCGGGCTAGGGTTAGGGTTAGGGGACGGGGACGGTTTAGGGTCCAGGTGAGGGTACGACAACGATTTAGGGGGAGCGTACGTGTGAGGGCGCGGGTTAGTGTCAGCGTACGGGTTAGGATTAGGGGACCGGTGAGGGTCAGGCTTCGGGGAAGGGTTAGGGTTAGGGTTCGGGCTAGGGTTAGGGCACGGGGACGGGGACGGTTTAGGGTCCAGGTGAGGGTACGACAACGCTTTAGGGGGAGCGTACGTGTGAGGGCGCGGGTTAGTGTCAGCGTACGGGTTAGGATTAGGGGACGGGTGAGGGTCAGGCTTCGGGGAAGGTTTAGGGTTAGGGTTCGGGCTAGGGTTAGGGTTAGGGGACGGGGACTGTTTAGGGTCCAGGTGAGGGTACGACAACGATTTAGGGGGAGCGTACGTGTGAGGGCGCGGGTTAGTGTCAGCGTACGGGTTAGGATTAGGGGACGGGTGAGGGTCAGGCTTCGGGGAAGGGTTAGGGGTAGGGTTCGGGCTAGGGTTAGTGTTAGGGGACGGGGACGGTTTAGGGTCCAGGTGAGGGTACGCCAACGCTTTAGGGGGAGCGTACGTGTGAGGGTGCGGGTTAGTGTCAGCGTACGGGTTAGGATTAGGGGACGGGTGAGGGTCAGGCTTCGGGGAAGGGTTAGGGTTAGGGTTCGGGCTAGGGTTAGGGTTAGGGGACGGGGACGGTTTAGGGTCCAGGTGAGGGTACGACAACGCTTTAGGGGGAGCGTACGTGTGAGGGCGCGGGTTAGTGTCAGCGTACGGGTTAGGATTAGGGGACGGGTGAGGGTCAGGCTTCGGGGAAGGTTTAGGGTTAGGGTTCGGGCTAGGGTTAGGGTTAGGGGACGGGGACGGTTTAGGGTCCAGGTGAGGGTACGACAACGATTTAGGGGGAGCGTACGTGTGAGGGCGCGGGTTAGTGTCAGCGTACGGGTTAGGATTAGGGGACGGGTGAGGGTCAGGCTTCGGGGAAGGGTTAGGGTTAGGGTTCGGGCTAGGGTTAGGGCACGGGGACGGGGACGGTTTAGGGTCCAGGTGAGGGTACGACAACGCCTTAGGGGGAGCGTACGTGTGAGGGCGCGGGTTAGTGTCAGCGTACGGGTTAGGATTAGGGGACGGGTGAGGGTCAGGCTTCGGGGGAGGGTTAGGGTTAGGGTTCGGGCTAGGGTTAGGGTTAGGGGACGGGGACGGTTTAGGGTCCAGGTGAGGGTACGACAACGCTTTAGGGGGAGCGTACGTGTGAGGGCGCGGGTTAGTGTCAGCGTACGGGTTAGGATTAGGGGACGGGTGAGGGTCAGGCTTCGGGGAAGGGTTAGGGTTAGGGTTCGGGCTAGGGTTAGGGTTAGGGGACGGGGACGGTTTAGGGTCCAGGTGAGGGTACGACAACGCTTTAGGGGGAGCGTACGTGTGAGGGCGCGGGTTAGTGTCAGCGTACGGGTTAGGATTAGGGGACGGGTGAGGGTCAGGCTTCGGGGAAGGGTTAGGGTTAGGGTTCGGGCTAGGGTTAGGGTTAGGGGACGGGGACGGTTTAGGGTCCAGGTGAGGGTACGACAACGATTTAGGGGGAGCGTACGTGTGAGGGCGCGGGTTAGTGTCAGCGTACAGGTTAGGATTAGGGGACGGGTGAGGGTCAGGCTTCGGGGAAGGGTTAGGGTTAGGGTTCGGGCTAGGGTTAGGGCACGGGGACGGGGACGGTTTAGGGTCCAGGTGAGGGTACGACAACGCTTTAGGGGGAGCGTACGTGTGAGGGCGCGGGTTAGTGTCAGCGTACGGGTTAGGATTAGGGGACGGGTGAGGGTCAGGCTTCGGGGAAGGGTTAGGGTTAGGGTTCGGGCTAGGGTTAGGGGACGGGGACGGGGACGGTTTAGGGTCCAGGTGAGGGTACGACAACGCTTTAGGGGGAGCGTACGTGTGAGGGCGCGGGTTAGTGTCAGCGTACGGGTTAGGATTAGGGGACGGGTGAGGGTCAGGCTTCGGGGAAGGGTTAGGGTTAGGGTTCGGGCTAGGGTTAGGGTTAGGGGACGGGGACGGTTTAGGGTCCAGGTGAGGGTACGACAACGCTTTAGGGGGAGCGTACGTGTGAGGGCGCGGGTTAGTGTCAGCGTACGGGTTAGGATTAGGGGACGGGTGAGGGTCAGGCTTCGGGGAAGGTTTAGGGTTAGGGTTCGGGCTAGGGTTAGGGTTAGGGGACGGGGACGGTTTAGGGTCCAGGTGAGGGTACGACAACGATTTAGGGGGAGCGTACGTGTGAGGGCGCGGGTTAGTGTCAGCGTACGGGTTAGGATTAGGGGACCGGTGAGGGTCAGGCTTCGGGGAAGGGTTAGGGTTAGGGTTCGGGCTAGGGTTAGGGCACGGGGACGGGGACGGTTTAGGGTCCAGGTGAGGGTACGACAACGCTTTAGGGGGAGCGTACGTGTGAGGGCGCGGGTTAGTGTCAGCGTACGGGTTAGGATTAGGGGACGGGTGAGGGTCAGGCTTCGGGGAAGGTTTAGGGTTAGGGTTCGGGCTAGGGTTAGGGTTAGGGGACGGGGACTGTTTAGGGTCCAGGTGAGGGTACGACAACGATTTAGGGGGAGCGTACGTGTGAGGGCGCGGGTTAGTGTCAGCGTACGGGTTAGGATTAGGGGACGGGTGAGGGTCAGGCTTCGGGGAAGGGTTAGGGTTAGGGTTCGGGCTAGGGTTAGGGCACGGGGACGGGGACGGTTTAGGGTCCAGGTGAGGGTACGACAACGCTTTAGGGGGAGCGTACGTGTGAGGGCGCAGGTTAGTGTCAGCGTACGGGTTAGGATTAGGGGACGGGTGAGGGTCAGGCTTCGGGGGAGGGTTAGGGTTAGGGTTCGGGCTAGGGTTAGGGTTAGGGGACGGGGACGGTTTAGGGTCCAGGTGAGGGTACGACAACGCTTTAGGGGAAGCGTACGTGTGAGGGCGCGGGTTAGTGTCAGCGTACGGGTTAGGATTAGGGGACGGGTGAGGGTCAGGCTTCGGGGAAGGTTTAGGGTTAGGGTTCGGGCTAGGGTTAGGGTTAGGGGACGGGGACGGTTTAGGGTCCAGGTGAGGGTACGACAACGATTTAGGGGGAGCGTACGTGTGAGGGCGCGGGTTAGTGTCAGCGTACGGGTTAGGATTAGGGGACGGGTGAGGGTCAGGCTTCGGGGAAGGGTTAGGGTTAGGGTTCGGGCTAGGGTTAGGGCACGGGGACGGGGACGGTTTAGGGTCCAGGTGAGGGTACGACAACGCTTTAGGGGGAGCGTACGTGTGAGGGCGCGGGTTAGTGTCAGCGTACGGGTTAGGATTAGGGGACGGGTGAGGGTCAGGCTTCGGGGGAGGATTAGGGTTAGGGTTCGGGCTAGGGTTAGGGTTAGGGGACGGGGACGGTTTAGGGTCCAGGTGCGGGTACGACAACGCTTTAGGGGGAGCGTACGTGTGAGGGCGCGGGTTAGTGTCAGCGTACGGGTTAGGATTAGGGGACGGGTGAGGGTCAGGCTTCGGGGAAGGGATAGGGTTAGGGTTCGGGCTAGGGTTAGGGTTAGGGGACGGGGACGGTTTAGGGTCCAGGTGAGGGTACGACAACGCTTTAGGGGGAGCGTACGTGTGAGGGTGCGGGTTAGTGTCAGCGTACGGGTTAGGATTAGGGGACGGGTGAGGGTCAGGCTTCGGGGAAGGGTTAGGGCTAGGGTTCGGGCTAGGGTTAGGGTTAGGGGACGGGGACGGTTTAGGGTCCAGGTGAGGGTACGACAACGCTTTAGGGGGAGCGTACGTGTGAGGGCGCGGGTTAGTGTCAGCGTACGGGTTAGGATTAGAGGACGGGTGAGGGTCAGGCTTCGGGGAAGGGTTAGGGTTAGGGTTCGGGCTAGGGTTAGGGCACGGGGACGGGGACGGTTTAGGGTCCAGGTGAGGGTACGACAACGCTTTAGGGGGAGCGTACGTGTGAGGGCGCGGGTTAGTGTCAGTGTACGGGTTAGGATTAGGGGACGGGTGAGGGTCAGGCTTCGGGGGAGGGTTAGGGTTAGGGTTCGGGCTAGGGTTAGGGTTAGGGGACGGGGACGGTTTAGGGTCCAGGTGAGGGTACGACAACGCTTTAGGGGGAGCGTACGTGTGAGGGCGCGGGTTAGTGTCAGCGTACGGGTTAGGATTAGGGGACGGGTGAGGGTCAGGCTTCGGGGGACGGTTAGGGTTAGGGTTCGGACTAGGGTTAGGGCACGGGGACGGGGACGGTTTAGGGTCCAGGTGAGGGTACGACAACGCTTTAGGGGGAGCGTACGTGTGAGGGCGCGGGTTAGTGTCAGCGTACGGGTTAGGATTAGGGGACGGGTGAGGGTCAGGCTTCGGGGAAGGTTTAGGGTTAGGGTTCGGGCTAGGGTTAGGGTTAGGGGACGGGGACGGTTTAGGGTCCAGGTGAGGGTACGACAACGCTTTAGGGGGAGCGTACGTGTGAGGGCGCGGGTTAGTGTCAGCGTACGGGTTAGGATTAGGGGACGGGTGAGGGTCAGGCTTCGGGGAAGGGTTAGGGTTAGGGTTCGGGCTAGGGTTAGGGTTAGGGGACGGGGACGGTTTAGGGTCCAGGTGAGGGTACGACAACGCTTTAGGGGGAGCGTACGTGTGAGGGCGCGGGTTAGTGTCAGCGTACGGGTTAGGATTAGGGGACGGGTGAGGGTCAGGCTTCGGGGAAGGTTTAGGGTTAGGGTTCGGGCTAGGGTTAGGGTTAGGGGACGGGGACGGTTTAGGGTCCAGGTGAGGGTACGACAACGCTTTAGGGGGAGCGTACGTGTGAGGGCGCGGGTTAGTGTCAGCGTACGGGTTAGGATTAGGGGACGGGTGAGGGTCAGGCTTCGGGGACGGGTTAGGGTTAGGGTTCGGGCTAGGGTTAGGGTTAGGGGACGGGGACGGTTTAGGGTCCAGGTGAGGGTACGACAACGCTTTAGGGGGAGCGTACGTGTGAGGGCGCGGGTTAGTGTCAGCGTACGGGTTAGGATTAGGGGACGGGTGAGGGTCAGGCTTCGGGGAAGGGTTAGGGTTAGGGTTCGGGCTAGGGTTAGGGTTAGGGGACGGGGACGGTTTAGGGTCCAGGTGAGGGTACGACAACGCTTTAGGGGGAGCGTACGTGTGAGGGCGCGGGTTAGTGTCAGCGTACGGGTTAGGATTAGGGGACGGGTGAGGGTCAGGCTTCGGGGAAGGGTTAGGGTCAGGGTTCGGGCTAGGGTTAGGGTTAGGGGACGGGGAAGGTTTAGGGTCCAGGTGAGGGTACGACAACGCTTTAGGGGGAGCGTACGTGTGAGGGCGCGGGTTAGTGTCAGCGTACGGGTTAGGATTAGGGGACGGGTGAGGGTAAGGCTTCGGGGAAGGGTTAGGGTTAGGGTTCGAGCTAGGGTTAGGGTTAGGGGACGGGGACGGTTTAGGGTCCAGGTGAGGGTACGACAACGCTTTAGGGGGAGCGTACGTGTGAGGGCGCGGGTTAGTGTCAGCGTACGGGTTAGGATTAGGGGACGGGTGAGGGTCAGGCTTCGGGGGAGGGTTAGGGTTAGGGTTCGGACTAGGGTTAGGGCACGGGGACGGGGACGGTTTAGGGTCCAGGTGAGGGTACGACAACGCTTTAGGGGGAGCGTACGTGTGAGGGCGCGGGTTAGTGTCAGCGTACGGATTAGGATTAGGGGACGGGTGAGGGTCAGGCTTCGGGGAAGGGTTAGGGTTAGGGTTCGGGCTAGGGTTAGGGTTAGGGGACGGGGACGGTTTAGGGTCCAGGTGAGGGTACGACAACGCTTTAGGGGGAGCGTACGTGTGAGGGCGCGGGTTAGTGTCAGCATACGGGTTAGGATTAGGGGACGGGTGAGGGTCAGGCTTCGGGGAAGGGTTAGGGTTAGGGTTCGGGCTAGGGTTAGGGTTAGGGGACGGGGACGGTTTAGGGTCCAGGTGAGGGTACGACAACGCTTTAGGGGGAGCGTACGTGTGAGGGCGCGGGTTAGTGTCAGCGTACGGGTTAGGATTAGGGGACGGGTGAGGGTCAGGCTTCGGGGAAGGGTTAGGGTTAGGGTTCGGGCTAGGGTTAGGGTTAGGGGACGGGGACGGTTTAGGGTCCAGGTGAGGGTACGACAACGCTTTAGGGGGAGCGTACGTGTGAGGGCGCGGGTTAGTGTCAGCGTACGGGTTAGGATTAGGGGACGGGTGAGGGTCAGGCTTCGGGGAAGGGTTAGGGCTAGGGTTCGGGCTAGGGTTAGGGTTAGGGGACGGGGACGGTTTAGGGTCCAGGTGAGGGTACGACAACGCTTTAGGGGGAGCGTACGTGTGAGGGCGCGGGTTAGTGTCAGCGTACGGGTTAGGATTAGAGGACGGGTGAGGGTCAGGCTTCGGGGAAGGGTTAGGGTTAGGGTTCGGGCTAGGGTTAGGGTTAGGGGACGGGGACGGTTTAGGGTCCAGGTGAGGGTACGACAACGCTTTAGGGGGAGCGTACGTGTGAGGGCGCGGGTTAGTGTCAGCGTACGGTTTAGGATTAGGGGACGGGTGAGGGTCAGGCTTCGGGGAAGGGTTAGGGTTAGGGTTCGGGCTAGGGTTAGGGTTAGGGGACGGGGACGGTTTAGGGTCCAGGTGAGGGTACGACAACGATTTAGGGGGAGCGTACGTGTGAGGGCGCGGGTTAGTGTCAGCGTACGGGTTAGGATTAGGGGACGGGTGAGGGTCAGGCTTCGGGGAAGGGTTAGGTTTAGGGTTCGGGCTAGGGTTAGGGCACGGGGACGGGGACGGTTTAGGGTCCAGGTGAGGGTACGACAACGCTTTAGGGGGAGCGTACGTGTGAGGGCGCGGGTTAGTGTCAGCGTACGGGTTAGGATTAGGGGACGGGTGAGGGTCAGGCTTCGGGGGAGTGTTAGGGTTAGGGTTCGGCCTAGGGTTAGGGGACGGGGACGGGGACGGTTTAGGGTCCAGGTGAGGGTACGACAACGCTTTAGGGGGAGCGTACGTGTGAGGGCGCGGGTTAGTGTCAGCGTACGGGTTAGGATTAGGGGACGGGTGAGGGTCAGGCTTCGGGGAAGGGTTAGGGTTAGGGTTCAGGCTAGGGTTAGGGTTAGGGGACGGGGACGGTTTAGGGTCCAGGTGAGGGTACGACAACGCTTTAGGGGGAGCGTACGTGTGAGGGCGCGGGTTAGTGTCAGCGTACGGGTTAGGATTAGGGGACGGGTGAGGGTCAGGCTTCGGGGAAGGGTTAGGGTTAGGGTTCGGGCTAGGGTTAGGGTTAGGGGACGGGGACGGTTTAGGGTCCAGGTGAGGGTACGACAACGCTTTAGGGGGAGCGTACGTGTGAGGGCGCGGGTTAGTGTCAGCGTACGGGTTAGGATTAGGGGACGGGTGAGGGTCAGGCTTCGGGGAAGGATTAGGGTTAGGGTTCGGGCTAGGGTTAGGGTTAGGGGACGGGGACGGTTTAGGGTCCAGGTGAGGGTACGACAACGCTTTAGGGGGAGCGTACGTGTGAGGGCGCGGGTTAGTGTCAGCGTACGGGTTAGGATTAGGGGACGGGTGAGGGTAAGGCTTCGGGGAAGGGTAAGGGTTAGGGTTCGAGCTAGGGTTAGGGTTAGGGGACGGGGACGGTTTAGGGTCCAGGTGAGGGTACGACAACGCTTTAGGGGGAGCGTACGTGTGAGGGCGCGGGTTAGTGTCAGCGTACGGGTTAGGATTAGGGGACGGGTGAGGGTCAGGCTTCGGGGAAGGGTTAGGGTTAGGGTTCGGGCTAGGGTTAGGGTTAGGGGACGGGGACGGTTTAGGGTCCAGGTGAGGGTACGACAACGCTTTAGGGGGAGCGTACGTGTGAGGGCGCGGGTTAGTGTCAGCGTACGGGTTAGGATTAGGGGACGGGTGAGGGTCAGGCTTCGGGGAAGGGTTAGGGTTAGGGTTCGGGCTAGGGTTAGGGTTAGGGGACGGGGACGGTTTAGGGTCCAGGTGAGGGTACGACAACGCTTTAGGGGGAGCGTACGTGTGAGGGCGCGGGTTAGTGTCAGCGTACGGGTTAGGATTAGGGGACGGGTGAGGGTCAGGCTTCGGGGAAGGTTTAGGGTTAGGGTTCGGGCTAGGGTTAGGGTTAGGGGACGGGGACGGTTTAGGGTCCAGGTGAGGGTACGACAACGATTTAGGGGGAGCGTACGTGTGAGGGCGCGGGTTAGTGTCAGCGTACGGGTTAGGATTAGGGGACGGGTGAGGGTCAGGCTTCGGGGAAGGGTTAGGGTTAGGGTTCGGGCTAGGGTTAGGGCACGGGGACGGGGACGGTTTAGGGTCCAGGTGAGGGTACGACAACGCCTTAGGGGGAGCGTACGTGTGAGGGCGCGGGTTAGTGTCAGCGTACGGGTTAGGATTAGGGGACGGGTGAGGGTCAGGCTTCGGGGGAGGGTTAGGGTTAGGGTTCGGGCTAGGGTTAGGGTTAGGGGACGGGGACGGTTTAGGGTCCAGGTGAGGGTACGACAACGCTTTAGGGGGAGCGTACGTGTGAGGGCGCGGGTTAGTGTCAGCGTACGGGTTAGGATTAGGGGACGGGTGAGGGTCAGGCTTCGGGGAAGGGTTAGGGTTAGGGTTCGGGCTAGGGTTAGGGTTAGGGGACGGGGACGGTTTAGGGTCCAGGTGAGGGTACGACAACGATTTAGGGGGAGCGTACGTGTGAGGGCGCGGGTTAGTGTCAGCGTACAGGTTAGGATTAGGGGACGGGTGAGGGTCAGGCTTCGGGGAAGGGTTAGGGTTAGGGTTCGGGCTAGGGTTAGGGCACGGGGACGGGGACGGTTTAGGGTCCAGGTGAGGGTACGACAACGCTTTAGGGGGAGCGTACGTGTGAGGGCGCGGGTTAGTGTCAGCGTACGGGTTAGGATTAGGGGACGGGTGAGGGTCAGGCTTCGGGGAAGGGTTAGGGTTAGGGTTCGGGCTAGGGTTAGTGTTAGGGGACGGGGACGGTTTAGGGTCCAGGTGAGGGTACGACAACGCTTTAGGGGGAGCGTACGTGTGAGGGCGCGGGTTAGTGTCAGCGTACGGGTTAGGATTAGGGGACGGGTGAGGGTCAGGCTTCGGGGAAGGGTTAGGGTTAGGGTTCGGGCTAGGGTTAGGGTTAGGGGACGGGGACGGTTTAGGGTCCAGGTGAGGGTACGACAACGCTTTAGGGGGAGCGTACGTGTGAGGGCGCGGGTTAGTGTCAGCGTACGGGTTAGGATTAGGGGACGGGTGAGGGTCAGGCTTCGGGGAAGGTTTAGGGTTAGGGTTCGGGCTAGGGTTAGGGTTAGGGGACGGGGACGGTTTAGGGTCCAGGTGAGGGTACGACAACGATTTAGGGGGAGCGTACGTGTGAGGGCGCGGGTTAGTGTCAGCGTACGGGTTAGGATTAGGGGACCGGTGAGGGTCAGGCTTCGGGGAAGGGTTAGGGTTAGGGTTCGGGCTAGGGTTAGGGCACGGGGACGGGGACGGTTTAGGGTCCAGGTGAGGGTACGACAACGCTTTAGGGGGAGCGTACGTGTGAGGGCGCGGGTTAGTGTCAGCGTACGGGTTAGGATTAGGGGACGGGTGAGGGTCAGGCTTCGGGGAAGGTTTAGGGTTAGGGTTCGGGCTAGGGTTAGGGTTAGGGGACGGGGACTGTTTAGGGTCCAGGTGAGGGTACGACAACGATTTAGGGGGAGCGTACGTGTGAGGGCGCGGGTTAGTGTCAGCGTACGGGTTAGGATTAGGGGACGGGTGAGGGTCAGGCTTCGGGGAAGGGTTAGGGTTAGGGTTCGGGCTAGGGTTAGGGCACGGGGACGGGGACGGTTTAGGGTCCAGGTGAGGGTACGACAACGCTTTAGGGGGAGCGTACGTGTGAGGGCGCAGGTTAGTGTCAGCGTACGGGTTAGGATTAGGGGACGGGTGAGGGTCAGGCTTCGGGGAAGGGTTAGGGTTAGGGTTCGGGCTAGGGTTAGGGTTAGGGGACGGGGACGGTTTAGGGTCCAGGTGAGGGTACGACAACGATTTAGGGGGAGCGTACGTGTGAGGGCGCGGGTTAGTGTCAGCGTACAGGTTAGGATTAGGGGACGGGTGAGGGTCAGGCTTCGGGGAAGGGTTAGGGTTAGGGTTCGGGCTAGGGTTAGGGCACGGGGACGGGGACGGTTTAGGGTCCAGGTGAGGGTACGACAACGCTTTAGGGGGAGCGTACGTGTGAGGGCGCGGGTTAGTGTCAGCGTACGGGTTAGGATTAGGGGACGGGTGAGGGTCAGGCTTCGGGGAAGGGTTAGGGTTAGGGTTCGGGCTAGGGTTAGGGCACGGGGACGGGGACGGTTTAGGGTCCAGGTGAGGGTACGACAACGCTTTAGGGGGAGCGTACGTGTGAGGGCGCGGGTTAGTGTCAGCGTACGGGTTAGGATTAGGGGACGGGTGAGGGTCAGGCTTCGGGGAAGGGTTAGGGTTAGGGTTCGGGCTAGGGTTAGGGTTAGGGGACGGGGACGGTTTAGGGTCCAGGTGAGGGTACGACAACGCTTTAGGGGGAGCGTACGTGTGAGGGCGCGGGTTAGTGTCAGCGTACGGGTTAGGATTAGGGGACGGGTGAGGGTCAGGCTTCGGGGAAGGTTTAGGGTTAGGGTTCGGGCTAGGGTTAGGGTTAGGGGACGGGGACGGTTTAGGGTCCAGGTGAGGGTACGACAACGATTTAGGGGGAGCGTACGTGTGAGGGCGCGGGTTAGTGTCAGCGTACGGGTTAGGATTAGGGGACCGGTGAGGGTCAGGCTTCGGGGAAGGGTTAGGGTTAGGGTTCGGGCTAGGGTTAGGGCACGGGGACGGGGACGGTTTAGGGTCCAGGTGAGGGTACGACAACGCTTTAGGGGGAGCGTACGTGTGAGGGCGCGGGTTAGTGTCAGCGTACGGGTTAGGATTAGGGGACGGGTGAGGGTCAGGCTTCGGGGAAGGTTTAGGGTTAGGGTTCGGGCTAGGGTTAGGGTTAGGGGACGGGGACTGTTTAGGGTCCAGGTGAGGGTACGACAACGATTTAGGGGGAGCGTACGTGTGAGGGCGCGGGTTAGTGTCAGCGTACGGGTTAGGATTAGGGGACGGGTGAGGGTCAGGCTTCGGGGAAGGGTTAGGGTTAGGGTTCGGGCTAGGGTTAGGGCACGGGGACGGGGACGGTTTAGGGTCCAGGTGAGGGTACGACAACGCTTTAGGGGGAGCGTACGTGTGAGGGCGCAGGTTAGTGTCAGCGTACGGGTTAGGATTAGGGGACGGGTGAGGGTCAGGCTTCGGGGGAGGGTTAGGGTTAGGGTTCGGGCTAGGGTTAGGGTTAGGGGACGGGGACGGTTTAGGGTCCAGGTGAGGGTACGACAACGCTTTAGGGGAAGCGTACGTGTGAGGGCGCGGGTTAGTGTCAGCGTACGTGTTAGGATTAGGGGACGGGTGAGGGTCAGGCTTCGGGGAAGGTTTAGGGTTAGGGTTCGGGCTAGGGTTAGGGTTAGGGGACGGGGACGGTTTAGGGTCCAGGTGAGGGTACGACAACGATTTAGGGGGAGCGTACGTGTGAGGGCGCGGGTTAGTGTCAGCGTACGGGTTAGGATTAGGGGACGGGTGAGGGTCAGGCTTCGGGGAAGGGTTAGGGTTAGGGTTCGGGCTAGGGTTAGGGCACGGGGACGGGGACGGTTTAGGGTCCAGGTGAGGGTACGACAACGCTTTAGGGGGAGCGTACGTGTGAGGGCGCGGGTTAGTGTCAGCGTACGGGTTAGGATTAGGGGACGGGTGAGGGTCAGGCTTCGGGGGAGGATTAGGGTTAGGGTTCGGGCTAGGGTTAGGGTTAGGGGACGGGGACGGTTTAGGGTCCAGGTGCGGGTACGACAACGCTTTAGGGGGAGCGTACGTGTGAGGGCGCGGGTTAGTGTCAGCGTACGGGTTAGGATTAGGGGACGGGTGAGGGTCAGGCTTCGGGGAAGGGATAGGGTTAGGGTTCGGGCTAGGGTTAGGGTTAGGGGACGGGGACGGTTTAGGGTCCAGGTGAGGGTACGACAACGCTTTAGGGGGAGCGTACGTGTGAGGGCGCGGGTTAGTGTCAGCGTACGGGTTAGGATTAGGGGACGGGTGAGGGTCAGGCTTCGGGGAAGGTTTAGGGTTAGGGTTCGGGCTAGGGTTAGGGTTAGGGGACGGGGACGGTTTAGGGTCCAGGTGAGGGTACGACAACGATTTAGGGGGAGCGTACGTGTGAGGGCGCGGGTTAGTGTCAGCGTACGGGTTAGGATTAGGGGACCGGTGAGGGTCAGGCTTCGGGGAAGGGTTAGGGTTAGGTTTCGGGCTAGGGTTAGGGCACGGGGACGGGGACGGTTTAGGGTCCAGGTGAGGGTACGACAACGCTTTAGGGGGAGCGTACGTGTGAGGGCGCGGGTTAGTGTCAGCGTACGGGTTAGGATTAGGGGACGGGTGAGGGTCAGGCTTCGGGGAAGGTTTAGGGTTAGGGTTCGGGCTAGGGTTAGGGTTAGGGGACGGGGACTGTTTAGGGTCCAGGTGAGGGTACGACAACGATTTAGGGGGAGCGTACGTGTGAGGGCGCGGGTTAGTGTCAGCGTACGGGTTAGGATTAGGGGACGGGTGAGGGTCAGGCTTCGGGGAAGGGTTAGGGTTAGGGTTCGGGCTAGGGTTAGGGCACGGGGACGGGGACGGTTTAGGGTCCAGGTGAGGGTACGACAACGCTTTAGGGGGAGCGTACGTGTGAGGGCGCAGGTTAGTGTCAGCGTACGGGTTAGGATTAGGGGACGGGTGAGGGTCAGGCTTCGGGGGAGGGTTAGGGTTAGGGTTCGGGCTAGGGTTAGGGTTAGGGGACGGGGACGGTTTAGGGTCCAGGTGAGGGTACGACAACGCTTTAGGGGAAGCGTACGTGTGAGGGCGCGGGTTAGTGTCAGCGTACGGGTTAGGATTAGGGGACGGGTGAAGGTCAGGCTTCGGGGGAGGGATAGGGTTAGGGTTCGGACTAGGGTTAGGGCACGGGGACGGGGACGGTTTAGGGTCCAGGTGAGGGTACGACAACGCTTTAGGGGGAGCGTACGTGTGAGGGCGCGGGTTAGTGTCAGCGTACGGGTTAGGATTAGGGGACGGGTGAGGGTCAGGCTTCGGGGGAGGGTTAGGGTTAGGGTTCGGACTAGGGTTAGGGCACGGGGACGGGGACGGTTTAGGGTCCAGGTGAGGGTACGACAACGCTTTAGGGGGAGCGTACGTGTGAGGGCGCGGGTTAGTGTCAGCGTACGGGTTAGGATTACGGGACGGGTGAGGGTCAGGCTTCGGGGAAGGGTTAGGGTTAGGGTTCGGGCTAGGGTTAGGGTTAGGGGACGGGGACGGTTTAGGGTCCAGGTGAGGGTACGACAACGCTTTAGGGGGAGCGTACGTGTGAGGGCGCGGGTTAGTGTCAGCGTACGGGTTAGGATTAGGGGACGGGTGAGGGTCAGGCTTCGGGGAAGGGTTAGGGTTAGGGTTCGGGCTAGGGTTAGGGTTAGGGTACGGGGACGGTTTAGGGTCCAGGTGAGGGTACGACAACGCTTTAGGGGGAGCGTACGTGTGAGGGCGCGGGTTAGTGTCAGCGTACGGGTTAGGATTAGGGGACGGGTGAGGGTCAGGCTTCGGGGAAGGGTTAGGGTTAGGGTTCGGGCTAGGGTTAGGGTTAGGGGACGGGGACGGTTTAGGGTCCAGGTGAGGGTACGACAACGCTTTAGGGGGAGCGTACGTGTGAGGGCGCGGGTTAGTGTCAGCGTACGGGTTAGGATTAGGGGACGGGTGAGGGTCAGGCTTCGGGGAAGGGTTAGGGTTAGGGTTCGGGCTAGGGTTAGTGTTAGGGGACGGGGACGGTATAGGGTCCAGGTGAGGGTACGACAACGCTTTAGGGGGAGCGTACGTGTGAGGGTGCGGGTTAGTGTCAGCGTACGGGTTAGGATTAGGGGACGGGTGAGGGTCAGGCTTCGGGGAAGGGTTAGGGTTAGGGTTCGGGCTAGGGTTAGGGTTAGGGGACGGGGACGGTTTAGGGTCCAGGTGAGGGTACGACAACGCTTTAGGGGGAGCGTACGTGTGAGGGCGCGGGTTAGTGTCAGCGTACGGGTTAGGATTAGGGGACGGGTGAGGGTCAGGCTTCGGGGAAGGTTTAGGGTTAGGGTTCGGGCTAGGGTTAGGGTTAGGGGACGGGGACGGTTTAGGGTCCAGGTGAGGGTACGACAACGATTTAGGGGGAGCGTACGTGTGAGGGCGCGGGTTAGTGTCAGCGTACGGGTTAGGATTAGGGGACGGGTGAGGGTCAGGCTTCGGGGAAGGGTTAGGGTTAGGGTTCGGGCTAGGGTTAGGGCACGGGGACGGGGACGGTTTAGGGTCCAGGTGAGGGTACGACAACGCTTTAGGGGGAGCGTACGTGTGAGGGCGCGGGTTAGTGTCAGCGTACGGGTTAGGATTAGGGGACGGGTGAGGGTCAGGCTTCGGGGGAGGATTAGGGTTAGGGTTCGGGCTAGGGTTAGGGTTAGGGGACGGGGACGGTTTAGGGTCCAGGTGCGGGTACGACAACGCTTTAGGGGGAGCGTACGTGTGAGGGCGCGGGTTAGTGTCAGCGTACGGGTTAGGATTAGGGGACGGGTGAGGGTCAGGCTTCGGGGAAGGGATAGGGTTAGGGTTCGGGCTAGGGTTAGGGTTAGGGGACGGGGACGGTTTAGGGTCCAGGTGAGGGTACGACAACGCTTTAGGGGGAGCGTACGTGTGAGGGCGCGGGTTAGTGTCAGCGTACGGGTTAGGATTAGGGGACGGGTGAGGGTCAGGCTTCGGGGAAGGGTTAGGGTTAGGGTTCGGGCTAGGGTTAGGGTTAGGGGACGGGGACGGTTTAGGGTCCAGGTGAGGGTACGACAACGATTTAGGGGGAGCGTACGTGTGAGGGCGCGGGTTAGTGTCAGCGTACGGGTTAGGATTAGGGGACGGGTGTGGGTCAGGCTTCGGGGAAGGTTTAGGGTTAGGGTTCGGGCTAGGGTTAGGGTTAGGGGACGGGGACGGTTTAGGGTCCAGGTGAGGGTACGACAACGATTTAGGGGGAGCGTACGTGTGAGGGCGCGGGTTAGTGTCAGCGTACGGGTTAGGATTAGGGGACGGGTGAGGGTCAGGCTTCGGGGAAGGGTTAGGGTTAGGGTTCGGGCTAGGGTTAGGGCACGGGGACGGGGACGGTTTAGGGTCCAGGTGAGGGTACGACAACGCTTTAGGGGGAGCGTACGTGTGAGGGCGCAGGTTAGTGTCAGCGTACGGGTTAGGATTAGGGGACGGGTGAGGGTCAGGCTTCGGGGGAGGGTTAGGGTTAGGGTTCGGGCTAGGGTTAGGGTTAGGGGACGGGGACGGTTTAGGGTCCAGGTGAGGGTACGACAACGCTTTAGGGGAAGCGTACGTGTGAGGGCGCGGGTTAGTGTCAGCGTACGGGTTAGGATTAGGGGACGGGTGAGGGTCAGGCTTCGGGGGAGGGTTAGGGTTAGGGTTCGGACTAGGGTTAGGGCACGGGGACGGGGACGGTTTAGGGTCCAGGTGAGGGTACGACAACGCTTTAGGGGGAGCGTACGTGTGAGGGCGCGGGTTAGTGTCAGCGTACGGGTTAGGATTACGGGACGGGTGAGGGTCAGGCTTCGGGGAAGGGTTAGGGTTAGGGTTCGGGCTAGGGTTAGGGTTAGGGGACGGGGACGGTTTAGGGTCCAGGTGAGGGTACGACAACGCTTTAGGGGGAGCGTACGTGTGAGGGCGCGAGTTAGTGTCAGCGTACGGGTTAGGATTAGGGGACGGGTGAGGGTCAGGCTTCGGGGGAGGGTTAGGGTTAGGGTTCGGACTAGGGTTAGGGCACGGGGACGGGGACGGTTTAGGGTCCAGGTGAGGGTACGACAACGCTTTAGGGGGAGCGTACGTGTGAGGGCGCGGGTTAGTGTCAGCGTACGGGTTAGGATTACGGGACGGGTGAGGGTCAGGCTTCGGGGAAGGGTTAGGGTTAGGGTTCGGGCTAGGGTTAGGGTTAGGGGACGGGGACGGTTTAGGGTCCAGGTGAGGGTACGACAACGCTTTAGGGGGAGCGTACGTGTGAGGGCGCGGGTTAGTGTCAGCGTACGGGTTAGGATTAGGGGACGGGTGAGGGTCAGGCTTCGGGGGAGGGTTAGGGTTAGGGTTCGGACTAGGGTTAGGGCACGGGGACGGGGACGGTTTAGGGTCCAGGTGAGGGTACGACAACGCTTTAGGGGGAGCGTACGTGTGAGGGCGCGGGTTAGTGTCAGCGTACGGGTTAGGATTACGGGACGGGTGAGGGTCAGGCTTCGGGGAAGGGTTAGGGTTAGGGTTCGGGCTAGGGTTAGGGTTAGGGGACGGGGACGGTTTAGGGTCCAGGTGAGGGTACGACAACGCTTTAGGGGGAGCGTACGTGTGAGGGCGCGGGTTAGTGTCAGCGTACGGGTTAGGATTAGGGGACGGGTGAGGGTCAGGCTTCGGGGAAGGGTTAGGGTTAGGGTTCGGGCTAGGGTTAGGGTTAGGGTACGGGGACGGTTTAGGGTCCAGGTGAGGGTACGACAACGCTTTAGGGGGAGCGTACGTGTGAGGGCGCGGGTTAGTGTCAGCGTACGGGTTAGGATTAGGGGACGGGTTAGGGTCAGGCTTCGGGGAAGGGTTAGGGTTAGGGTTCGGGCTAGGGTTAGGGTTAGGGGACGGGGACGGTTTAGGGTCCAGGTGAGGGTACGACAACGCTTTAGGGGGAGCGTACGTGTGAGGGCGCGGGTTAGTGTCAGCGTACGGGTTAGGATTAGGGGACGGGTGAGGGTCAGGCTTCGGGGAAGGGTTAGGGTTAGGGTTCGGGCTAGGGTTAGTGTTAGGGGACGGGGACGGTTTAGGGTCCAGGTGAGGGTACGACAACGCTTTAGGGGGAGCGTACGTGTGAGGGCGCGGGTTAGTGTCAGCGTACGGGTTAGGATTAGGGGACGGGTGAGGGTCAGGCTTCGGGGGAGGATTAGGGTTAGGGTTCGGGCTAGGGTTAGGGTTAGGGGACGGGGACGGTTTAGGGTCCAGGTGCGGGTACGACAACGCTTTAGGGGGAGCGTACGTGTGAGGGCGCGGGTTAGTGTCAGCGTACGGGTTAGGATTAGGGGACGGGTGAGGGTCAGGCTTCGGGGAAGGGATAGGGTTAGGGTTCGGGCTAGGGTTAGGGTTAGGGGACGGGGACGGTTTAGGGTCCAGGTGAGGGTACGACAACGCTTTAGGGGGAGCGTACGTGTGAGGGCGCGGGTTAGTGTCAGCGTACGGGTTAGGATTAGGGGACGGGTGAGGGTCAGGCTTCGGGGAAGGGTTAGGGTTAGGGTTCGGGCTAGGGTTAGGGTTAGGGGACGGGGACGGTTTAGGGTCCAGGTGAGGGTACGACAACGATTTAGGGGGAGCGTACGTGTGAGGGCGCGGGTTAGTGTCAGCGTACGGGTTAGGATTAGGGGACGGGTGAGGGTCAGGCTTCGGGGAAGGGTTAGGGTTAGGGTTCGGGCTAGGGTTAGGGCACGGGGACGGGGACGGTTTAGGGTCCAGGTGAGGGTACGACAACGCTTTAGGGGGAGCGTACGTGTGAGGGCGCGGGTTAGTGTCAGCGTACGGGTTAGGATTAGGGGACGGGTGAGGGTCAGGCTTCGGGGGAGGGTTAGGGTTAGGGTTCGGACTAGGGTTAGGGCACGGGGACGGGGACGGTTTAGGGTCCAGGTGAGGGTACGACAACGCTTTAGGGGGAGCGTACGTGTGAGGGCGCGGGTTAGTGTCAGCGTACGGGTTAGTATTAGGGGACGGGTGAGGGTTAGGCTTCGGGGGAGGGTTAGGGTTAGGGTTCGGACTAGGGTTAGGGCACGGGGACGGGGACGGTTTAGGGTCCAGGTGAGGGTACGACAACGCTTTAGGGGGAGCGTACGTGTGAGGGCGCGGGTTAGTGTCAGCGTACGGGTTAGGATTAGGGGACGGGTGAGGGTCAGGCTTCGGGGAAGGGTTAGGGTTAGGGTTCGGGCTAGGGTTAGTGTTAGGGGAAGGGGACGGTTTAGGGTCCAGGTGAGGGTACGACAACGCTTTAGGGGGAGCGTACGTGTGAGGGCGCGGGTTAGTGTCAGCGTACGGGTTAGGATTAGGGGACGGGTGAGGGTCAGGCTTCGGGGAAGGGTTAGGGTTAGGGTTCGGGCTAGGGTTAGGGTTAGGGTACGGGGACGGTTTAGGGTCCAGGTGAGGGTACGACAACGCTTTAGGGGGAGCGTACGTGTGAGGGCGTGGGTTAGTGTCAGCGTACGGGTTAGGATTAGGGGACGGGTGAGGGTCAGGCTTCGGGGAAGGGTTAGGGTTAGGGTTCGGGCTAGGGTTAGGGCACGGGGACGGGGACGGTTTAGGGTCCAGGTGAGGGTACGACAACGCTTTAGGGGGAGCGTACGTGTGAGGGCGCGGGTTAGTGTCAGCGTACGGGTTAGGATTAGGGGACGGGTGAGGGTCAGGCTTCGGGGAAGGGTTAGGGTTAGGGTTCGGGCTAGGGTTAGGGTTAGGGGACGGGGACGGTTTAGGGTCCAGGTGAGGGTACGACAACGCTTTAGGGGGAGCGTACGTGTGAGGGCGCGGGTTAGTGTCAGCGTACGGGTTAGGATTAGGGGACGGGTGAGGGTAAGGCTTCGGGGAAGGGTTAGGGTTAGGGTTCGGGCTAGGGTTAGGGTTAGGAGACGGGGACGGTTTAGGGTCCAGGTGAGGGTACGACAACGCTTTAGGGGGAGCGTACGTGTGAGGGCGCGGGTTAGTGTCAGCGTACGGGTTAGGATTAGGGGACGGGTGAGGGTCATGCTTCGGGGAAGGGTTAGGGCTAGGGTTCGAGCTAGGGTTAGGGTTAGGGGACGGGGACGGTTTAGGGTCCAGGTGAGGGTACGACAACGCTTTAGGGGGAGCGTACGTGTGAGGGCGCGGGTTAGTGTCAGCGTACGGGTTAGGATTAGGGGACGGGTGAGGGTCAGGCTTCGGGGAAGTGTTAGGGTTAGGGTTCGGGCTAGGGTTAGGGCACGGGGACGGGGACGGTTTAGGGTCCAGGTGAGGGTACGACAACGCTTTATGGGGAGCGTACGTGTGAGGGCGCGGGTTAGTGTCAGCGTACGGGTTAGGATTAGGGGACGGGTGAGGGTCAGGCTTCGGGGAAGGGTTAGGGTTAGGGTTCGGGCTAGGGTTAGGGTTAGGGGACGGGGACGGTTTAGGGCCCAGGTGAGGGTACGACAACGCTTTAGAGGGAGCGTACGTGTGAGGGCGCGGGTTAGTGTCAGTGTACGGGTTAGGATTAGGGGACGGGTGAGGGTAAGGCTTCGGGGAAGGGTTAGGGTTAGGGTTCGGGCTAGGGTTAGGGTTAGGGGACGGGGACGGTTTAGGGTCCAGGTGAGGGTACGACAACGATTTAGGGGGAGCGTACGTGTGAGGGCGCGGGTTAGTGTCAGCGTACGGGTTAGGATTAGGGGACGGGTGAGGGTCATGCTTCGGGGAAGGGTTAGGGTTAGGGTTCGGGCTAGGGTTAGGGCACGGGGACGGGGACGGTTTAGGGTCCAGGTGAGGGTACGACAACGCTTTAGGGGGAGCGTACGTGTGAGGGCGCGGGTTAGTGTCAGCGTACGGGTTAGGATTAGGGGACGGGTGAGGGTCAGGCTTCGGGGGAGGGTTAGGGTTAGGGTTCGGGCTAGGGTTAGGGTTAGGGGACGGGGACGGTTTAGGGTCCAGGTGAGGGTACGACAACGCTTTAGGGGGAGCGTACGTGTGAGGGCGCGGGTTAGTGTCAGCGTACGGGTTAGGATTAGGGGACTGGTGAGGGTCAGGCTTCGGGGGAGGGTTAGGGTTAGGGTTCGGACTAGGGTTAGGGCACGGGGACGGGGACGGTTTAGGGTCCAGGTGAGGGTACGACAACGCTTTAGGGGGAGCGTACGTGTGAGGGCGCGGGTTAGTGTCAGCGTACGGGTTAGGATTAGGGGACGGGTGAGGGTCAGGCTTCGGGGAAGGGTTAGGGTTAGGGTTCGGGCTAGGGTTAGGGTTAGGGTACGGGGACGGTTTAGGGTCCAGGTGAGGGTACGACAACGCTTTAGGGGGAGCGTACGTGTGAGGGCGCGGGTTAGTGTCAGCGTACGGGTTAGGATTAGGGGACGGGTGAGGGTCAGGCTTCGGGGAAGGGTTAGGGTTAGGGTTCGGGCTAGGGTTAGGGTTAGGGGACGGGGACGGTTTAGGGTCCAGGTGAGGGTACGACAACGCTTTAGGGGGAGCGTACGTGTGAGGGCGCGGGTTAGTGTCAGCGTACGGGTTAGGATTAGGGGACGGGTGAGGGTCAGGCTTCGGGGAAGGGTTAGGGTTAGGGTTCGGGCTAGGGTTAGTGTTAGGGGACGGGGACGGTTTAGGGTCCAGGTGAGGGTACGACAACGCTTTAGGGGGAGCGTACGTGTGAGGGTGCGGGTTAGTGTCAGCGTACGGGTTAGGATTAGGGGACGGGTGAGGGTCAGGCTTCGGGGAAGGGTTATGGTTAGGGTTCGGGCTAGGGTTAGGGTTAGGGGACGGGGACGGTTTAGGGTCCAGGTGAGGGTACGACAACGCTTTAGGGGGAGCGTACGTGTGAGGGCGCGGGTTAGTGTCAGCGTACGGGTTAGGATTAGGGGACGGGTGAGGGTCAGGCTTCGGGGAAGTGTTAGGGTTAGGGTTCGGGCTAGGGTTAGGGCACGGGGACGGGGACGGTTTAGGGTCCAGGTGAGGGTACGACAACGCTTTAGGGGGAGCGTACGTGTGAGGGCGCGGGTTAGTGTCAGCGTACGGGTTAGGATTAGGGGACGGGTGAGGGTCAGGCTTCGGGGAAGGGTTAGGGTTAGGGTTCGGGCTAGGGTTAGGGTTAGGGGACGGGGACGGTTTAGGGCCTAGGTGAGGGTACGACAACGCTTTAGGGGGAGCGTACGTGTGAGGGCGCGGGTTAGTGTCAGTGTACGGGTTAGGATTAGGGGACGGGTGAGGGTAAGGCTTCGGGGAAGGGTTAGGGTTAGGGTTCGGGCTAGGGTTAGGGTTAGGGGACGGGGACGGTTTAGGGTCCAGGTGAGGGTACGACAACGATTTAGGGGGAGCGTACGTGTGAGGGCGCGGGTTAGTGTCAGCGTACGGGTTAGGATTAGGGGACGGGTGAGGGTCATGCTTCGGGGAAGGGTTAGGGTTAGGGTTCGGGCTAGGGTTAGGGCACGGGGACGGGGACGGTTTAGGGTCCAGGTGAGGGTACGACAACGCTTTAGGGGGAGCGTACGTGTGAGGGCGCGGGTTAGTGTCAGCGTACGGGTTAGGATTAGGGGACGGGTGAGGGTCAGGCTTCGGGGGAGGGTTAGGGTTAGGGTTCGGGCTAGGGTTAGGGTTAGGGGACGGGGACGGTTTAGGGTCCAGGTGAGGGTACGACAACGCTTTAGGGGGAGCGTACGTGTGAGGGCGCGGGTTAGTGTCAGCGTACGGGTTAGGATTAGGGGACTGGTGAGGGTCAGGCTTCGGGGGAGGGTTAGGGTTAGGGTTCGGACTAGGGTTAGGGCACGGGGACGGGGACGGTTTAGGGTCCAGGTGAGGGTACGACAACGCTTTAGGGGGAGCGTACGTGTGAGGGCGCGGGTTAGTGTCAGCGTACGGGTTAGGATTAGGGGACGGGTGAGGGTCAGGCTTCGGGGAAGGGTTAGGGTTAGGGTTCGGGCTAGGGTTAGGGTTAGGGTACGGGGACGGTTTAGGGTCCAGGTGAGGGTACGACAACGCTTTAGGGGGAGCGTACGTGTGAGGGCGCGGGTTAGTGTCAGCGTACGGGTTAGGATTAGGGGACGGGTGAGGGTCAGGCTTCGGGGAAGGGTTAGGGTTAGGGTTCGGGCTAGGGTTAGGGTTAGGGGACGGGGACGGTTTAGGGTCCAGGTGAGGGTACGACAACGCTTTAGGGGGAGCGTACGTGTGAGGGCGCGGGTTAGTGTCAGCATACGGGTTAGGATTAGGGGACGGGTGAGGGTCAGGCTTCGGGGAAGGGTTAGGGTTAGGGTTCGGGCTAGGGTTAGTGTTAGGGGACGGGGACGGTTTAGGGTCCAGGTGAGGGTACGACAACGCTTTAGGGGGAGCGTACGTGTGAGGGTGCGGGTTAGTGTCAGCGTACGGGTTAGGATTAGGGGACGGGTGAGGGTCAGGCTTCGGGGAAGGGTTAGGGTTAGGGTTCGGGCTAGGGTTAGGGTTAGGGGACGGGGACGGTTTAGGGTCCAGGTGAGGGTACGACAACGCTTTAGGGGGAGCGTACGTGTGAGGGCGCGGGTTAGTGTCAGCGTACGGGTTAGGATTAGGGGACGAGTGAGGGTCAGGCTTCGGGGAAGGTTTAGGGTTAGGGTTCGGGCTAGGGTTAGGGTTAGGGGACGGGGACGGTTTAGGGTCCAGGTGAGGGTACGACAACGATTTAGGGGGAGCGTACGTGTGAGGGCGCGGGTTAGTGTCAGCGTACGGGTTAGGATTAGGGGACGGGTGAGGGTCAGGCTTCGGGGAAGGGTTAGGGTTAGGGTTCGGGCTAGGGTTAGGGCACGGGGACGGGGACGGTTTAGGGTCCAGGTGAGGGTACGACAACGCTTTAGGGGGAGCGTACGTGTGAGGGCGCGGGTTAGTGTCAGCGTACGGGTTAGGATTAGGGGACGGGTGAGGGTCAGGCTTCGGGGGAGGGTTAGGGTTAGGGTTCGGGCTAGGGTTAGGGTTAGGGGACGAGGACGGTTTAGGGTCCAGGTGAGGGTACGACAACGCTTTAGGGGGAGCGTACGTGTGAGGGCGCGGGTTAGTGTCAGCGTACGGGTTAGGATTAGGGGACTGGTGAGGGTCAGGCTTCGGGGGAGGGTTAGGGTTAGGGTTCGGACTAGGGTTAGGGCACGGGGACGGGGACGGTTTAGGGTCCAGGTGAGGGTACGACAACGCTTTAGGGGGAGCGTACGTGTGAGGGCGCGGGTTAGTGTCAGCGTACGGGTTAGGATTAGGGGACGGGTGAGGGTCAGGCTTCGGGGAAGGGTTAGGGTTAGGGTTCGGGCTAGGGTTAGGCTTAGGGTACGGGGACGGTTTAGGGTCCAGGTGAGGGTACGACAACGCTTTAGGGGGAGCGTACGTGTGAGGGCGCGGGTTAGTGTCAGCGTACGGGTTAGGATTAGGGGACGGGTGAGGGTCAGGCTTCGGGGAAGGGTTAGGGTTAGGGTTCGGGCTAGGGTTAGGGTTAGGGGACGGGGACGGTTTAGGGTCCAGGTGAGGGTACGACAACGCTTTAGGGGGAGCGTACGTGTGAGGGCGCGGGTTAGTGTCAGCGTACGGGTTAGGATTAGGGGACGGGTGAGGGTCAGGCTTCGGGGAAGGGTTAGGGTTAGGGTTCGGGCTAGGGTTAGTGTTAGGGGACGGGGACGGTTTAGGGTCCAGGTGAGGGTACGACAACGCTTTAGGGGGAGCGTACGTGTGAGGGTGCGGGTTAGTGTCAGCGTACGGGTTAGGATTAGGGGACGGGTGAGGGTCAGGCTTCGGGGAAGGGTTAGCGTTAGGGTTCGGGCTAGGGTTAGGGTTAGGGGACGGGGACGGTTTAGGGTCCAGGTGAGGGTACGACAACGCTTTAGGGGGAGCGTACGTGTGAGGGCGCGGGTTAGTGTCAGCGTACGGGTTAGGATTAGGGGACGGGTGAGGGTCAGGCTTCGGGGAAGGTTTAGGGTTAGGGTTCGGGCTAGGGTTAGGGTTAGGGGACGGGGACGGTTTAGGGTCCAGGTGAGGGTACGACAACGATTTAGGGGGAGCGTACGTGTGAGGGCGCGGGTTAGTGTCAGCGTACGGGTTAGGATTAGGGGACGGGTGAGGGTCAGGCTTCGGGGAAGGGTTAGGGTTAGGGTTCGGGCTAGGGTTAGGGCACGGGGACGGGGACGGTTTAGGGTCCAGGTGAGGGTACGACAACGCTTTAGGGGGAGCGTACGTGTGAGGGCGCGGGTTAGTGTCAGCGTACGGGTTAGGATTAGGGGACGGGTGAGGGTCAGGCTTCGGGGGAGGATTAGGGTTAGGGTTCGGGCTAGGGTTAGGGTTAGGGGACGGGGACGGTTTAGGGTCCAGGTGCGGGTACGACAACGCTTTAGGGGGAGCGTACGTGTGAGGGCGCGGGTTAGTGTCAGCGTACGGGTTAGGATTAGGGGACGGGTGAGGGTCAGGCTTCGGGGAAGGGATAGGGTTAGGGTTCGGGCTAGGGTTAGGGTTAGGGGACGGGGACGGTTTAGGGTCCAGGTGAGGGTACGACAACGCTTTAGGGGGAGCGTACGTGTGAGGGCGCGGGTTAGTGTCAGCGTACGGGTTAGGATTAGGGGACGGGTGAGGGTCAGGCTTCGGGGAAGGGTTAGGGTTAGGGTTCGGGCTAGGGTTAGGGTTAGGGGACGGGGACGGTTTAGGGTCCAGATGAGGGTACGACAACGATTTAGGGGGAGCGTACGTGTGAGGGCGCGGGTTAGTGTCAGCGTACGGGTTAGGATTAGGGGACGGGTGAGGGTCAGGCTTCGGGGAAGGTTTAGGGTTAGGGTTCGGGCTAGGGTTAGGGTTAGGGGACGGGGACGGTTTAGGGTCCAGGTGAGGGTACGACAACGCTTTAGGGGGAGCGTACGTGTGAGGGCGCGGGTTAGTGTCAGCGTACGGGTTAGGATTAGGGGACGGGTGAGGGTCAGGCTTCGGGGAAGGGTTAGGGTTAGGGTTCGGGCTAGGGTTAGGGCACGGGGACGGGGACGGTTTAGGGTCCAGGTGAGGGTACGACAACGCTTTAGGGGGAGCGTACGTGTGAGGGCGCAGGTTAGTGTCAGCGTACGGGTTAGGATTAGGGGACGGGTGAGGGTCAGGCTTCGGGGGAGGGTTAGGGTTAGGGTTCGGGCTAGGGTTAGGGTTAGGGGACGGGGACGGTTTAGGGTCCAGGTGAGGGTACGACAACGCTTTAGGGGAAGCGTACGTGTGAGGGCGCGGGTTAGTGTCAGCGTACGGGTTAGGATTAGGGGACGGGTGAGGGTCAGGCTTCGGGGGAGGGTTAGGGTTAGGGTTCGGACTAGGGTTAGGGCACGGGGACGGGGACGGTTTAGGGTCCAGGTGAGGGTACGACAACGCTTTAGGGGGAGCGTACGTGTGAGGGCGCGGGTTAGTGTCAGCGTACGGGTTAGGATTACGGGACGGGTGAGGGTCAGGCTTCGGGGAAGGGTTAGGGTTAGGGTTCGGGCTAGGGTTAGGGTTAGGGGACGGGGACGGTTTAGGGTCCAGGTGAGGGTACGACAACGCTTTAGGGGGAGCGTACGTGTGAGGGCGCGGGTTAGTGTCAGCGTACGGGTTAGGATTAGGGGACGGGTGAGGGTCAGGCTTCGGGGGAGGGTTAGGGTTAGGGTTCGGACTAGGGTTAGGGCACGGGGACGGGGACGGTTTAGGGTCCAGGTGAGGGTACGACAACGCTTTAGGGGGAGCGTACGTGTGAGGGCGCGGGTTAGTGTCAGCGTACGGGTTAGGATTACGGGACGGGTGAGGGTCAGGCTTCGGGGAAGGGTTAGGGTTAGGGTTCGGGCTAGGGTTAGGGTTAGGGGACGGGGACGGTTTAGGGTCCAGGTGAGGGTACGACAACGCTTTAGGGGGAGCGTACGTGTGAGGGCGCGGGTTAGTGTCAGCGTACGGGTTAGGATTAGGGGACGGGTGAGGGTCAGGCTTCGGGGAAGGGTTAGGGTTAGGGTTCGGGCTAGGGTTAGGGCACGGGGACGGGGACGGTTTAGGGTCCAGGTGAGGGTACGACAACGCTTTAGGGGGAGCGTACGTGTGAGGGCGCGGGTTAGTGTCAGCGTACGGGTTAGGATTAGGGGACGGGTGAGTGTCAGGCTTCGGGGGAGGGTTAGGGTTAGGGTTCGGGCTAGGGTTAGGGTTAGGGGACGGGGACGGTTTAGGGTCCAGGTGAGGGTACGACAACGCTTTAGGGGAAGCGTACGTGTGAGGGCGCGGGTTAGTGTCAGCGTACGGGTTAGGATTAGGGGACGGGTGAGGGTCAGGCTTCGGGGGAGGGTTAGGGTTAGGGTTCGGACTAGGGTTAGGGCACGGGGACGGGGACGGTTTAGGGTCCAGGTGAGGGTACGACAACGCTTTAGGGGGAGCGTACGTGTGAGGGCACGGGTTAGTGTCAGCGTACGGGTTAGGATTACGGGACGGGTGAGGGTCAGGCTTCGGGGAAGGGTTAGGGTTAGGGTTCGGGCTAGGGTTAGGGTTAGGGGACGGGGACGGTTTAGGGTCCAGGTGAGGGTACGACAACGCTTTAGGGGGAGCGTACGTGTGAGGGCGCGGGTTAGTGTCAGTGTACGGGTTAGGATTAGGGGACGGGTGAGGGTAAGGCTTCGGGGAAGGGTTAGGGTTAGGGTTCGGGCTAGGGTTAGGGTTAGGGGACGGGGACGGTTTAGGGTCCAGGTGAGGGTACGACAACGATTTAGGGGGAGCGTACGTGTGAGGGCGCGGGTTAGTGTCAGCGTACGGGTTAGGATTAGGGGACGGGTGAGGGTCATGCTTCGGGGAAGGGTTAGGGTTAGGGTTCGGGCTAGGGTTAGGGCACGGGGACGGGGACGGTTTAGGGTCCAGGTGAGGGTACGACAACGCTTTAGGGGGAGCGTACGTGTGAGGGCGCGGGTTAGTGTCAGCGTACGGGTTAGGATTAGGGGACGGGTGAGGGTCAGGCTTCGGGGGAGGGTTAGGGTTAGGGTTCGGGCTAGGGTTAGGGTTAGGGGACGGGGACGGTTTAGGGTCCAGGTGAGGGTACGACAACGCTTTAGGGGGAGCGTACGTGTGAGGGCGCGGGTTAGTGTCAGCGTACGGGTTAGGATTAGGGGACTGGTGAGGGTCAGGCTTCGGGGGAGGGTTAGGGTTAGGGTTCGGACTAGGGTTAGGGCACGGGTACGGGGACGGTTTAGGGTCCAGGTGAGGGTACGACAACGCTTTAGGGGGAGCGTACGTGTGAGGGCGCGGGTTAGTGTCAGCGTACGGGTTAGGATTAGGGGACGGGTGAGGGTCAGGCTTCGGGGAAGGGTTAGGGTTAGGGTTCGGGCTAGGGTTAGGGTTAGGGTACGGGGACGGTTTAGGGTCCAGGTGAGGGTACGACAACGCTTTAGGGGGAGCGTACGTGTGAGGGCGCGGGTTAGTGTCAGCGTACGGGTTAGGATTAGGGGACGGGTGAGGGTCAGGCTTCGGGGAAGGGTTAGGGTTAGGGTTCGGGCTAGGGTTAGGGTTAGGGGACGGGGACGGTTTAGGGTCCAGGTGAGGGTACGACAACGCTTTAGGGGGAGCGTACGTGTGAGGGCGCGGGTTAGTGTCAGCGTACGGGTTAGGATTAGGGGACGGGTGAGGGTCAGGCTTCGGGGAAGGGTTAGGGTTAGGGTTCGGGCTAGGGTTAGTGTTAGGGGACGGGGACGGTTTAGGGTCCAGGTGAGGGTACGACAACGCTTTAGGGGGAGCGTACGTGTGAGGGTGCGGGTTAGTGTCAGCGTACGGGTTAGGATTAGGGGACGGGTGAGGGTCAGGCTTCGGGGAAGGGTTAGGGTTAGGGTTCGGGCTAGGGTTAGGGTTAGGGGACGGGGACGGTTTAGGGTCCAGGTGAGGGTACGACAACGCTTTAGGGGGAGCGTACGTGTGAGGGCGCGGGTTAGTGTCAGCGTACGGGTTAGGATTAGGGGACGAGTGAGGGTCAGGCTTCGGGGAAGGTTTAGGGTTAGGGTTCGGGCTAGGGTTAGGGTTAGGGGACGGGGACGGTTTAGGGTCCAGGTGAGGGTACGACAACGATTTAGGGGGAGCGTACGTGTGAGGGCGCGGGTTAGTGTCAGCGTACGGGTTAGGATTAGGGGACGGGTGAGGGTCAGGCTTCGGGGAAGGGTTAGGGTTAGGGTTCGGGCTAGGGTTAGGGCACGGGGACGGGGACGGTTTAGGGTCCAGGTGAGGGTACGACAACGCTTTAGGGGGAGCGTACGTGTGAGGGCGCGGGTTAGTGTCAGCGTACGGGTTAGGATTAGGGGACGGGTGAGGGTCAGGCTTCGGGGGAGGGTTAGGGTTAGGGTTCGGGCTAGGGTTAGGGTTAGGGGACGGGGACGGTTTAGGGTCCAGGTGAGGGTACGACAACGCTTTAGGGGGAGCGTACGTGTGAGGGCGCGGGTTAGTGTCAGCGTACGGGTTAGGATTAGGGGACTGGTGAGGGTCAGGCTTCGGGGGAGGGTTAGGGTTAGGGTTCGGACTAGGGTTAGGGCACGGGGACGGGGACGGTTTAGGGTCCAGGTGAGGGTACGACAACGCTTTAGGGGGAGCGTACGTGTGAGGGCGCGGGTTAGTGTCAGCGTACGGGTTAGGATTAGGGGACGGGTGAGGGTCAGGCTTCGGGGAAGGGTTAGGGTTAGGGTTCGGGCTAGGGTTAGGCTTAGGGTACGGGGACGGTTTAGGGTCCAGGTGAGGGTACGACAACGCTTTAGGGGGAGCGTACGTGTGAGGGCGCGGGTTAGTGTCAGCGTACGGGTTAGGATTAGGGGACGGGTGAGGGTCAGGCTTCGGGGAAGGGTTAGGGTTAGGGTTCGGGCTAGGGTTAGGGTTAGGGGACGGGGACGGTTTAGGGTCCAGGTGAGGGTACGACAACGCTTTAGGGGGAGCGTACGTGTGAGGGCGCGGGTTAGTGTCAGCGTACGGGTTAGGATTAGGGGACGGGTGAGGGTCAGGCTTCGGGGAAGGGTTAGGGTTAGGGTTCGGGCTAGGGTTAGTGTTAGGGGACGGGGACGGTTTAGGGTCCAGGTGAGGGTACGACAACGCTTTAGGGGGAGCGTACGTGTGAGGGTGCGGGTTAGTGTCAGCGTACGGGTTAGGATTAGGGGACGGGTGAGGGTCAGGCTTCGGGGAAGGGTTAGGGTTAGGGTTCGGGCTAGGGTTAGGGTTAGGGGACGGGGACGGTTTAGGGTCCAGGTGAGGGTACGACAACGCTTTAGGGGGAGCGTACGTGTGAGGGCGCGGGTTAGTGTCAGCGTACGGGTTAGGATTAGGGGACGGGTGAGGGTCAGGCTTCGGGGAAGGTTTAGGGTTAGGGTTCGGGCTAGGGTTAGGGTTAGGGGACGGGGACGGTTTAGGGTCCAGGTGAGGGTACGACAACGATTTAGGGGGAGCGTACGTGTGAGGGCGCGGGTTAGTGTCAGCGTACGGGTTAGGATTAGGGGACGGGTGAGGGTCAGGCTTCGGGGAAGGGTTAGGGTTAGGGTTCGGGCTAGGGTTAGGGCACGGGGACGGGGACGGTTTAGGGTCCAGGTGAGGGTACGACAACGCTTTAGGGGGAGCGTACGTGTGAGGGCGCGGGTTAGTGTCAGCGTACGGGTTAGGATTAGGGGACGGGTGAGGGTCAGGCTTCGGGGGAGGATTAGGGTTAGGGTTCGGGCTAGGGTTAGGGTTAGGGGACGGGGACGGTTTAGGGTCCAGGTGCGGGTACGACAACGCTTTAGGGGGAGCGTACGTGTGAGGGCGCGGGTTAGTGTCAGCGTACGGGTTAGGATTAGGGGACGGGTGAGGGTCAGGCTTCGGGGAAGGGATAGGGTTAGGGTTCGGGCTAGGGTTAGGGTTAGGGGACGGGGACGGTTTAGGGTCCAGGTGAGGGTACGACAACGCTTTAGGGGGAGCGTACGTGTGAGGGCGCGGGTTAGTGTCAGCGTACGGGTTAGGATTAGGGGACGGGTGAGGGTCAGGCTTCGGGGAAGGGTTAGGGTTAGGGTTCGGGCTAGGGTTAGGGTTAGGGGACGGGGACGGTTTAGGGTCCAGATGAGGGTACGACAACGATTTAGGGGGAGCGTACGTGTGAGGGCGCGGGTTAGTGTCAGCGTACGGGTTAGGATTAGGGGACGGGTGAGGGTCAGGCTTCGGGGAAGGTTTAGGGTTAGGGTTCGGGCTAGGGTTAGGGTTAGGGGACGGGGACGGTTTAGGGTCCAGGTGAGGGTACGACAACGCTTTAGGGGGAGCGTACGTGTGAGGGCGCGGGTTAGTGTCAGCGTACGGGTTAGGATTAGGGGACGGGTGAGGGTCAGGCTTCGGGGAAGGGTTAGGGTTAGGGTTCGGGCTAGGGTTAGGGCACGGGGACGGGGACGGTTTAGGGTCCAGGTGAGGGTACGACAACGCTTTAGGGGGAGCGTACGTGTGAGGGCGCAGGTTAGTGTCAGCGTACGGGTTAGGATTAGGGGACGGGTGAGGGTCAGGCTTCGGGGGAGGGTTAGGGTTAGGGTTCGGGCTAGGGTTAGGGTTAGGGGACGGGGACGGTTTAGGGTCCAGGTGAGGGTACGACAACGCTTTAGGGGAAGCGTACGTGTGAGGGCGCGGGTTAGTGTCAGCGTACGGGTTAGGATTAGGGGACGGGTGAGGGTCAGGCTTCGGGGGAGGGTTAGGGTTAGGGTTCGGACTAGGGTTAGGGCACGGGGACGGGGACGGTTTAGGGTCCAGGTGAGGGTACGACAACGCTTTAGGGGGAGCGTACGTGTGAGGGCGCGGGTTAGTGTCAGCGTACGGGTTAGGATTACGGGACGGGTGAGGGTCAGGCTTCGGGGAAGGGTTAGGGTTAGGGTTCGGGCTAGGGTTAGGGTTAGGGGACGGGGACGGTTTAGGGTCCAGGTGAGGGTACGACAACGCTTTAGGGGGAGCGTACGTGTGAGGGCGCGGGTTAGTGTCAGCGTACGGGTTAGGATTAGGGGACGGGTGAGGGTCAGGCTTCGGGGGAGGGTTAGGGTTAGGGTTCGGACTAGGGTTAGGGCACGGGGACGGGGACGGTTTAGGGTCCAGGTGAGGGTACGACAACGCTTTAGGGGGAGCGTACGTGTGAGGGCGCGGGTTAGTGTCAGCGTACGGGTTAGGATTACGGGACGGGTGAGGGTCAGGCTTCGGGGAAGGGTTAGGGTTAGGGTTCGGGCTAGGGTTAGGGTTAGGGGACGGGGACGGTTTAGGGTCCAGGTGAGGGTACGACAACGCTTTAGGGGGAGCGTACGTGTGAGGGCGCGGGTTAGTGTCAGCGTACGGGTTAGGATTAGGGGACGGGTGAGGGTCAGGCTTCGGGGAAGGGTTAGGGTTAGGGTTCGGGCTAGGGTTAGGGCACGGGGACGGGGACGGTTTAGGGTCCAGGTGAGGGTACGACAACGCTTTAGGGGGAGCGTACGTGTGAGGGCGCGGGTTAGTGTCAGCGTACGGGTTAGGATTAGGGGACGGGTGAGGGTCAGGCTTCGGGGGAGGGTTAGGGTTAGGGTTCGGGCTAGGGTTAGGGTTAGGGGACGGGGACGGTTTAGGGTCCAGGTGAGGGTACGACAACGCTTTAGGGGAAGCGTACGTGTGAGGGCGCGGGTTAGTGTCAGCGTACGGGTTAGGATTAGGGGACGGGTGAGGGTCAGGCTTCGGGGGAGGGTTAGGGTTAGGGTTCGGACTAGGGTTAGGGCACGGGGACGGGGACGGTTTAGGGTCCAGGTGAGGGTACGACAACGCTTTAGGGGGAGCGTACGTGTGAGGGCGCGGGTTAGTGTCAGCGTACGGGTTAGGATTACGGGACGGGTGAGGGTCAGGCTTCGGGGAAGGGTTAGGGTTAGGGTTCGGGCTAGGGTTAGGGTTAGGGGACGGGGACGGTTTAGGGTCCAGGTGAGGGTACGACAACGCTTTAGGGGGAGCGTACGTGTGAGGGCGCGGGTTAGTGTCAGCGTACGGGTTAGGATTAGGGGACGGGTGAGGGTCAGGCTTCGGGGGAGGGTTAGGGTTAGGGTTCGGACTAGGGTTAGGGCACGGGGACGGGGACGGTTTAGGGTCCAGGTGAGGGTACGACAACGCTTTAGGGGGAGCGTACGTGTGAGGGCGCGGGTTAGTGTCAGCGTACGGGTTAGGATTACGGGACGGGTGAGGGTCAGGCTTCGGGGAAGGGTTAGGGTTAGGGTTCGGGCTAGGGTTAGGGTTAGGGGACGGGGACGGTTTAGGGTCCAGGTGAGGGTACGACAACGCTTTAGGGGGAGCGTACGTGTGAGGGCGCGGGTTAGTGTCAGCGTACGGGTTAGGATTAGGGGACGGGTGAGGGTCAGGCTTCGGGGAAGGGTTAGGGTTAGGGTTCGGGCTAGGGTTAGGGTTAGGGGACGGGGACGGTTTAGGGTCCAGGTGAGGGTACGACAACGCTTTAGGGGGAGCGTACGTGTGAGGGCGCGGGTTAGTGTCAGCGTACGGGTTAGGATTAGGGGACGGGTGAGGGTCAGGCTTCGGGGAAGGGTTAGGGTTAGGGTTCGGGCTAGGGTTAGGGTTAGGGGACGGGGACGGTTTAGGGTCCAGGTGAGGGTACGACAACGATTTAGGGGGAGCGTACGTGTGAGGGCGCGGGTTAGTGTCAGCGTACGGGTTAGGATTAGGGGACCGGTGAGGGTCAGGCTTCGGGGAAGGGTTAGGGTTAGGGTTCGGGCTAGGGTTAGGGCACGGGGACGGGGACGGTTTAGGGTCCAGGTGAGGGTACGACAACGCTTTAGGGGGAGCGTACGTGTGAGGGCGCGGGTTAGTGTCAGCGTACGGGTTAGGATTAGGGGACGGGTGAGGGTCAGGCTTCGGGGAAGGTTTAGGGTTAGGGTTCGGGCTAGGGTTAGGGTTAGGGGACGGGGACTGTTTAGGGTCCAGGTGAGGGTACGACAACGATTTAGGGGGAGCGTACGTGTGAGGGCGCGGGTTAGTGTCAGCGTACGGGTTAGGATTAGGGGACGGGTGAGGGTCAGGCTTCGGGGAAGGGTTAGGGTTAGGGTTCGGGCTAGGGTTAGGGCACGGGGACGGGGACGGTTTAGGGTCCAGGTGAGGGTACGACAACGCTTTAGGGGGAGCGTACGTGTGAGGGCGCAGGTTAGTGTCAGCGTACGGGTTAGGATTAGGGGACGGGTGAGGGTCAGGCTTCGGGGGAGGGTTAGGGTTAGGGTTCGGGCTAGGGTTAGGGTTAGGGGACGGGGACGGTTTAGGGTCCAGGTGAGGGTACGACAACGCTTTAGGGGAAGCGTACGTGTGAGGGCGCGGGTTAGTGTCAGCGTACGGGTTAGGATTAGGGGACGGGTGAGGGTCAGGCTTCGGGGAAGGTTTAGGGTTAGGGTTCGGGCTAGGGTTAGGGTTAGGGGACGGGGACGGTTTAGGGTCCAGGTGAGGGTACGACAACGATTTAGGGGGAGCGTACGTGTGAGGGCGCGGGTTAGTGTCAGCGTACGGGTTAGGATTAGGGGACGGGTGAGGGTCAGGCTTCGGGGAAGGGTTAGGGTTAGGGTTCGGGCTAGGGTTAGGGCACGGGGACGGGGACGGTTTAGGGTCCAGGTGAGGGTACGACAACGCTTTAGGGGGAGCGTACGTGTGAGGGCGCGGGTTAGTGTCAGCGTACGGGTTAGGATTAGGGGACGGGTGAGGGTCAGGCTTCGGGGGAGGATTAGGGTTAGGGTTCGGGCTAGGGTTAGGGTTAGGGGACGGGGACGGTTTAGGGTCCAGGTGCGGGTACGACAACGCTTTAGGGGGAGCGTACGTGTGAGGGCGCGGGTTAGTGTCAGCGTACGGGTTAGGATTAGGGGACGGGTGAGGGTCAGGCTTCGGGGAAGGGATAGGGTTAGGGTTCGGGCTAGGGTTAGGGTTAGGGGACGGGGACGGTTTAGGGTCCAGGTGAGGGTACGACAACGCTTTAGGGGGAGCGTACGTGTGAGGGCGCGGGTTAGTGTCAGCGTACGGGTTAGGATTAGGGGACGGGTGAGGGTCAGGCTTCGGGGAAGGGTTAGGGCTAGGGTTCGGGCTAGGGTTAGGGTTAGGGGACGGGGACGGTTTAGGGTCCAGGTGAGGGTACGACAACGCTTTAGGGGGAGCGTACGTGTGAGGGCGCGGGTTAGTGTCAGCGTACGGGTTAGGATTAGAGGACGGGTGAGGGTCAGGCTTCGGGGAAGGGTTAGGGTTAGGGTTCGGGCTAGGGTTAGGGCACGGGGACGGGGACGGTTTAGGGTCCAGGTGAGGGTACGACAACGCTTTAGGGGGAGCGTACGTGTGAGGGCGCGGGTTAGTGTCAGTGTACGGGTTAGGATTAGGGGACGGGTGAGGGTCAGGCTTCGGGGGAGGGTTAGGGTTAGGGTTCGGGCTAGGGTTAGGGTTAGGGGACGGGGACGGTTTAGGGTCCAGGTGAGGGTACGACAACGCTTTAGGGGGAGCGTACGTGTGAGGGCGCGGGTTAGTGTCAGCGTACGGGTTAGGATTAGGGGACGGGTGAGGGTCAGGCTTCGGGGGACGGTTAGGGTTAGGGTTCGGACTAGGGTTAGGGCACGGGGACGGGGACGGTTTAGGGTCCAGGTGAGGGTACGACAACGCTTTAGGGGGAGCGTACGTGTGAGGGCGCGGGTTAGTGTCAGCGTACGGGTTAGGATTAGGGGACGGGTGAGGGTCAGGCTTCGGGGAAGGTTTAGGGTTAGGGTTCGGGCTAGGGTTAGGGTTAGGGGACGGGGACGGTTTAGGGTCCAGGTGAGGGTACGACAACGCTTTAGGGGGAGCGTACGTGTGAGGGCGCGGGTTAGTGTCAGCGTACGGGTTAGGATTAGGGGACGGGTGAGGGTCAGGCTTCGGGGAAGGGTTAGGGTTAGGGTTCGGGCTAGGGTTAGGGTTAGGGGACGGGGACGGTTTAGGGTCCAGGTGAGGGTACGACAACGCTTTAGGGGGAGCGTACGTGTGAGGGCGCGGGTTAGTGTCAGCGTACGGGTTAGGATTAGGGGACGGGTGAGGGTCAGGCTTCGGGGAAGGTTTAGGGTTAGGGTTCGGGCTAGGGTTAGGGTTAGGGGACGGGGACGGTTTAGGGTCCAGGTGAGGGTACGACAACGCTTTAGGGGGAGCGTACGTGTGAGGGCGCGGGTTAGTGTCAGCGTACGGGTTAGGATTAGGGGACGGGTGAGGGTCAGGCTTCGGGGACGGGTTAGGGTTAGGGTTCGGGCTAGGGTTAGGGTTAGGGGACGGGGACGGTTTAGGGTCCAGGTGAGGGTACGACAACGCTTTAGGGGGAGCGTACGTGTGAGGGCGCGGGTTAGTGTCAGCGTACGGGTTAGGATTAGGGGACGGGTGAGGGTCAGGCTTCGGGGAAGGGTTAGGGTTAGGGTTCGGGCTAGGGTTAGGGTTAGGGGACGGGGACGGTTTAGGGTCCAGGTGAGGGTACGACAACGCTTTAGGGGGAGCGTACGTGTGAGGGCGCGGGTTAGTGTCAGCGTACGGGTTAGGATTAGGGGACGGGTGAGGGTCAGGCTTCGGGGAAGGGTTAGGGTCAGGGTTCGGGCTAGGGTTAGGGTTAGGGGACGGGGAAGGTTTAGGGTCCAGGTGAGGGTACGACAACGCTTTAGGGGGAGCGTACGTGTGAGGGCGCGGGTTAGTGTCAGCGTACGGGTTAGGATTAGGGGACGGGTGAGGGTAAGGCTTCGGGGAAGGGTTAGGGTTAGGGTTCGAGCTAGGGTTAGGGTTAGGGGACGGGGACGGTTTAGGGTCCAGGTGAGGGTACGACAACGCTTTAGGGGGAGCGTACGTGTGAGGGCGCGGGTTAGTGTCAGCGTACGGGTTAGGATTAGGGGACGGGTGAGGGTCAGGCTTCGGGGGAGGGTTAGGGTTAGGGTTCGGACTAGGGTTAGGGCACGGGGACGGGGACGGTTTAGGGTCCAGGTGAGGGTACGACAACGCTTTAGGGGGAGCGTACGTGTGAGGGCGCGGGTTAGTGTCAGCGTACGGATTAGGATTAGGGGACGGGTGAGGGTCAGGCTTCGGGGAAGGGTTAGGGTTAGGGTTCGGGCTAGGGTTAGGGTTAGGGGACGGGGACGGTTTAGGGTCCAGGTGAGGGTACGACAACGCTTTAGGGGGAGCGTACGTGTGAGGGCGCGGGTTAGTGTCAGCGTACGGGTTAGGATTAGGGGACGGGTGAGGGTCAGGCTTCGGGGAAGGGTTAGGGTTAGGGTTCGGGCTAGGGTTAGGGTTAGGGGACGGGGACGGTTTAGGGTCCAGGTGAGGGTACGACAACGCTTTAGGGGGAGCGTACGTGTGAGGGCGCGGGTTAGTGTCAGCGTACGGGTTAGGATTAGGGGACGGGTGAGGGTCAGGCTTCGGGGAAGGGTTAGGGTTAGGGTTCGGGCTAGGGTTAGGGTTAGGGGACGGGGACGGTTTAGGGTCCAGGTGAGGGTACGACAACGCTTTAGGGGGAGCGTACGTGTGAGGGCGCGGGTTAGTGTCAGCGTACGGGTTAGGATTAGGGGACGGGTGAGGGTCAGGCTTCGGGGAAGGGTTAGGGCTAGGGTTCGGGCTAGGGTTAGGGTTAGGGGACGGGGACGGTTTAGGGTCCAGGTGAGGGTACGACAACGCTTTAGGGGGAGCGTACGTGTGAGGGCGCGGGTTAGTGTCAGCGTACGGGTTAGGATTAGAGGACGGGTGAGGGTCAGGCTTCGGGGAAGGGTTAGGGTTAGGGTTCGGGCTAGGGTTAGGGTTAGGGGACGGGGATGGTTTAGGGTCCAGGTGAGGGTACGACAACGCTTTAGGGGGAGCGTACGTGTGAGGGCGCGGGTTAGTGTCAGCGTACGGTTTAGGATTAGGGGACGGGTGAGGGTCAGGCTTCGGGGAAGGGTTAGGGTTAGGGTTCGGGCTAGGGTTAGGGTTAGGGGACGGGGACGGTTTAGGGTCCAGGTGAGGGTACGACAACGATTTAGGGGGAGCGTACGTGTGAGGGCGCGGGTTAGTGTCAGCGTACGGGTTAGGATTAGGGGACGGGTGAGGGTCAGGCTTCGGGGAAGGGTTAGGTTTAGGGTTCGGGCTAGGGTTAGGGCACGGGGACGGGGACGGTTTAGGGTCCAGGTGAGGGTACGACAACGCTTTAGGGGGAGCGTACGTGTGAGGGCGCGGGTTAGTGTCAGCGTACGGGTTAGGATTAGGGGACGGGTGAGGGTCAGGCTTCGGGGGAGTGTTAGGGTTAGGGTTCGGCCTAGGGTTAGGGGACGGGGACGGGGACGGTTTAGGGTCCAGGTGAGGGTACGACAACGCTTTAGGGGGAGCGTACGTGTGAGGGCGCGGGTTAGTGTCAGCGTACGGGTTAGGATTAGGGGACGGGTGAGGGTCAGGCTTCGGGGAAGGGTTAGGGTTAGGGTTCGGGCTAGGGTTAGGGTTAGGGGACGGGGACGGTTTAGGGTCCAGGTGAGGGTACGACAACGCTTTAGGGGGAGCGTACGTGTGAGGGCGCGGGTTAGTGTCAGCGTACGGGTTAGGATTAGGGGACGGGTGAGGGTCAGGCTTCGGGGAAGGGTTAGGGTTAGGGTTCGGGCTAGGGTTAGGGTTAGGGGACGGGGACGGTTTAGGGTCCAGGTGAGGGTACGACAACGCTTTAGGGGGAGCGTACGTGTGAGGGCGCGGGTTAGTGTCAGCGTACGGGTTAGGATTAGGGGACGGGTGAGGGTCAGGCTTCGGGGAAGGATTAGGGTTAGGGTTCGGGCTAGGGTTAGGGTTAGGGGACGGGGACGGTTTAGGGTCCAGGTGAGGGTACGACAACGCTTTAGGGGGAGCGTACGTGTGAGGGCGCGGGTTAGTGTCAGCGTACGGGTTAGGATTAGGGGACGGGTGAGGGTAAGGCTTCGGGGAAGGGTAAGGGTTAGGGTTCGAGCTAGGGTTAGGGTTAGGGGACGGGGACGGTTTAGGGTCCAGGTGAGGGTACGACAACGCTTTAGGGGGAGCGTACGTGTGAGGGCGCGGGTTAGTGTCAGCGTACGGGTTAGGATTAGGGGACGGGTGAGGGTCAGGCTTCGGGGAAGGGTTAGGGTTAGGGTTCGGGCTAGGGTTAGGGTTAGGGGACGGGGACGGTTTAGGGTCCAGGTGAGGGTACGACAACGCTTTAGGGGGAGCGTACGTGTGAGGGCGCGGGTTAGTGTCAGCGTACGGGTTAGGATTAGGGGACGGGTGAGGGTCAGGCTTCGGGGAAGGGTTAGGGTTAGGGTTCGGGCTAGGGTTAGGGTTAGGGGACGGGGACGGTTTAGGGTCCAGGTGAGGGTACGACAACGCTTTAGGGGGAGCGTACGTGTGAGGGCGCGGGTTAGTGTCAGCGTACGGGTTAGGATTAGGGGACGGGTGAGGGTCAGGCTTCGGGGAAGGTTTAGGGTTAGGGTTCGGGCTAGGGTTAGGGTTAGGGGACGGGGACGGTTTAGGGTCCAGGTGAGGGTACGACAACGATTTAGGGGGAGCGTACGTTTGAGGGCGCGGGTTAGTGTCAGCGTACGGGTTAGGATTAGGGGACGGGTGAGGGTCAGGCTTCGGGGAAGGGTTAGGGTTAGGGTTCGGGCTAGGGTTAGGGCACGGGGACGGGGACGGTTTAGGGTCCAGGTGAGGGTACGACAACGCCTTAGGGGGAGCGTACGTGTGAGGGCGCGGGTTAGTGTCAGCGTACGGGTTAGGATTAGGGGACGGGTGAGGGTCAGGCTTCGGGGGAGGGTTAGGGTTAGGGTTCGGGCTAGGGTTAGGGTTAGGGGACGGGGACGGTTTAGGGTCCAGGTGAGGGTACGACAACGCTTTAGGGGGAGCGTACGTGTGAGGGCGCGGGTTAGTGTCAGCGTACGGGTTAGGATTAGGGGACGGGTGAGGGTCAGGCTTCGGGGAAGGGTTAGGGTTAGGGTTCGGGCTAGGGTTAGGGTTAGGGGACGGGGACGGTTTAGGGTCCAGGTGAGGGTACGACAACGATTTAGGGGGAGCGTACGTGTGAGGGCGCGGGTTAGTGTCAGCGTACAGGTTAGGATTAGGGGACGGGTGAGGGTCAGGCTTCGGGGAAGGGTTAGGGTTAGGGTTCGGGCTAGGGTTAGGGCACGGGGACGGGGACGGTTTAGGGTCCAGGTGAGGGTACGACAACGCTTTAGGGGGAGCGTACGTGTGAGGGCGCGGGTTAGTGTCAGCGTACGGGTTAGGATTAGGGGACGGGTGAGGGTCAGGCTTCGGGGAAGGGTTAGGGTTAGGGTTCGGGCTAGGGTTAGTGTTAGGGGACGGGGACGGTTTAGGGTCCAGGTGAGGGTACGACAACGCTTTAGGGGGAGCGTACGTGTGAGGGCGCGGGTTAGTGTCAGCGTACGGGTTAGGATTAGGGGACGGGTGAGGGTCAGGCTTCGGGGAAGGGTTAGGGTTAGGGTTCGGGCTAGGGTTAGGGTTAGGGGACGGGGACGGTTTAGGGTCCAGGTGAGGGTACGACAACGCTTTAGGGGGAGCGTACGTGTGAGGGCGCGGGTTAGTGTCAGCGTACGGGTTAGGATTAGGGGACGGGTGAGGGTCAGGCTTCGGGGAAGGTTTAGGGTTAGGGTTCGGGCTAGGGTTAGGGTTAGGGGACGGGGACGGTTTAGGGTCCAGGTGAGGGTACGACAACGATTTAGGGGGAGCGTACGTGTGAGGGCGCGGGTTAGTGTCAGCGTACGGGTTAGGATTAGGGGACCGGTGAGGGTCAGGCTTCGGGGAAGGGTTAGGGTTAGGGTTCGGGCTAGGGTTAGGGCACGGGGACGGGGACGGTTTAGGGTCCAGGTGAGGGTACGACAACGCTTTAGGGGGAGCGTACGTGTGAGGGCGCGGGTTAGTGTCAGCGTACGGGTTAGGATTAGGGGACGGGTGAGGGTCAGGCTTCGGGGAAGGTTTAGGGTTAGGGTTCGGGCTAGGGTTAGGGTTAGGGGACGGGGACTGTTTAGGGTCCAGGTGAGGGTACGACAACGATTTAGGGGGAGCGTACGTGTGAGGGCGCGGGTTAGTGTCAGCGTACGGGTTAGGATTAGGGGACGGGTGAGGGTCAGGCTTCGGGGAAGGGTTAGGGTTAGGGTTCGGGCTAGGGTTAGGGCACGGGGACGGGGACGGTTTAGGGTCCAGGTGAGGGTACGACAACGCTTTAGGGGGAGCGTACGTGTGAGGGCGCAGGTTAGTGACAGCGTACGGGTTAGGATTAGGGGACGGGTGAGGGTCAGGCTTCGGGGAAGGGTTAGGGTTAGGGTTCGGGCTAGGGTTAGGGTTAGGGGACGGGGACGGTTTAGGGTCCAGGTGAGGGTACGACAACGATTTAGGGGGAGCGTACGTGTGAGGGCGCGGGTTAGTGTCAGCGTACAGGTTAGGATTAGGGGACGGGTGAGGGTCAGGCTTCGGGGAAGGGTTAGGGTTAGGGTTCGGGCTAGGGTTAGGGCACGGGGACGGGGACGGTTTAGGGTCCAGGTGAGGGTACGACAACGCTTTAGGGGGAGCGTACGTGTGAGGGCGCGGGTTAGTGTCAGCGTACGGGTTAGGATTAGGGGACGGGTGAGGGTCAGGCTTCGGGGAAGGGTTAGGGTTAGGGTTCGGGCTAGGGTTAGTGTTAGGGGACGGGGACGGTTTAGGGTCCAGGTGAGGGTACGACAACGCTTTAGGGGGAGCGTACGTGTGAGGGCGCGGGTTAGTGTCAGCGTACGGGTTAGGATTAGGGGACGGGTGAGGGTCAGGCTTCGGGGAAGGGTTAGGGTTAGGGTTCGGGCTAGGGTTAGGGTTAGGGGACGGGGACGGTTTAGGGTCCAGGTGAGGGTACGACAACGCTTTAGGGGGAGCGTACGTGTGAGGGCGCGGGTTAGTGTCAGCGTACGGGTTAGGATTAGGGGACGGGTGAGGGTCAGGCTTCGGGGAAGGTTTAGGGTTAGGGTTCGGGCTAGGGTTAGGGTTAGGGGACGGGGACGGTTTAGGGTCCAGGTGAGGGTACGACAACGATTTAGGGGGAGCGTACGTGTGAGGGCGCGGGTTAGTGTCAGTGTACGGGTTAGGATTAGGGGACCGGTGAGGGTCAGGCTTCGGGGAAGGGTTAGGGTTAGGGTTCGGGCTAGGGTTAGGGCACGGGGACGGGGACGGTTTAGGGTCCAGGTGAGGGTACGACAACGCTTTAGGGGGAGCGTACGTGTGAGGGCGCGGGTTAGTGTCAGCGTACGGGTTAGGATTAGGGGACGGGTGAGGGTCAGGCTTCGGGGAAGGTTTAGGGTTAGGGTTCGGGCTAGGGTTAGGGTTAGGGGACGGGGACTGTTTAGGGTCCAGGTGAGGGTACGACAACGATTTAGGGGGAGCGTACGTGTGAGGGCGCGGGTTAGTGTCAGCGTACGGGTTAGGATTAGGGGACGGGTGAGGGTCAGGCTTCGGGGAAGGGTTAGGGTTAGGGTTCGGGCTAGGGTTAGGGCACGGGGACGGGGACGGTTTAGGGTCCAGGTGAGGGTACGACAACGCTTTAGGGGGAGCGTACGTGTGAGGGCGCAGGTTAGTGTCAGCGTACGGGTTAGGATTAGGGGACGGGTGAGGGTCAGGCTTCGGGGGAGGGTTAGGGTTAGGGTTCGGGCTAGGGTTAGGGTTAGGGGACGGGGACGGTTTAGGGTCCAGGTGAGGGTACGACAACGCTTTAGGGGAAGCGTACGTGTGAGGGCGCGGGTTAGTGTCAGCGTACGGGTTAGGATTAGGGGACGGGTGAGGGTCAGGCTTCGGGGAAGGTTTAGGGTTAGGGTTCGGGCTAGGGTTAGGGTTAGGGGACGGGGACGGTTTAGGGTCCAGGTGAGGGTACGACAACGATTTAGGGGGAGCGTACGTGTGAGGGCGCGGGTTAGTGTCAGCGTACGGGTTAGGATTAGGGGACGGGTGAGGGTCAGGCTTCGGGGAAGGGTTAGGGTTAGGGTTCGGGCTAGGGTTAGGGCACGGGGACGGGGACGGTTTAGGGTCCAGGTGAGGGTACGACAACGCTTTAGGGGGAGCGTACGTGTGAGGGCGCGGGTTAGTGTCAGCGTACGGGTTAGGATTAGGGGACGGGTGAGGGTCAGGCTTCGGGGGAGGATTAGGGTTAGGGTTCGGGCTAGGGTTAGGGTTAGGGGACGGGGACGGTTTAGGGTCCAGGTGCGGGTACGACAACGCTTTAGGGGGAGCGTACGTGTGAGGGCGCGGGTTAGTGTCAGCGTACGGGTTAGGATTAGGGGACGGGTGAGGGTCAGGCTTCGGGGAAGGGATAGGGTTAGGGTTCGGGCTAGGGTTAGGGTTAGGGGACGGGGACGGTTTAGGGTCCAGGTGAGGGTACGACAACGCTTTAGGGGGAGCGTACGTGTGAGGGCGCGGGTTAGTGTCAGCGTACGGGTTAGGATTAGGGGACGGGTGAGGGTCAGGCTTCGGGGAAGGTTTAGGGTTAGGGTTCGGGCTAGGGTTAGGGTTAGGGGACGGGGACGGTTTAGGGTCCAGGTGAGGGTACGACAACGATTTAGGGGGAGCGTACGTGTGAGGGCGCGGGTTAGTGTCAGCGTACGGGTTAGGATTAGGGGACCGGTGAGGGTCAGGCTTCGGGGAAGGGTTAGGGTTAGGTTTCGGGCTAGGGTTAGGGCACGGGGACGGGGACGGTTTAGGGTCCAGGTGAGGGTACGACAACGCTTTAGGGGGAGCGTACGTGTGAGGGCGCGGGTTAGTGTCAGCGTACGGGTTAGGATTAGGGGACGGGTGAGGGTCAGGCTTCGGGGAAGGTTTAGGGTTAGGGTTCGGGCTAGGGTTAGGGTTAGGGGACGGGGACTGTTTAGGGTCCAGGTGAGGGTACGACAACGATTTAGGGGGAGCGTACGTGTGAGGGCGCGGGTTAGTGTCAGCGTACGGGTTAGGATTAGGGGACGGGTGAGGGTCAGGCTTCGGGGAAGGGTTAGGGTTAGGGTTCGGGCTAGGGTTAGGGCACGGGGACGGGGACGGTTTAGGGTCCAGGTGAGGGTACGACAACGCTTTAGGGGGAGCGTACGTGTGAGGGCGCAGGTTAGTGTCAGCGTACGGGTTAGGATTAGGGGACGGGTGAGGGTCAGGCTTCGGGGGAGGGTTAGGGTTAGGGTTCGGGCTAGGGTTAGGGTTAGGGGACGGGGACGGTTTAGGGTCCAGGTGAGGGTACGACAACGCTTTAGGGGAAGCGTACGTGTGAGGGCGCGGGTTAGTGTCAGCGTACGGGTTAGGATTAGGGGACGGGTGAGGGTCAGGCTTCGGGGGAGGGATAGGGTTAGGGTTCGGACTAGGGTTAGGGCACGGGGACGGGGACGGTTTAGGGTCCAGGTGAGGGTACGACAACGCTTTAGGGGGAGCGTACGTGTGAGGGCGCGGGTTAGTGTCAGCGTACGGGTTAGGATTAGGGGACGGGTGAGGGTCAGGCTTCGGGGGAGGGTTAGGGTTAGGGTTCGGACTAGGGTTAGGGCACGGGGACGGGGACGGTTTAGGGTCCAGGTGAGGGTACGACAACGCTTTAGGGGGAGCGTACGTGTGAGGGCGCGGGTTAGTGTCAGCGTACGGGTTAGGATTACGGGACGGGTGAGGGTCAGGCTTCGGGGAAGGGTTAGGGTTAGGGTTCGGGCTAGGGTTAGGGTTAGGGGACGGGGACGGTTTAGGGTCCAGGTGAGGGTACGACAACGCTTTAGGGGGAGCGTACGTGTGAGGGCGCGGGTTAGTGTCAGCGTACGGGTTAGGATTAGGGGACGGGTGAGGGTCAGGCTTCGGGGAAGGTTTAGGGTTAGGGTTCGGGCTAGGGTTAGGGTTAGGGGACGGGGACGGTTTAGGGTCCAGGTGAGGGTACGACAACGATTTAGGGGGAGCGTACGTGTGAGGGCGCGGGTTAGTGTCAGCGTACGGGTTAGGATTAGGGGACGGGTGAGGGTCAGGCTTCGGGGAAGGGTTAGGGTTAGGGTTCGGGCTAGGGTTAGGGCACGGGGACGGGGACGGTTTAGGGTCCAGGTGAGGGTACGACAACGCTTTAGGGGGAGCGTACGTGTGAGGGCGCGGGTTAGTGTCAGCGTACGGGTTAGGATTAGGGGACGGGTGAGGGTCAGGCTTCGGGGGAGGATTAGGGTTAGGGTTCGGGCTAGGGTTAGGGTTAGGGGACGGGGACGGTTTAGGGTCCAGGTGCGGGTACGACAACGCTTTAGGGGGAGCGTACGTGTGAGGGCGCGGGTTAGTGTCAGCGTACGGGTTAGGATTAGGGGACGGGTGAGGGTCAGGCTTCGGGGAAGGGATAGGGTTAGGGTTCGGGCTAGGGTTAGGGTTAGGGGACGGGGACGGTTTAGGGTCCAGGTGAGGGTACGACAACGCTTTAGGGGGAGCGTACGTGTGAGGGCGCGGGTTAGTGTCAGCGTACGGGTTAGGATTAGGGGACGGGTGAGGGTCAGGCTTCGGGGAAGGGTTAGGGTTAGGGTTCGGGCTAGGGTTAGGGTTAGGGGACGGGGACGGTTTAGGGTCCAGGTGAGGGTACGACAACGATTTAGGGGGAGCGTACGTGTGAGGGCGCGGGTTAGTGTCAGCGTACGGGTTAGGATTAGGGGACGGGTGTGGGTCAGGCTTCGGGGAAGGTTTAGGGTTAGGGTTCGGGCTAGGGTTAGGGTTAGGGGACGGGGACGGTTTAGGGTCCAGGTGAGGGTACGACAACGATTTAGGGGGAGCGTACGTGTGAGGGCGCGGGTTAGTGTCAGCGTACGGGTTAGGATTAGGGGACGGGTGAGGGTCAGGCTTCGGGGAAGGGTTAGGGTTAGGGTTCGGGCTAGGGTTAGGGCACGGGGACGGGGACGGTTTAGGGTCCAGGTGAGGGTACGACAACGCTTTAGGGGGAGCGTACGTGTGAGGGCGCAGGTTAGTGTCAGCGTACGGGTTAGGATTAGGGGACGGGTGAGGGTCAGGCTTCGGGGGAGGGTTAGGGTTAGGGTTCGGGCTAGGGTTAGGGTTAGGGGACGGGGACGGTTTAGGGTCCAGGTGAGGGTACGACAACGCTTTAGGGGAAGCGTACGTGTGAGGGCGCGGGTTAGTGTCAGCGTACGGGTTAGGATTAGGGGACGGGTGAGGGTCAGGCTTCGGGGGAGGGTTAGGGTTAGGGTTCGGACTAGGGTTAGGGCACGGGGACGGGGACGGTTTAGGGTCCAGGTGAGGGTACGACAACGCTTTAGGGGGAGCGTACGTGTGAGGGCGCGGGTTAGTGTCAGCGTACGGGTTAGGATTACGGGACGGGTGAGGGTCAGGCTTCGGGGAAGGGTTAGGGTTAGGGTTCGGGCTAGGGTTAGGGTTAGGGGACGGGGACGGTTTAGGGTCCAGGTGAGGGTACGACAACGCTTTAGGGGGAGCGTACGTGTGAGGGCGCGAGTTAGTGTCAGCGTACGGGTTAGGATTAGGGGACGGGTGAGGGTCAGGCTTCGGGGGAGGGTTAGGGTTAGGGTTCGGACTAGGGTTAGGGCACGGGGACGGGGACGGTTTAGGGTCCAGGTGAGGGTACGACAACGCTTTAGGGGGAGCGTACGTGTGAGGGCGCGGGTTAGTGTCAGCGTACGGGTTAGGATTACGGGACGGGTGAGGGTCAGGCTTCGGGGAAGGGTTAGGGTTAGGGTTCGGGCTAGGGTTAGGGTTAGGGGACGGGGACGGTTTAGGGTCCAGGTGAGGGTACGACAACGCTTTAGGGGGAGCGTACGTGTGAGGGCGCGGGTTAGTGTCAGCGTACGGGTTAGGATTAGGGGACGGGTGAGGGTCAGGCTTCGGGGGAGGGTTAGGGTTAGGGTTCGGACTAGGGTTAGGGCACGGGGACGGGGACGGTTTAGGGTCCAGGTGAGGGTACGACAACGCTTTAGGGGGAGCGTACGTGTGAGGGCGCGGGTTAGTGTCAGCGTACGGGTTAGGATTACGGGACGGGTGAGGGTCAGGCTTCGGGGAAGGGTTAGGGTTAGGGTTCGGGCTAGGGTTAGGGTTAGGGGACGGGGACGGTTTAGGGTCCAGGTGAGGGTACGACAACGCTTTAGGGGGAGCGTACGTGTGAGGGCGCGGGTTAGTGTCAGCGTACGGGTTAGGATTAGGGGACGGGTGAGGGTCAGGCTTCGGGGAAGGGTTAGGGTTAGGGTTCGGGCTAGGGTTAGGGTTAGGGTACGGGGACGGTTTAGGGTCCAGGTGAGGGTACGACAACGCTTTAGGGGGAGCGTACGTGTGAGGGCGCGGGTTAGTGTCAGCGTACGGGTTAGGATTAGGGGACGGGTGAGGGTCAGGCTTCGGGGAAGGGTTAGGGTTAGGGTTCGGGCTAGGGTTAGGGTTAGGGGACGGGGACGGTTTAGGGTCCAGGTGAGGGTACGACAACGCTTTAGGGGGAGCGTACGTGTGAGGGCGCGGGTTAGTGTCAGCGTACGGGTTAGGATTAGGGGACGGGTGAGGGTCAGGCTTCGGGGAAGGGTTAGGGTTAGGGTTCGGGCTAGGGTTAGTGTTAGGGGACGGGGACGGTTTAGGGTCCAGGTGAGGGTACGACAACGCTTTAGGGGGAGCGTACGTGTGAGGGCGCGGGTTAGTGTCAGCGTACGGGTTAGGATTAGGGGACGGGTGAGGGTCAGGCTTCGGGGGAGGATTAGGGTTAGGGTTCGGGCTAGGGTTAGGGTTAGGGGACGGGGACGGTTTAGGGTCCAGGTGCGGGTACGACAACGCTTTAGGGGGAGCGTACGTGTGAGGGCGCGGGTTAGTGTCAGCGTACGGGTTAGGATTAGGGGACGGGTGAGGGTCAGGCTTCGGGGAAGGGATAGGGTTAGGGTTCGGGCTAGGGTTAGGGTTAGGGGACGGGGACGGTTTAGGGTCCAGGTGAGGGTACGACAACGCTTTAGGGGGAGCGTACGTGTGAGGGCGCGGGTTAGTGTCAGCGTACGGGTTAGGATTAGGGGACGGGTGAGGGTCAGGCTTCGGGGAAGGGTTAGGGTTAGGGTTCGGGCTAGGGTTAGGGTTAGGGGACGGGGACGGTTTAGGGTCCAGGTGAGGGTACGACAACGATTTAGGGGGAGCGTACGTGTGAGGGCGCGGGTTAGTGTCAGCGTACGGGTTAGGATTAGGGGACGGGTGAGGGTCAGGCTTCGGGGAAGGGTTAGGGTTAGGGTTCGGGCTAGGGTTAGGGCACGGGGACGGGGACGGTTTAGGGTCCAGGTGAGGGTACGACAACGCTTTAGGGGGAGCGTACGTGTGAGGGCGCGGGTTAGTGTCAGCGTACGGGTTAGGATTAGGGGACGGGTGAGGGTCAGGCTTCGGGGGAGGGTTAGGGTTAGGGTTCGGACTAGGGTTAGGGCACGGGGACGGGGACGGTTTAGGGTCCAGGTGAGGGTACGACAACGCTTTAGGGGGAGCGTACGTGTGAGGGCGCGGGTTAGTGTCAGCGTACGGGTTAGTATTAGGGGACGGGTGAGGGTTAGGCTTCGGGGGAGGGTTAGGGTTAGGGTTCGGACTAGGGTTAGGGCACGGGGACGGGGACGGTTTAGGGTCCAGGTGAGGGTACGACAACGCTTTAGGGGGAGCGTACGTGTGAGGGCGCGGGTTAGTGTCAGCGTACGGGTTAGGATTAGGGGACGGGTGAGGGTCAGGCTTCGGGGAAGGGTTAGGGTTAGGGTTCGGGCTAGGGTTAGTGTTAGGGGAAGGGGACGGTTTAGGGTCCAGGTGAGGGTACGACAACGCTTTAGGGGGAGCGTACGTGTGAGGGCGCGGGTTAGTGTCAGCGTACGGGTTAGGATTAGGGGACGGGTGAGGGTCAGGCTTCGGGGAAGGGTTAGGGTTAGTGTTCGGGCTAGGGTTAGGGTTAGGGTACGGGGACGGTTTAGGGTCCAGGTGAGGGTACGACAACGCTTTAGGGGGAGCGTACGTGTGAGGGCGTGGGTTAGTGTCAGCGTACGGGTTAGGATTAGGGGACGGGTGAGGGTCAGGCTTCGGGGAAGGGTTAGGGTTAGGGTTCGGGCTAGGGTTAGGGCACGGGGACGGGGACGGTTTAGGGTCCAGGTGAGGGTACGACAACGCTTTAGGGGGAGCGTACGTGTGAGGGCGCGGGTTAGTGTCAGCGTACGGGTTAGGATTAGGGGACGGGTGAGGGTCAGGCTTCGGGGAAGGGTTAGGGTTAGGGTTCGGGCTAGGGTTAGGGTTAGGGGACGGGGACGGTTTAGGGTCCAGGTGAGGGTACGACAACGCTTTAGGGGGAGCGTACGTGTGAGGGCGCGGGTTAGTGTCAGCGTACGGGTTAGGATTAGGGGACGGGTGAGGGTAAGGCTTCGGGGAAGGGTTAGGGTTAGGGTTCGGGCTAGGGTTAGGGTTAGGAGACGGGGACGGTTTAGGGTCCAGGTGAGGGTACGACAACGCTTTAGGGGGAGCGTACGTGTGAGGGCGCGGGTTAGTGTCAGCGTACGGGTTAGGATTAGGGGACGGGTGAGGGTCATGCTTCGGGGAAGGGTTAGGGCTAGGGTTCGAGCTAGGGTTAGGGTTAGGGGACGGGGACGGTTTAGGGTCCAGGTGAGGGTACGACAACGCTTTAGGGGGAGCGTACGTGTGAGGGCGCGGGTTAGTGTCAGCGTACGGGTTAGGATTAGGGGACGGGTGAGGGTCAGGCTTCGGGGAAGTGTTAGGGTTAGGGTTCGGGCTAGGGTTAGGGCACGGGGACGGGGACGGTTTAGGGTCCAGGTGAGGGTACGACAACGCTTTAGGGGGAGCGTACGTGTGAGGGCGCGGGTTAGTGTCAGCGTACGGGTTAGGATTAGGGGACGGGTGAGGGTCAGGCTTCGGGGAAGGGTTAGGGTTAGGGTTCGGGCTAGGGTTAGGGTTAGGGGACGGGGACGGTTTAGGGCCCAGGTGAGGGTACGACAACGCTTTAGGGGGAGCGTACGTGTGAGGGCGCGGGTTAGTGTCAGTGTACGGGTTAGGATTAGGGGACGGGTGAGGGTAAGGCTTCGGGGAAGGGTTAGGGTTAGGGTTCGGGCTAGGGTTAGGGTTAGGGGACGGGGACGGTTTAGGGTCCAGGTGAGGGTACGACAACGATTTAGGGGGAGCGTACGTGTGAGGGCGCGGGTTAGTGTCAGCGTACGGGTTAGGATTAGGGGACGGGTGAGGGTCATGCTTCGGGGAAGGGTTAGGGTTAGGGTTCGGGCTAGGGTTAGGGCACGGGGACGGGGACGGTTTAGGGTCCAGGTGAGGGTACGACAACGCTTTAGGGGGAGCGTACGTGTGAGGGCGCGGGTTAGTGTCAGCGTACGGGTTAGGATTAGGGGACGGGTGAGGGTCAGGCTTCGGGGGAGGGTTAGGGTTAGGGTTCGGGCTAGGGTTAGGGTTAGGGGACGGGGACGGTTTAGGGTCCAGGTGAGGGTACGACAACGCTTTAGGGGGAGCGTACGTGTGAGGGCGCGGGTTAGTGTCAGCGTACGGGTTAGGATTAGGGGACTGGTGAGGGTCAGGCTTCGGGGGAGGGTTAGGGTTAGGGTTCGGACTAGGGTTAGGGCACGGGGACGGGGACGGTTTAGGGTCCAGGTGAGGGTACGACAACGCTTTAGGGGGAGCGTACGTGTGAGGGCGCGGGTTAGTGTCAGCGTACGGGTTAGGATTAGGGGACGGGTGAGGGTCAGGCTTCGGGGAAGGGTTAGGGTTAGGGTTCGGGCTAGGGTTAGGGTTAGGGTACGGGGACGGTTTAGGGTCCAGGTGAGGGTACGACAACGCTTTAGGGGGAGCGTACGTGTGAGGGCGCGGGTTAGTGTCAGCGTACGGGTTAGGATTAGGGGACGGGTGAGGGTCAGGCTTCGGGGAAGGGTTAGGGTTAGGGTTCGGGCTAGGGTTAGGGTTAGGGGACGGGGACGGTTTAGGGTCCAGGTGAGGGTACGACAACGCTTTAGGGGGAGCGTACGTGTGAGGGCGCGGGTTAGTGTCAGCGTACGGGTTAGGATTAGGGGACGGGTGAGGGTCAGGCTTCGGGGAAGGGTTAGGGTTAGGGTTCGGGCTAGGGTTAGTGTTAGGGGACGGGGACGGTTTAGGGTCCAGGTGAGGGTACGACAACGCTTTAGGGGGAGCGTACGTGTGAGGGTGCGGGTTAGTGTCAGCGTACGGGTTAGGATTAGGGGACGGGTGAGGGTCAGGCTTCGGGGAAGGGTTATGGTTAGGGTTCGGGCTAGGGTTAGGGTTAGGGGACGGGGACGGTTTAGGGTCCAGGTGAGGGTACGACAACGCTTTAGGGGGAGCGTACGTGTGAGGGCGTGGGTTAGTGTCAGCGTACGGGTTAGGATTAGGGGACGGGTGAGGGTCAGGCTTCGGGGAAGGTTTAGGGTTAGGGTTCGGGCTAGGGTTAGGGTTAGGGGACGGGGACGGTTTAGGGTCCAGGTGAGGGTACGACAACGCTTTAGGGGGAGCGTACGTGTGAGGGCGCGGGTTAGTGTCAGCGTACGGGTTAGGATTAGGGGACGGGTGAGGGTCATGCTTCGGGGAAGGGTTAGGGCTAGGGTTCGAGCTAGGGTTAGGGTTAGGGGACGGGGACGGTTTAGGGTCCAGGTGAGGGTACGACAACGCTTTAGGGGGAGCGTACGTGTGAGGGCGCGGGTTAGTGTCAGCGTACGGGTTAGGATTAGGGGACGGGTGAGGGTCAGGCTTCGGGGAAGTGTTAGGGTTAGGGTTCGGGCTAGGGTTAGGGCACGGGGACGGGGACGGTTTAGGGTCCAGGTGAGGGTACGACAACGCTTTAGGGGGAGCGTACGTGTGAGGGCGCGGGTTAGTGTCAGCGTACGGGTTAGGATTAGGGGACGGGTGAGGGTCAGGCTTCGGGGAAGGGTTAGGGTTAGGGTTCGGGCTAGGGTTAGGGTTAGGGGACGGGGACGGTTTAGGGCCTAGGTGAGGGTACGACAACGCTTTAGGGGGAGCGTACGTGTGAGGGCGCGGGTTAGTGTCAGTGTACGGGTTAGGATTAGGGGACGGGTGAGGGTAAGGCTTCGGGGAAGGGTTAGGGTTAGGGTTCGGGCTAGGGTTAGGGTTAGGGGACGGGGACGGTTTAGGGTCCAGGTGAGGGTACGACAACGATTTAGGGGGAGCGTACGTGTGAGGGCGCGGGTTAGTGTCAGCGTACGGGTTAGGATTAGGGGACGGGTGAGGGTCATGCTTCGGGGAAGGGTTAGGGTTAGGGTTCGGGCTAGGGTTAGGGCACGGGGACGGGGACGGTTTAGGGTCCAGGTGAGGGTACGACAACGCTTTAGGGGGAGCGTACGTGTGAGGGCGCGGGTTAGTGTCAGCGTACGGGTTAGGATTAGGGGACGGGTGAGGGTCAGGCTTCGGGGGAGGGTTAGGGTTAGGGTTCGGGCTAGGGTTAGGGTTAGGGGACGGGGACGGTTTAGGGTCCAGGTGAGGGTACGACAACGCTTTAGGGGGAGCGTACGTGTGAGGGCGCGGGTTAGTGTCAGCGTACGGGTTAGGATTAGGGGACTGGTGAGGGTCAGGCTTCGGGGGAGGGTTAGGGTTAGGGTTCGGACTAGGGTTAGGGCACGGGGACGGGGACGGTTTAGGGTCCAGGTGAGGGTACGACAACGCTTTAGGGGGAGCGTACGTGTGAGGGCGCGGGTTAGTGTCAGCGTACGGGTTAGGATTAGGGGACGGGTGAGGGTCAGGCTTCGGGGAAGGGTTAGGGTTAGGGTTCGGGCTAGGGTTAGGGTTAGGGTACGGGGACGGTTTAGGGTCCAGGTGAGGGTACGACAACGCTTTAGGGGGAGCGTACGTGTGAGGGCGCGGGTTAGTGTCAGCGTACGGGTTAGGATTAGGGGACGGGTGAGGGTCAGGCTTCGGGGAAGGTTTAGCGTTAGGGTTCGGGCTAGGGTTAGGGTTAGGGGACGGGGACGGTTTAGGGTCCAGGTGAGGGTACGACAACGCTTTAGGGGGAGCGTACGTGTGAGGGCGCGGGTTAGTGTCAGCGTACGGGTTAGGATTAGGGGACGGGTGAGGGTCAGGCTTCGGGGAAGGGTTAGGGTTAGGGTTCGGGCTAGGGTTAGTGTTAGGGGACGGGGACGGTTTAGGGTCCAGGTGAGGGTACGACAACGCTTTAGGGGGAGCGTACGTGTGAGGGTGCGGGTTAGTGTCAGCGTACGGGTTAGGATTAGGGGACGGGTGAGGGTCAGGCTTCGGGGAAGGGTTAGGGTTAGGGTTCGGGCTAGGGTTAGGGTTAGGGGACGGGGACGGTTTAGGGTCCAGGTGAGGGTACGACAACGCTTTAGGGGGAGCGTACGTGTGAGGGCGCGGGTTAGTGTCAGCGTACGGGTTAGGATTAGGGGACGAGTGAGGGTCAGGCTTCGGGGAAGGTTTAGGGTTAGGGTTCGGGCTAGGGTTAGGGTTAGGGGACGGGGACGGTTTAGGGTCCAGGTGAGGGTACGACAACGATTTAGGGGGAGCGTACGTGTGAGGGCGCGGGTTAGTGTCAGCGTACGGGTTAGGATTAGGGGACGGGTGAGGGTCAGGCTTCGGGGAAGGGTTAGGGTTAGGGTTCGGGCTAGGGTTAGGGCACGGGGACGGGGACGGTTTAGGGTCCAGGTGAGGGTACGACAACGCTTTAGGGGGAGCGTACGTGTGAGGGCGCGGGTTAGTGTCAGCGTACGGGTTAGGATTAGGGGACGGGTGAGGGTCAGGCTTCGGGGGAGGGTTAGGGTTAGGGTTCGGGCTAGGGTTAGGGTTAGGGGACGGGGACGGTTTAGGGTCCAGGTGAGGGTACGACAACGCTTTAGGGGGAGCGTACGTGTGAGGGCGCGGGTTAGTGTCAGCGTACGGGTTAGGATTAGGGGACTGGTGAGGGTCAGGCTTCGGGGGAGGGTTAGGGTTAGGGTTCGGACTAGGGTTAGGGCACGGGGACGGGGACGGTTTAGGGTCCAGGTGAGGGTACGACAACGCTTTAGGGGGAGCGTACGTGTGAGGGCGCGGGTTAGTGTCAGCGTACGGGTTAGGATTAGGGGACGGGTGAGGGTCAGGCTTCGGGGAAGGGTTAGGGTTAGGGTTCGGGCTAGGGTTAGGCTTAGGGTACGGGGACGGTTTAGGGTCCAGGTGAGGGTACGACAACGCTTTAGGGGGAGCGTACGTGTGAGGGCGCGGGTTAGTGTCAGCGTACGGGTTAGGATTAGGGGACGGGTGAGGGTCAGGCTTCGGGGAAGGGTTAGGGTTAGGGTTCGGGCTAGGGTTAGGGTTAGGGGACGGGGACGGTTTAGGGTCCAGGTGAGGGTACGACAACGCTTTAGGGGGAGCGTACGTGTGAGGGCGCGGGTTAGTGTCAGCGTACGGGTTAGGATTAGGGGACGGGTGAGGGTCAGGCTTCGGGGAAGGGTTAGGGTTAGGGTTCGGGCTAGGGTTAGTGTTAGGGGACGGGGACGGTTTAGGGTCCAGGTGAGGGTACGACAACGCTTTAGGGGGAGCGTACGTGTGAGGGTGCGGGTTAGTGTCAGCGTACGGGTTAGGATTAGGGGACGGGTGAGGGTCAGGCTTCGGGGAAGGGTTAGGGTTAGGGTTCGGGCTAGGGTTAGGGTTAGGGGACGGGGACGGTTTAGGGTCCAGGTGAGGGTACGACAACGCTTTAGGGGGAGCGTACGTGTGAGGGCGCGGGTTAGTGTCAGCGTACGGGTTAGGATTAGGGGACGGGTGAGGGTCAGGCTTCGGGGAAGGTTTAGGGTTAGGGTTCGGGCTAGGGTTAGGGTTAGGGGACGGGGACGGTTTAGGGTCCAGGTGAGGGTACGACAACGATTTAGGGGGAGCGTACGTGTGAGGGCGCGGGTTAGTGTCAGCGTACGGGTTAGGATTAGGGGACGGGTGAGGGTCAGGCTTCGGGGAAGGGTTAGGGTTAGGGTTCGGGCTAGGGTTAGGGCACGGGGACGGGGACGGTTTAGGGTCCAGGTGAGGGTACGACAACGCTTTAGGGGGAGCGTACGTGTGAGGGCGCGGGTTAGTGTCAGCGTACGGGTTAGGATTAGGGGACGGGTGAGGGTCAGGCTTCGGGGGAGGATTAGGGTTAGGGTTCGGGCTAGGGTTAGGGTTAGGGGACGGGGACGGTTTAGGGTCCAGGTGCGGGTACGACAACGCTTTAGGGGGAGCGTACGTGTGAGGGCGCGGGTTAGTGTCAGCGTACGGGTTAGGATTAGGGGACGGGTGAGGGTCAGGCTTCGGGGAAGGGATAGGGTTAGGGTTCGGGCTAGGGTTAGGGTTAGGGGACGGGGACGGTTTAGGGTCCAGGTGAGGGTACGACAACGCTTTAGGGGGAGCGTACGTGTGAGGGCGCGGGTTAGTGTCAGCGTACGGGTTAGGATTAGGGGACGGGTGAGGGTCAGGCTTCGGGGAAGGGTTAGGGTTAGGGTTCGGGCTAGGGTTAGGGTTAGGGGACGGGGACGGTTTAGGGTCCAGATGAGGGTACGACAACGATTTAGGGGGAGCGTACGTGTGAGGGCGCGGGTTAGTGTCAGCGTACGGGTTAGGATTAGGGGACGGGTGAGGGTCAGGCTTCGGGGAAGGTTTAGGGTTAGGGTTCGGGCTAGGGTTAGGGTTAGGGGACGGGGACGGTTTAGGGTCCAGGTGAGGGTACGACAACGATTTAGGGGGAGCGTACGTGTGAGGGCGCGGGTTAGTGTCAGCGTACGGGTTAGGATTAGGGGACGGGTGAGGGTCAGGCTTCGGGGAAGGGTTAGGGTTAGGGTTCGGGCTAGGGTTAGGGCACGGGGACGGGGACGGTTTAGGGTCCAGGTGAGGGTACGACAACGCTTTAGGGGGAGCGTACGTGTGAGGGCGCAGGTTAGTGTCAGCGTACGGGTTAGGATTAGGGGACGGGTGAGGGTCAGGCTTCGGGGGAGGGTTAGGGTTAGGGTTCGGGCTAGGGTTAGGGTTAGGGGACGGGGACGGTTTAGGGTCCAGGTGAGGGTACGACAACGCTTTAGGGGAAGCGTACGTGTGAGGGCGCGGGTTAGTGTCAGCGTACGGGTTAGGATTAGGGGACGGGTGAGGGTCAGGCTTCGGGGGAGGGTTAGGGTTAGGGTTCGGACTAGGGTTAGGGCACGGGGACGGGGACGGTTTAGGGTCCAGGTGAGGGTACGACAACGCTTTAGGGGGAGCGTACGTGTGAGGGCGCGGGTTAGTGTCAGCGTACGGGTTAGGATTACGGGACGGGTGAGGGTCAGGCTTCGGGGAAGGGTTAGGGTTAGGGTTCGGGCTAGGGTTAGGGTTAGGGGACGGGGACGGTTTAGGGTCCAGGTGAGGGTACGACAACGCTTTAGGGGGAGCGTACGTGTGAGGGCGCGGGTTAGTGTCAGCGTACGGGTTAGGATTAGGGGACGGGTGAGGGTCAGGCTTCGGGGGAGGGTTAGGGTTAGGGTTCGGACTAGGGTTAGGGCACGGGGACGGGGACGGTTTAGGGTCCAGGTGAGGGTACGACAACGCTTTAGGGGGAGCGTACGTGTGAGGGCGCGGGTTAGTGTCAGCGTACGGGTTAGGATTACGGGACGGGTGAGGGTCAGGCTTCGGGGAAGGGTTAGGGTTAGGGTTCGGGCTAGGGTTAGGGTTAGGGGACGGGGACGGTTTAGGGTCCAGGTGAGGGTACGACAACGCTTTAGGGGGAGCGTACGTGTGAGGGCGCGGGTTAGTGTCAGCGTACGGGTTAGGATTAGGGGACGGGTGAGGGTCAGGCTTCGGGGAAGGGTTAGGGTTAGGGTTCGGGCTAGGGTTAGGGCACGGGGACGGGGACGGTTTAGGGTCCAGGTGAGGGTACGACAACGCTTTAGGGGGAGCGTACGTGTGAGGGCGCAGGTTAGTGTCAGCGTACGGGTTAGGATTAGGGGACGGGTGAGGGTCAGGCTTCGGGGGAGGGTTAGGGTTAGGGTTCGGGCTAGGGTTAGGGTTAGGGGACGGGGACGGTTTAGGGTCCAGGTGAGGGTACGACAACGCTTTAGGGGAAGCGTACGTGTGAGGGCGCGGGTTAGTGTCAGCGTACGGGTTAGGATTAGGGGACGGGTGAGGGTCAGGCTTCGGGGGAGGGTTAGGGTTAGGGTTCGGACTAGGGTTAGGGCACGGGGACGGGGACGGTTTAGGGTCCAGGTGAGGGTACGACAACGCTTTAGGGGGAGCGTACGTGTGAGGGCGCGGGTTAGTGTCAGCGTACGGGTTAGGATTACGGGACGGGTGAGGGTCAGGCTTCGGGGAAGGGTTAGGGTTAGGGTTCGGGCTAGGGTTAGGGTTAGGGGACGGGGACGGTTTAGGGTCCAGGTGAGGGTACGACAACGCTTTAGGGGGAGCGTACGTGTGAGGGCGCGGGTTAGTGTCAGCGTACGGGTTAGGATTAGGGGACGGGTGAGGGTCAGGCTTCGGGGGAGGGTTAGGGTTAGGGTTCGGACTAGGGTTAGGGCACGGGGACGGGGACGGTTTAGGGTCCAGGTGAGGGTACGACAACGCTTTAGGGGGAGCGTACGTGTGAGGGCGCGGGTTAGTGTCAGCGTACGGGTTAGGATTACGGGACGGGTGAGGGTCAGGCTTCGGGGAAGGGTTAGGGTTAGGGTTCGGGCTAGGGTTAGGGTTAGGGGACGGGGACGGTTTAGGGTCCAGGTGAGGGTACGACAACGCTTTAGGGGGAGCGTACGTGTGAGGGCGCGGGTTAGTGTCAGCGTACGGGTTAGGATTAGGGGACGGGTGAGGGTCAGGCTTCGGGGAAGGGTTAGGGTTAGGGTTCGGGCTAGGGTTAGGGTTAGGGTACGGGGACGGTTTAGGGTCCAGGTGAGGGTACGACAACGCTTTAGGGGGAGCGTACGTGTGAGGGCGCGGGTTAGTGTCAGCGTACGGGTTAGGATTAGGGGACGGGTGAGGGTCAGGCTTCGGGGAAGGGTTAGGGTTAGGGTTCGGGCTAGGGTTAGGGTTAGGGGACGGGGACGGTTTAGGGTCCAGGTGAGGGTACGACAACGCTTTAGGGGGAGCGTACGTGTGAGGGCGCGGGTTAGTGTCAGCGTACGGGTTAGGATTAGGGGACGGGTGAGGGTCAGGCTTCGGGGAAGGGTTAGGGTTAGGGTTCGGGCTAGGGTTAGTGTTAGGGGACGGGGACGGTTTAGGGTCCAGGTGAGGGTACGACAACGCTTTAGGGGGAGCGTACGTGTGAGGGTGCGGGTTAGTGTCAGCGTACGGGTTAGGATTAGGGGACGGGTGAGGGTCAGGCTTCGGGGAAGGGTTAGGGTTAGGGTTCGGGCTAGGGTTAGGGTTAGGGGACGGGGACGGTTTAGGGTCCAGGTGAGGGTACGACAACGCTTTAGGGGGAGCGTACGTGTGAGGGCGCGGGTTAGTGTCAGCGTACGGGTTAGGATTAGGGGACGAGTGAGGGTCAGGCTTCGGGGAAGGTTTAGGGTTAGGGTTCGGGCTAGGGTTAGGGTTAGGGGACGGGGACGGTTTAGGGTCCAGGTGAGGGTACGACAACGATTTAGGGGGAGCGTACGTGTGAGGGCGCGGGTTAGTGTCAGCGTACGGGTTAGGATTAGGGGACGGGTGAGGGTCAGGCTTCGGGGAAGGGTTAGGGTTAGGGTTCGGGCTAGGGTTAGGGCACGGGGACGGGGACGGTTTAGGGTCCAGGTGAGGGTACGACAACGCTTTAGGGGGAGCGTACGTGTGAGGGCGCGGGTTAGTGTCAGCGTACGGGTTAGGATTAGGGGACGGGTGAGGGTCAGGCTTCGGGGGAGGGTTAGGGTTAGGGTTCGGGCTAGGGTTAGGGTTAGGGGACGGGGATGGTTTAGGGTCCAGGTGAGGGTACGACAACGCTTTAGGGGGAGCGTACGTGTGAGGGCGCGGGTTAGTGTCAGCGTACGGGTTAGGATTAGGGGACTGGTGAGGGTCAGGCTTCGGGGGAGGGTTAGGGTTAGGGTTCGGACTAGGGTTAGGGCACGGGGACGGGGACGGTTTAGGGTCCAGGTGAGGGTACGACAACGCTTTAGGGGGAGCGTACGTGTGAGGGCGCGGGTTAGTGTCAGCGTACGGGTTAGGATTAGGGGACGGGTGAGGGTCAGGCTTCGGGGAAGGGTTAGGGTTAGGGTTCGGGCTAGGGTTAGGCTTAGGGTACGGGGACGGTTTAGGGTCCAGGTGAGGGTACGACAACGCTTTAGGGGGAGCGTACGTGTGAGGGCGCGGGTTAGTGTCAGCGTACGGGTTAGGATTAGGGGACGGGTGAGGGTCAGGCTTCGGGGAAGGGTTAGGGTTAGGGTTCGGGCTAGGGTTAGGGTTAGGGGACGGGGACGGTTTAGGGTCCAGGTGAGGGTACGACAACGCTTTAGGGGGAGCGTACGTGTGAGGGCGCGGGTTAGTGTCAGCGTACGGGTTAGGATTAGGGGACGGGTGAGGGTCAGGCTTCGGGGAAGGGTTAGGGTTAGGGTTCGGGCTAGGGTTAGTGTTAGGGGACGGGGACGGTTTAGGGTCCAGGTGAGGGTACGACAACGCTTTAGGGGGAGCGTACGTGTGAGGGTGCGGGTTAGTGTCAGCGTACGGGTTAGGATTAGGGGACGGGTGAGGGTCAGGCTTCGGGGAAGGGTTAGGGTTAGGGTTCGGGCTAGGGTTAGGGTTAGGGGACGGGGACGGTTTAGGGTCCAGGTGAGGGTACGACAACGCTTTAGGGGGAGCGTACGTGTGAGGGCGCGGGTTAGTGTCAGCGTACGGGTTAGGATTAGGGGACGGGTGAGGGTCAGGCTTCGGGGAAGGTTTAGGGTTAGGGTTCGGGCTAGGGTTAGGGTTAGGGGACGGGGACGGTTTAGGGTCCAGGTGAGGGTACGACAACGATTTAGGGGGAGCGTACGTGTGAGGGCGCGGGTTAGTGTCAGCGTACGGGTTAGGATTAGGGGACGGGTGAGGGTCAGGCTTCGGGGAAGGGTTAGGGTTAGGGTTCGGGCTAGGGTTAGGGCACGGGGACGGGGACGGTTTAGGGTCCAGGTGAGGGTACGACAACGCTTTAGGGGGAGCGTACGTGTGAGGGCGCGGGTTAGTGTCAGCGTACGGGTTAGGATTAGGGGACGGGTGAGGGTCAGGCTTCGGGGGAGGATTAGGGTTAGGGTTCGGGCTAGGGTTAGGGTTAGGGGACGGGGACGGTTTAGGGTCCAGGTGCGGGTACGACAACGCTTTAGGGGGAGCGTACGTGTGAGGGCGCGGGTTAGTGTCAGCGTACGGGTTAGGATTAGGGGACGGGTGAGGGTCAGGCTTCGGGGAAGGGATAGGGTTAGGGTTCGGGCTAGGGTTAGGGTTAGGGGACGGGGACGGTTTAGGGTCCAGGTGAGGGTACGACAACGCTTTAGGGGGAGCGTACGTGTGAGGGCGCGGGTTAGTGTCAGCGTACGGGTTAGGATTAGGGGACGGGTGAGGGTCAGGCTTCGGGGAAGGGTTAGGGTTAGGGTTCGGGCTAGGGTTAGGGTTAGGGGACGGGGACGGTTTAGGGTCCAGATGAGGGTACGACAACGATTTGGGGGAGCGTACGTGTGAGGGCGCGGGTTAGTGTCAGCGTACGGGTTAGGATTAGGGGACGGGTGAGGGTCAGGCTTCGGGGAAGGTTTAGGGTTAGGGTTCGGGCTAGGGTTAGGGTTAGGGGACGGGGACGGTTTAGGGTCCAGGTGAGGGTACGACAACGATTTAGGGGGAGCGTACGTGTGAGGGCGCGGGTTAGTGTCAGCGTACGGGTTAGGATTAGGGGACGGGTGAGGGTCAGGCTTCGGGGAAGGGTTAGGGTTAGGGTTCGGGCTAGGGTTAGGGCACGGGGACGGGGACGGTTTAGGGTCCAGGTGAGGGTACGACAACGCTTTAGGGGGAGCGTACGTGTGAGGGCGCAGGTTAGTGTCAGCGTACGGGTTAGGATTAGGGGACGGGTGAGGGTCAGGCTTCGGGGGAGGGTTAGGGTTAGGGTTCGGGCTAGGGTTAGGGTTAGGGGACGGGGACGGTTTAGGGTCCAGGTGAGGGTACGACAACGCTTTAGGGGAAGCGTACGTGTGAGGGCGCGGGTTAGTGTCAGCGTACGGGTTAGGATTAGGGGACGGGTGAGGGTCAGGCTTCGGGGGAGGGTTAGGGTTAGGGTTCGGACTAGGGTTAGGGCACGGGGACGGGGACGGTTTAGGGTCCAGGTGAGGGTACGACAACGCTTTAGGGGGAGCGTACGTGTGAGGGCGCGGGTTAGTGTCAGCGTACGGGTTAGGATTACGGGACGGGTGAGGGTCAGGCTTCGGGGAAGGGTTAGGGTTAGGGTTCGGGCTAGGGTTAGGGTTAGGGGACGGGGACGGTTTAGGGTCCAGGTGAGGGTACGACAACGCTTTAGGGGGAGCGTACGTGTGAGGGCGCGGGTTAGTGTCAGCGTACGGGTTAGGATTAGGGGACGGGTGAGGGTCAGGCTTCGGGGGAGGGTTAGGGTTAGGGTTCGGACTAGGGTTAGGGCACGGGGACGGGGACGGTTTAGGGTCCAGGTGAGGGTACGACAACGCTTTAGGGGGAGCGTACGTGTGAGGGCGCGGGTTAGTGTCAGCGTACGGGTTAGGATTACGGGACGGGTGAGGGTCAGGCTTCGGGGAAGGGTTAGGGTTAGGGTTCGGGCTAGGGTTAGGGTTAGGGGACGGGGACGGTTTAGGGTCCAGGTGAGGGTACGACAACGCTTTAGGGGGAGCGTACGTGTGAGGGCGCGGGTTAGTGTCAGCGTACGGGTTAGGATTAGGGGACGGGTGAGGGTCAGGCTTCGGGGGAGGGTTAGGGTTAGGGTTCGGACTAGGGTTAGGGCACGGGGACGGGGACGGTTTAGGGTCCAGGTGAGGGTACGACAACGCTTTAGGGGGAGCGTACGTGTGAGGGCGCGGGTTAGTGTCAGCGTACGGGTTAGGATTACGGGACGGGTGAGGGTCAGGCTTCGGGGAAGGGTTAGGGTTAGGGTTCGGGCTAGGGTTAGGGTTAGGGGACGGGGACGGTTTAGGGTCCAGGTGAGGGTACGACAACGCTTTAGGGGGAGCGTACGTGTGAGGGCGCGGGTTAGTGTCAGCGTACGGGTTAGGATTAGGGGACGGGTGAGGGTCAGGCTTCGGGGGAGGGTTAGGGTTAGGGTTCGGACTAGGGTTAGGGCACGGGGACGGGGACGGTTTAGGGTCCAGGTGAGGGTACGACAACGCTTTAGGGGGAGCGTACGTGTGAGGGCGCGGGTTAGTGTCAGCGTACGGGTTAGGATTACGGGACGGGTGAGGGTCAGGCTTCGGGGAAGGGTTAGGGTTAGGGTTCGGGCTAGGGTTAGGGTTAGGGGACGGGGACGGTTTAGGGTCCAGGTGAGGGTACGACAACGCTTTAGGGGGAGCGTACGTGTGAGGGCGCGGGTTAGTGTCAGCGTACGGGTTAGGATTAGGGGACGGGTGAGGGTCAGGCTTCGGGGAAGGGTTAGGGTTAGGGTTCGGGCTAGGGTTAGGGCACGGGGACGGGGACGGTTTAGGGTCCAGGTGAGGGTACGACAACGCTTTAGGGGGAGCGTACGTGTGAGGGCGCAGGTTAGTGTCAGCGTACGGGTTAGGATTAGGGGACGGGTGAGGGTCAGGCTTCGGGGGAGGGTTAGGGTTAGGGTTCGGGCTAGGGTTAGGGTTAGGGGACGGGGACGGTTTAGGGTCCAGGTGAGGGTACGACAACGCTTTAGGGGAAGCGTACGTGTGAGGGCGCGGGTTAGTGTCAGCGTACGGGTTAGGATTAGGGGACGGGTGAGGGTCAGGCTTCGGGGGAGGGTTAGGGTTAGGGTTCGGACTAGGGTTAGGGCACGGGGACGGGGACGGTTTAGGGTCCAGGTGAGGGTACGACAACGCTTTAGGGGGAGCGTACGTGTGAGGGCGCGGGTTAGTGTCAGCGTACGGGTTAGGATTACGGGACGGGTGAGGGTCAGGCTTCGGGGAAGGGTTAGGGTTAGGGTTCGGGCTAGGGTTAGGGTTAGGGGACGGGGACGGTTTAGGGTCCAGGTGAGGGTACGACAACGCTTTAGGGGGAGCGTACGTGTGAGGGCGCGGGTTAGTGTCAGCGTACGGGTTAGGATTAGGGGACGGGTGAGGGTCAGGCTTCGGGGGAGGGTTAGGGTTAGGGTTCGGACTAGGGTTAGGGCACGGGGACGGGGACGGTTTAGGGTCCAGGTGAGGGTACGACAACGCTTTAGGGGGAGCGTACGTGTGAGGGCGCGGGTTAGTGTCAGCGTACGGGTTAGGATTACGGGACGGGTGAGGGTCAGGCTTCGGGGAAGGGTTAGGGTTAGGGTTCGGGCTAGGGTTAGGGTTAGGGGACGGGGACGGTTTAGGGTCCAGGTGAGGGTACGACAACGCTTTAGGGGGAGCGTACGTGTGAGGGCGCGGGTTAGTGTCAGCGTACGGGTTAGGATTAGGGGACGGGTGAGGGTCAGGCTTCGGGGAAGGGTTAGGGTTAGGGTTCGGGCTAGGGTTAGGGTTAGGGTACGGGGACGGTTTAGGGTCCAGGTGAGGGTACGACAACGCTTTAGGGGGAGCGTACGTGTGAGGGCGCGGGTTAGTGTCAGCGTACGGGTTAGGATTAGGGGACGGGTGAGGGTCAGGCTTCGGGGAAGGGTTAGGGTTAGGGTTCGGGCTAGGGTTAGGGTTAGGGGACGGGGACGGTTTAGGGTCCAGGTGAGGGTACGACAACGCTTTAGGGGGAGCGTACGTGTGAGGGCGCGGGTTAGTGTCAGCGTACGGGTTAGGATTAGGGGACGGGTGAGGGTCAGGCTTCGGGGAAGGGTTAGGGTTAGGGTTCGGGCTAGGGTTAGTGTTAGGGGACGGGGACGGTTTAGGGTCCAGGTGAGGGTACGACAACGCTTTAGGGGGAGCGTACGTGTGAGGGCGCGGGTTAGTGTCAGCGTACGGGTTAGGATTAGGGGACGGGTGAGGGTCAGGCTTCGGGGGAGGATTAGGGTTAGGGTTCGGGCTAGGGTTAGGGTTAGGGGACGGGGACGGTTTAGGGTCCAGGTGCGGGTACGACAACGCTTTAGGGGGAGCGTACGTGTGAGGGCGCGGGTTAGTGTCAGCGTACGGGTTAGGATTAGGGGACGGGTGAGGGTCAGGCTTCGGGGAAGGGATAGGGTTAGGGTTCGGGCTAGGGTTAGGGTTAGGGGACGGGGACGGTTTAGGGTCCAGGTGAGGGTACGACAACGCTTTAGGGGGAGCGTACGTGTGAGGGCGCGGGTTAGTGTCAGCGTACGGGTTAGGATTAGGGGACGGGTGAGGGTCAGGCTTCGGGGAAGGGTTAGGGTTAGGGTTCGGGCTAGGGTTAGGGTTAGGGGACGGGGACGGTTTAGGGTCCAGGTGAGGGTACGACAACGATTTAGGGGGAGCGTACGTGTGAGGGCGCGGGTTAGTGTCAGCGTACGGGTTAGGATTAGGGGACGGGTGAGGGTCAGGCTTCGGGGAAGGGTTAGGGTTAGGGTTCGGGCTAGGGTTAGGGCACGGGGACGGGGACGGTTTAGGGTCCAGGTGAGGGTACGACAACGCTTTAGGGGGAGCGTACGTGTGAGGGCGCGGGTTAGTGTCAGCGTACGGGTTAGGATTAGGGGACGGGTGAGGGTCAGGCTTCGGGGGAGGGTTAGGGTTAGGGTTCGGACTAGGGTTAGGGCACGGGGACGGGGACGGTTTAGGGTCCAGGTGAGGGTACGACAACGCTTTAGGGGGAGCGTACGTGTGAGGGCGCGGGTTATTGTCAGCGTACGGGTTAGTATTAGGGGACGGGTGAGGGTTAGGCTTCGGGGGAGGGTTAGGGTTAGGGTTCGGACTAGGGTTAGGGCACGGGGACGGGGACGGTTTAGGGTCCAGGTGAGGGTACGACAACGCTTTAGGGGGAGCGTACGTGTGAGGGCGCGGGTTAGTGTCAGCGTACGGGTTAGGATTAGGGGACGGGTGAGGGTCAGGCTTCGGGGAAGGGTTAGGGTTAGGGTTCGGGCTAGGGTTAGTGTTAGGGGACGGGGACGGTTTAGGGTCCAGGTGAGGGTACGACAACGCTTTAGGGGGAGCGTACGTGTGAGGGCGCGGGTTAGTGTCAGCGTACGGGTTAGGATTAGGGGACGGGTGAGGGTCAGGCTTCGGGGAAGGGTTAGGGTTAGGGTTCGGGCTAGGGTTAGGGTTAGGGTACGGGGACGGTTTAGGGTCCAGGTGAGGGTACGACAACGCTTTAGGGGGAGCGTACGTGTGAGGGCGTGGGTTAGTGTCAGCGTACGGGTTAGGATTAGGGGACGGGTGAGGGTCAGGCTTCGGGGAAGGGTTAGGGTTAGGGTTCGGGCTAGGGTTAGGGCACGGGGACGGGGACGGTTTAGGGTCCAGGTGAGGGTACGACAACGCTTTAGGGGGAGCGTACGTGTGAGGGCGCGGGTTAGTGTCAGCGTACGGGTTAGGATTAGGGGACGGGTGAGGGTCAGGCTTCGGGGAAGGGTTAGGGTTAGGGTTCGGGCTAGGGTTAGGGTTAGGGGACGGGGACGGTTTAGGGTCCAGGTGAGGGTACGACAACGCTTTAGGGGGAGCGTACGTGTGAGGGCGCGGGTTAGTGTCAGCGTACGGGTTAGGATTAGGGGACGGGTGAGGGTAAGGCTTCGGGGAAGGGTTAGGGTTAGGGTTCGGGCTAGGGTTAGGGTTAGGAGACGGGGACGGTTTAGGGTCCAGGTGAGGGTACGACAACGCTTTAGGGGGAGCGTACGTGTGAGGGCGCGGGTTAGTGTCAGCGTACGGGTTAGGATTAGGGGACGGGTGAGGGTCATGCTTCGGGGAAGGGTTAGGGCTAGGGTTCGAGCTAGGGTTAGGGTTAGGGGACGGGGACGGTTTAGGGTCCAGGTGAGGGTACGACAACGCTTTAGGGGGAGCGTACGTGTGAGGGCGCGGGTTAGTGTCAGCGTACGGGTTAGGATTAGGGGACGGGTGAGGGTCAGGCTTCGGGGAAGTGTTAGGGTTAGGGTTCGGGCTAGGGTTAGGGCACGGGGACGGGGACGGTTTAGGGTCCAGGTGAGGGTACGACAACGCTTTAGGGGGAGCGTACGTGTGAGGGCGCGGGTTAGTGTCAGCGTACGGGTTAGGATTAGGGGACGGGTGAGGGTCAGGCTTCGGGGAAGGGTTAGGGTTAGGGTTCGGGCTAGGGTTAGGGTTAGGGGACGGGGACGGTTTAGGGCCCAGGTGAGGGTACGACAACGCTTTAGGGGGAGCGTACGTGTGAGGGCGCGGGTTAGTGTCAGTGTACGGGTTAGGATTAGGGGACGGGTGAGGGTAAGGCTTCGGGGAAGGGTTAGGGTTAGGGTTCGGGCTAGGGTTAGGGTTAGGGGACGGGGACGGTTTAGGGTCCAGGTGAGGGTACGACAACGATTTAGGGGGAGCGTACGTGTGAGGGCGCGGGTTAGTGTCAGCGTACGGGTTAGGATTAGGGGACGGGTGAGGGTCATGCTTCGGGGAAGGGTTAGGGTTAGGGTTCGGGCTAGGGTTAGGGCACGGGGACGGGGACGGTTTAGGGTCCAGGTGAGGGTACGACAACGCTTTAGGGGGAGCGTACGTGTGAGGGCGCGGGTTAGTGTCAGCGTACGGGTTAGGATTAGGGGACGGGTGAGGGTCAGGCTTCGGGGGAGTGTTAGGGTTAGGGTTCGGGCTAGGGTTAGGGTTAGGGGACGGGGACGGTTTAGGGTCCAGGTGAGGGTACGACAACGCTTTAGGGGGAGCGTACGTGTGAGGGCGCGGGTTAGTGTCAGCGTACGGGTTAGGATTAGGGGACTGGTGAGGGTCAGGCTTCGGGGGAGGGTTAGGGTTAGGGTTCGGACTAGGGTTAGGGCACGGGGACGGGGACGGTTTAGGGTGCAGGTGAGGGTACGACAACGCTTTAGGGGGAGCGTACGTGTGAGGGCGCGGGTTAGTGTCAGCGTACGGGTTAGGATTAGGGGACGGGTGAGGGTCATGCTTCGGGGAAGGGTTAGGGTTAGGGTTCGGGCTAGGGTTAGGGCACGGGGACGGGGACGGTTTAGGGTCCAGGTGAGGGTACGACAACGCTTTAGGGGGAGCGTACGTGTGAGGGCGCGGGTTAGTGTCAGCGTACGGGTTAGGATTAGGGGACGGGTGAGGGTCAGGCTTCGGGGGAGGGTTAGGGTTAGGGTTCGGACTAGGGTTAGGGCACGGGGACGGGGACGGTTTAGGGTCCAGGTGAGGGTACGACAACGCTTTAGGGGGAGCGTACGTGTGAGGGCGCGGGTTATTGTCAGCGTACGGGTTAGTATTAGGGGACGGGTGAGGGTTAGGCTTCGGGGGAGGGTTAGGGTTAGGGTTCGGACTAGGGTTAGGGCACGGGGACGGGGACGGTTTAGGGTCCAGGTGAGGGTACGACAACGCTTTAGGGGGAGCGTACGTGTGAGGGCGCGGGTTAGTGTCAGCGTACGGGTTAGGATTAGGGGACGGGTGAGGGTCAGGCTTCGGGGAAGGGTTAGGGTTAGGGTTCGGGCTAGGGTTAGTGTTAGGGGACGGGGACGGTTTAGGGTCCAGGTGAGGGTACGACAACGCTTTAGGGGGAGCGTACGTGTGAGGGCGCGGGTTAGTGTCAGCGTACGGGTTAGGATTAGGGGACGGGTGAGGGTCAGGCTTCGGGGAAGGGTTAGGGTTAGGGTTCGGGCTAGGGTTAGGGTTAGGGTACGGGGACGGTTTAGGGTCCAGGTGAGGGTACGACAACGCTTTAGGGGGAGCGTACGTGTGAGGGCGTGGGTTAGTGTCAGCGTACGGGTTAGGATTAGGGGACGGGTGAGGGTCAGGCTTCGGGGAAGGGTTAGGGTTAGGGTTCGGGCTAGGGTTAGGGCACGGGGACGGGGACGGTTTAGGGTCCAGGTGAGGGTACGACAACGCTTTAGGGGGAGCGTACGTGTGAGGGCGCGGGTTAGTGTCAGCGTACGGGTTAGGATTAGGGGACGGGTGAGGGTCAGGCTTCGGGGAAGGGTTAGGGTTAGGGTTCGGGCTAGGGTTAGGGTTAGGGGACGGGGACGGTTTAGGGTCCAGGTGAGGGTACGACAACGCTTTAGGGGGAGCGTACGTGTGAGGGCGCGGGTTAGTGTCAGCGTACGGGTTAGGATTAGGGGACGGGTGAGGGTAAGGCTTCGGGGAAGGGTTAGGGTTAGGGTTCGGGCTAGGGTTAGGGTTAGGAGACGGGGACGGTTTAGGGTCCAGGTGAGGGTACGACAACGCTTTAGGGGGAGCGTACGTGTGAGGGCGCGGGTTAGTGTCAGCGTACGGGTTAGGATTAGGGGACGGGTGAGGGTCATGCTTCGGGGAAGGGTTAGGGCTAGGGTTCGAGCTAGGGTTAGGGTTAGGGGACGGGGACGGTTTAGGGTCCAGGTGAGGGTACGACAACGCTTTAGGGGGAGCGTACGTGTGAGGGCGCGGGTTAGTGTCAGCGTACGGGTTAGGATTAGGGGACGGGTGAGGGTCAGGCTTCGGGGAAGTGTTAGGGTTAGGGTTCGGGCTAGGGTTAGGGCACGGGGACGGGGACGGTTTAGGGTCCAGGTGAGGGTACGACAACGCTTTAGGGGGAGCGTACGTGTGAGGGCGCGGGTTAGTGTCAGCGTACGGGTTAGGATTAGGGGACGGGTGAGGGTCAGGCTTCGGGGAAGGGTTAGGGTTAGGGTTCGGGCTAGGGTTAGGGTTAGGGGACGGGGACGGTTTAGGGCCCAGGTGAGGGTACGACAACGCTTTAGGGGGAGCGTACGTGTGAGGGCGCGGGTTAGTGTCAGTGTACGGGTTAGGATTAGGGGACGGGTGAGGGTAAGGCTTCGGGGAAGGGTTAGGGTTAGGGTTCGGGCTAGGGTTAGGGTTAGGGGACGGGGACGGTTTAGGGTCCAGGTGAGGGTACGACAACGATTTAGGGGGAGCGTACGTGTGAGGGCGCGGGTTAGTGTCAGCGTACGGGTTAGGATTAGGGGACGGGTGAGGGTCATGCTTCGGGGAAGGGTTAGGGTTAGGGTTCGGGCTAGGGTTAGGGCACGGGGACGGGGACGGTTTAGGGTCCAGGTGAGGGTACGACAACGCTTTAGGGGGAGCGTACGTGTGAGGGCGCGGGTTAGTGTCAGCGTACGGGTTAGGATTAGGGGACGGGTGAGGGTCAGGCTTCGGGGGAGTGTTAGGGTTAGGGTTCGGGCTAGGGTTAGGGTTAGGGGACGGGGACGGTTTAGGGTCCAGGTGAGGGTACGACAACGCTTTAGGGGGAGCGTACGTGTGAGGGCGCGGGTTAGTGTCAGCGTACGGGTTAGGATTAGGGGACTGGTGAGGGTCAGGCTTCGGGGGAGGGTTAGGGTTAGGGTTCGGACTAGGGTTAGGGCACGGGGACGGGGACGGTTTAGGGTGCAGGTGAGGGTACGACAACGCTTTAGGGGGAGCGTACGTGTGAGGGCGCGGGTTAGTGTCAGCGTACGGGTTAGGATTAGGGGACGGGTGAGGGTCAGGCTTCGGGGAAGGGTTAGGGTTAGGGTTCGGGCTAGGGTTAGGGTTAGGGTACGGGGACGGTTTAGGGTCCAGGTGAGGGTACGACAACGCTTTAGGGGGAGCGTACGTGTGAGGGCGCGGGTTAGTGTCAGCGTACGGGTTAGGATTAGGGGACGGGTGAGGGTCAGGCTTCGGGGAAGGGTTAGGGTTAGGGTTCGGGCTAGGGTTAGGGTTAGGGGACGGGGACGGTTTAGGGTCCAGGTGAGGGTACGACAACGCTTTAGGGGGAGCGTACGTGTGAGGGCGCGGGTTAGTGTCAGCGTACGGGTTAGGATTAGGGGACGGGTGAGGGTCAGGCTTCGGGGAAGGGTTAGGGTTAGGGTTCGGGCTAGGGTTAGTGTTAGGGGACGGGGACGGTTTAGGGTCCAGGTGAGGGTACGACAACGCTTTAGGGGGAGCGTACGTGTGAGGGTGCGGGTTAGTGTCAGCGTACGGGTTAGGATTAGGGGACGGGTGAGGGTCAGGCTTCGGGGAAGGGTTAGGGTTAGGGTTCGGGCTAGGGTTAGGGTTAGGGGACGGGGACGGTTTAGGGTCCAGGTGAGGGTACGACAACGCTTTAGGGGGAGCTTACGTGTGAGGGCGCGGGTTAGTGTCAGCGTACGGGTTAGGATTAGGGGACGGGTGAGGGTCAGGCTTCGGGGAAGGTTTAGGGTTAGGGTTCGGGCTAGGGTTAGGGTTAGGGGACGGGGACGGTTTAGGGTCCAGGTGAGGGTACGACAACGATTTAGGGGGAGCGTACGTGTGAGGGCGCGGGTTAGTGTCAGCGTACGGGTTAGGATTAGGGGACGGGTGAGGGTCAGGCTTCGGGGAAGGGTTAGGGTTAGGGTTCGGGCTAGGGTTAGGGCACGGGGATGGGGACGGTTTAGGGTCCAGGTGAGGGTACGACAACGCTTTAGGGGGAGCGTACGTGTGAGGGCGCGGGTTAGTGTCAGCGTACGGGTTAGGATTAGGGGACGGGTGAGGGTCAGGCTTCGGGGGAGTGTTAGGGTTAGGGTTCGGGCTAGGGTTAGGGTTAGGGGACGGGGACGGTTTAGGGTCCAGGTGAGGGTACGACAACGCTTTAGGGGGAGCGTACGTGTGAGGGCGCGGGTTAGTGTCAGCGTACGGGTTAGGATTAGGGGACTGGTGAGGGTCAGGCTTCGGGGGAGGGTTAGGGTTAGGGTTCGGACTAGGGTTAGGGCACGGGGACGGGGACGGTTTAGGGTCCAGGTGAGGGTACGACAACGCTTTAGGGGGAGCGTACGTGTGAGGGCGCGGGTTAGTGTCAGCGTACGGGTTAGGATTAGGGGACGGGTGAGGGTCAGGCTTCGGGGAAGGGTTAGGGTTAGGGTTCGGGCTAGGGTTAGGGTTAGGGTACGGGGACGGTTTAGGGTCCAGGTGAGGGTACGACAACGCTTTAGGGGGAGCGTACGTGTGAGGGCGCGGGTTAGTGTCAGCGTACGGGTTAGGATTAGGGGACGGGTGAGGGTCAGGCTTCGGGGAAGGGTTAGGGTTAGGGTTCGGGCTAGGGTTAGGGTTAGGGGACGGGGACGGTTTAGGGTCCAGGTGAGGGTACGACAACGCTTTAGGGGGAGCGTACGTGTGAGGGCGCGGGTTAGTGTCAGCGTACGGGTTAGGATTAGGGGACGGGTGAGGGTCAGGCTTCGGGGAAGGGTTAGGGTTAGGGTTCGGGCTAGGGTTAGTGTTAGGGGACGGGGACGGTTTAGGGTCCAGGTGAGGGTACGACAACGCTTTAGGGGGAGCGTACGTGTGAGGGTGCGGGTTAGTGTCAGCGTACGGGTTAGGATTAGGGGACGGGTGAGGGTCAGGCTTCGGGGAAGGGTTAGGGTTAGGGTTCGGGCTAGGGTTAGGGTTAGGGGACGGGGACGGTTTAGGGTCCAGGTGAGGGTACGACAACGCTTTAGGGGGAGCGTACGTGTGAGGGCGCGGGTTAGTGTCAGCGTACGGGTTAGGATTAGGGGACGGGTGAGGGTCAGGCTTCGGGGAAGGTTTAGGGTTAGGGTTCGGGCTAGGGTTAGGGTTAGGGGACGGGGACGGTTTAGGGTCCAGGTGAGGGTACGACAACGATTTAGGGGGAGCGTACGTGTGAGGGCGCGGGTTAGTGTCAGCGTACGGGTTAGGATTAGGGGACGGGTGAGGGTCAGGCTTCGGGGAAGGGTTAGGGTTAGGGTTCGGGCTAGGGTTAGGGCACGGGGACGGGGACGGTTTAGGGTCCAGGTGAGGGTACGACAACGCTTTAGGGGGAGCGTACGTGTGAGGGCGCGGGTTAGTGTCAGCGTACGGGTTAGGATTAGGGGACGGGTGAGGGTCAGGCTTCGGGGGAGGATTAGGGTTAGGGTTCGGGCTAGGGTTAGGGTTAGGGGACGGGGACGGTTTAGGGTCCAGGTGCGGGTACGACAACGCTTTAGGGGGAGCGTACGTGTGAGGGCGCGGGTTAGTGTCAGCGTACGGGTTAGGATTAGGGGACGGGTGAGGGTCAGGCTTCGGGGAAGGGATAGGGTTAGGGTTCGGGCTAGGGTTAGGGTTAGGGGACGGGGACGGTTTAGGGTCCAGGTGAGGGTACGACAACGCTTTAGGGGGAGCGTACGTGTGAGGGCGCGGGTTAGTGTCAGCGTACGGGTTAGGATTAGGGGACGGGTGAGGGTCAGGCTTCGGGGAAGGGTTAGGGTTAGGGTTCGGGCTAGGGTTAGGGTTAGGGGACGGGGACGGTTTAGGGTCCAGGTGAGGGTACGACAACGATTTAGGGGGAGCGTACGTGTGAGGGCGCGGGTTAGTGTCAGCGTACGGGTTAGGATTAGGGGACGGGTGAGGGTCAGGCTTCGGGGAAGGTTTAGGGTTAGGGTTCGGGCTAGGGTTAGGGTTAGGGGACGGGGACGGTTTAGGGTCCAGGTGAGGGTACGACAACGATTTAGGGGGAGCGTACGTGTGAGGGCGCGGGTTAGTGTCAGCGTACGGGTTAGGATTAGGGGACGGGTGAGGGTCAGGCTTCGGGGAAGGGTTAGGGTTAGGGTTCGGGCTAGGGTTAGGGCACGGGGACGGGGACGGTTTAGGGTCCAGGTGAGGGTACGACAACGCTTTAGGGGGAGCGTACGTGTGAGGGCGCAGGTTAGTGTCAGCGTACGGGTTAGGATTAGGGGACGGGTGAGGGTCAGGCTTCGGGGGAGGGTTAGGGTTAGGGTTCGGGCTAGGGTTAGGGTTAGGGGACGGGGACGGTTTAGGGTCCAGGTGAGGGTACGACAACGCTTTAGGGGAAGCGTACGTGTGAGGGCGCGGGTTAGTGTCAGCGTACGGGTTAGGATTAGGGGACGGGTGAGGGTCAGGCTTCGGGGGAGGGTTAGGGTTAGGGTTCGGACTAGGGTTAGGGCACGGGGACGGGGACGGTTTAGGGTCCAGGTGAGGGTACGACAACGCTTTAGGGGGAGCGTACGTGTGAGGGCGCGGGTTAGTGTCAGCGTACGGGTTAGGATTACGGGACGGGTGAGGGTCAGGCTTCGGGGAAGGGTTAGGGTTAGGGTTCGGGCTAGGTTTAGGGTTAGGGGACGGGGACGGTTTAGGGTCCAGGTGAGGGTACGACAACGCTTTAGGGGGAGCGTACGTGTGAGGGCGCGGGTTAGTGTCAGCGTACGGGTTAGGATTAGGGGACGGGTGAGGGTCAGGCTTCGGGGGAGGGTTAGGGTTAGGGTTCGGACTAGGGTTAGGGCACGGGGACGGGGACGGTTTAGGGTCCAGGTGAGGGTACGACAACGCTTTAGGGGGAGCGTACGTGTGAGGGCGCGGGTTAGTGTCAGCGTACGGGTTAGGATTACGGGACGGGTGAGGGTCAGGCTTCGGGGAAGGGTTAGGGTTAGGGTTCGGGCTAGGGTTAGGGTTAGGGGACGGGGACGGTTTAGGGTCCAGGTGAGGGTACGACAACGCTTTAGGGGGAGCGTACGTGTGAGGGCGCGGGTTAGTGTCAGCGTACGGGTTAGGATTAGGGGACGGGTGAGGGTCAGGCTTCGGGGAAGGGTTAGGGTTAGGGTTCGGGCTAGGGTTAGGGCACGGGGACGGGGACGGTTTAGGGTCCAGGTGAGGGTACGACAACGCTTTAGGGGGAGCGTACGTGTGAGGGCGCAGGTTAGTGTCAGCGTACGGGTTAGGATTAGGGGACGGGTGAGGGTCAGGCTTCGGGGGAGGGTTAGGGTTAGGGTTCGGGCTAGGGTTAGGGTTAGGGGACGGGGACGGTTTAGGGTCCAGGTGAGGGTACGACAACGCTTTAGGGGAAGCGTACGTGTGAGGGCGCGGGTTAGTGTCAGCGTACGGGTTAGGATTAGGGGACGGGTGAGGGTCAGGCTTCGGGGGAGGGTTAGGGTTAGGGTTCGGACTAGGGTTAGGGCACGGGGACGGGGACGGTTTAGGGTCCAGGTGAGGGTACGACAACGCTTTAGGGGGAGCGTACGTGTGAGGGCGCGGGTTAGTGTCAGCGTACGGGTTAGGATTACGGGACGGGTGAGGGTCAGGCTTCGGGGAAGGGTTAGGGTTAGGGTTCGGGCTAGGGTTAGGGTTAGGGGACGGGGACGGTTTAGGGTCCAGGTGAGGGTACGACAACGCTTTAGGGGGAGCGTACGTGTGAGGGCGCGGGTTAGTGTCAGCGTACGGGTTAGGATTAGGGGACGGGTGAGGGTCAGGCTTCGGGGGAGGGTTAGGGTTAGGGTTCGGACTAGGGTTAGGGCACGGGGACGGGGACGGTTTAGGGTCCAGGTGAGGGTACGACAACGCTTTAGGGGGAGCGTACGTGTGAGGGCGCGGGTTAGTGTCAGCGTACGGGTTAGGATTACGGGACGGGTGAGGGTCAGGCTTCGGGGAATGGTTAGGGTTAGGGTTCGGGCTAGGGTTAGGGTTAGGGGACGGGGACGGTTTAGGGTCCAGGTGAGGGTACGACAACGCTTTAGGGGGAGCGTACGTGTGAGGGCGCGGGTTAGTGTCAGCGTACGGGTTAGGATTAGGGGACGGGTGAGGGTCAGGCTTCGGGGAAGGGTTAGGGTTAGGGTTCGGGCTAGGGTTAGGGTTAGGGTACGGGGACGGTTTAGGGTCCAGGTGAGGGTACGACAACGCTTTAGGGGGAGCGTACGTGTGAGGGCGCGGGTTAGTGTCAGCGTACGGGTTAGGATTAGGGGACGGGTGAGGGTCAGGCTTCGGGGAAGGGTTAGGGTTAGGGTTCGGGCTAGGGTTAGGGTTAGGGGACGGGGACGGTTTAGGGTCCAGGTGAGGGTACGACAACGCTTTAGGGGGAGCGTACGTGTGAGGGCGCGGGTTAGTGTCAGCGTACGGGTTAGGATTAGGGGACGGGTGAGGGTCAGGCTTCGGGGAAGGGTTAGGGTTAGGGTTCGGGCTAGGGTTAGTGTTAGGGGACGGGGACGGTTTAGGGTCCAGGTGAGGGTACGACAACGCTTTAGGGGGAGCGTACGTGTGAGGGCGCGGGTTAGTGTCAGCGTACGGGTTAGGATTAGGGGACGGGTGAGGGTCAGGCTTCGGGGGAGGATTAGGGTTAGGGTTCGGGCTAGGGTTAGGGTTAGGGGACGGGGACGGTTTAGGGTCCAGGTGCGGGTACGACAACGCTTTAGGGGGAGCGTACGTGTGAGGGCGCGGGTTAGTGTCAGCGTACGGGTTAGGATTAGGGGACGGGTGAGGGTCAGGCTTCGGGGAAGGGATAGGGTTAGGGTTCGGGCTAGGGTTAGGGTTAGGGGACGGGGACGGTTTAGGGTCCAGGTGAGGGTACGACAACGCTTTAGGGGGAGCGTACGTGTGAGGGCGCGGGTTAGTGTCAGCGTACGGGTTAGGATTAGGGGACGGGTGAGGGTCAGGCTTCGGGGAAGGGTTAGGGTTAGGGTTCGGGCTAGGGTTAGGGTTAGGGGACGGGGACGGTTTAGGGTCCAGGTGAGGGTACGACAACGATTTAGGGGGAGCGTACGTGTGAGGGCGCGGGTTAGTGTCAGCGTACGGGTTAGGATTAGGGGACGGGTGAGGGTCAGGCTTCGGGGAAGGGTTAGGGTTAGGGTTCGGGCTAGGGTTAGGGCACGGGGACGGGGACGGTTTAGGGTCCAGGTGAGGGTACGACAACGCTTTAGGGGGAGCGTACGTGTGAGGGCGCGGGTTAGTGTCAGCGTACGGGTTAGGATTAGGGGACGGGTGAGGGTCAGGCTTCGGGGGAGGGTTAGGGTTAGGGTTCGGACTAGGGTTAGGGCACGGGGACGGGGACGGTTTAGGGTCCAGGTGAGGGTACGACAACGCTTTAGGGGGAGCGTACGTGTGAGGGCGCGGGTTAGTGTCAGCGTACGGGTTAGTATTAGGGGACGGGTGAGGGTTAGGCTTCGGGGGAGGGTTAGGGTTAGGGTTCGGACTAGGGTTAGGGCACGGGGACGGGGACGGTTTAGGGTCCAGGTGAGGGTACGACAACGCTTTAGGGGGAGCGTACGTGTGAGGGCGCGGGTTAGTGTCAGCGTACGGGTTAGGATTAGGGGACGGGTGAGGGTCATGCTTCGGGGAAGGGTTAGGGTTAGGGTTCGGGCTAGGGTTAGGGCACGGGGACGGGGACGGTTTAGGGTCCAGGTGAGGGTACGACAACGCTTTAGGGGGAGCGTACGTGTGAGGGCGCGGGTTAGTGTCAGCGTACGGGTTAGGATTAGGGGACGGGTGAGGGTCAGGCTTCGGGGGAGGGTTAGGGTTAGGGTTCGGGCTAGGGTTAGGGTTAGGGGACGGGGACGGTTTAGGGTCCAGGTGAGGGTACGACAACGCTTTAGGGGGAGCGTACGTGTGAGGGCGCGGGTTAGTGTCAGCGTACGGGTTAGGATTAGGGGACTGGTGAGGGTCAGGCTTCGGGGGAGGGTTAGGGTTAGGGTTCGGACTAGGGTTAGGGCACGGGGACGGGGACGGTTTAGGGTCCAGGTGAGGGTACGACAACGCTTTAGGGGGAGCGTACGTGTGAGGGCGCGGGTTAGTGTCAGCGTACGGGTTAGGATTAGGGGACGGGTGAGGGTCAGGCTTCGGGGAAGTGTTAGGGTTAGGGTTCGGGCTAGGGTTAGGGTTAGGGGACGGGGACGGTTTAGGGTCCAGGTGAGGGTACGACAACGCTTTAGGGGGAGCGTACGTGTGAGGGCGCGGGTTAGTGTCAGCGTACGGGTTAGGATTAGGGGACGGGTGAGGGTCAGGCTTCGGGGAAGGGTTAGGGTTAGGGTTCGGGCTAGGGTTAGGGTTAGGGGACGGGGACGGTTTAGGGTCCAGGTGAGGGTACGACAACGCTTTAGGGGGAGCGTACGTGTGAGGGCGCGGGTTAGTGTCAGCGTACGGGTTAGGATTAGGGGACGGGTGAGGGTCAGGCTTCGGGGAAGGGTTAGGGTTAGGGTTCGGGCTAGGGTTAGTGTTAGGGGACGGGGACGGTTTAGGGTCCAGGTGAGGGTACGACAACGCTTTAGGGGGAGCGTACGTGTGAGGGCGCGGGTTAGTGTCAGCGTACGGGTTAGGATTAGGGGACGGGTGAGGGTCAGGGTTCGGGGAAGGGTTAGGGTTAGGGTTCGGGCTAGGGTTAGGGTTAGGGGACGGGCACGGTTTAGGGTCCAGGTGAGGGTACGACAACGCTTTAGGGGGAGCGTACGTGTGAGGGCGCGGGTTAGTGTCAGCGTACGGGTTAGGATTAGGGGACGGGTGAGGGTCAGGCTTCGGGGAAGGTTTAGGGTTAGGGTTCGGGCTAGGGTTAGGGTTAGGGGACGGGGACGGTTTAGGGTCCAGGTGAGGGTACGACAACGATTTAGGGGGAGCGTACGTGTGAGGGCGCGGGTTAGTGTCAGCGTACGGGTTAGGATTAGGGGACGGGTGAGGGTCAGGCTTCGGGGAAGTGTTAGGGTTAGGGTTCGGGCTAGGGTTAGGGCACGGGGACGGGGACGGTTTAGGGTCCAGGTGAGGGTACGACAACGCTTTAGGGGGAGCGTACGTGTGAGGGCGCGGTTTAGTGTCAGCGTACGGGTTAGGATTAGGGGACGGGTGAGGGTCAGGCTTCGGGGGAGGGTTAGGGTTAGGGTTCGGGCTAGGGTTAGGGTTAGGGGACGGGGACGGTTTAGGGTCCAGGTGAGGGTACGACAACGCTTTACGGGGAGCGTACGTGTGAGGGCGCGGGTTAGTGTCAGCGTACGGGTTAGGATTAGGGGACGGGTGAGGGTCAGGCTTCGGGGGAGGGTTAGGGTTAGGGTTCGGACTAGGGTTAGGGCACGGGGACGGGGACGGTTTAGGGTCCAGGTGAGGGTACGACAACGCTTTAGGGGGAGCGTACGTGTGAGGGCGCGGGTTAGTGTCAGCGTACGGGTTAGGATTAGGGGACGGGTGAGGGTCAGGCTTCGGGGAAGGGTTACGGTTAGGGTTCGGGCTAGGGTTAGGGTTAGGGGACGGGGACGGTTTAGGGTCCAGGTGAGGGTACGACAACGCTTTAGGGGGAGCGTACGTGTGAGGGCGCGGGTTAGTGTCAGCGTACGGGTCAGGATTAGGGGACGGGTGAGGGTCAGGCTTCGGCAAAGGGTTAGGGTTAGGGTTCGGGCTAGGGTTAGGGTTAGGGGATGGGGACGGTTTAGGGTCCAGGTGAGGGTATGACAACGCTTTAGGGGGAGCGTACGTGTCAGGGCGCGGGTTAGTGTCAGCGTACGGGTTAGGATTAGGGGACGGGTGAGGGTCAGGCTTCGGGGAAGGGTTAGGGTTAGGGTTCGGGCTAGGGTTAGGGTTAGGGGACGGGGACGGTTTAGGGTCCAGGTGAGGGTACGACAACGCTTTAGGGGGAGCGTACGTGTGAGGGCGCGGGTTAGTGTCAGCGTACGGGTTAGGATTAGGGGACGGGTGAGGGTCAGGCTTCGGGGAAGGGTTAGGGTTAGGGTTCGGGCTAGGGTTAGGGCACGGGGACGGGGACGGTTTAGGGTCCAGGTGAGGGTACGACAACGCTTTAGGGGGAGCGTACGTGTGAGGGCGCGGGTTAGTGTCAGCGTACGGGTTAGGATTAGGGGACGGGTGAGGGTCAGGCTTCGGGGAAGGGTTAGGGTTAGGGTTCGGGCTAGGGTTAGGGTTAGGGGACGGGGACGGTTTAGGGTCCAGGTGAGGGTACGACAACGCTTTAGGGGGAGCGTACGTGTGAGGGCGCGGGTTAGTGTCAGCGTACGGGTTAGGATTAGGGGACGGGTGAGGGTAAGGCTTCGGGGAAGGGTTAGGGTTAGGGTTCGGGCTAGGGTTAGGGTTAGGAGACGGGGACGGTTTAGGGTCCAGGTGAGGGTACGACAACGCTTTAGGGGGAGCGTACGTGTGAGGGCGCGGGTTAGTGTCAGCGTACGGGTTAGGATTAGGGGACGGGTGAGGGTCATGCTTCGGGGAAGGGTTAGGGTTAGGGTTCGGGCTAGGGTTAGGGCACGGGGACGGGGACGGTTTAGGGTCCAGGTGAGGGTACGACAACGCTTTAGGGGGAGCGTACGTGTGAGGGCGCGGGTTAGTGTCAGCGTACGGGTTAGGATTAGGGGACGGGTGAGGGTCAGGCTTCGGGGAAGTGTTAGGGTTAGGGTTCGGGCTAGGGTTAGGGCACGGGGACGGGGACGGTTTAGGGTCCAGGTGAGGGTACGACAACGCTTTAGGGGGAGCGTACGTGTGAGGGCGCGGGTTAGTGTCAGCGTACCGGTTAGGATTAGGGGACGGGTGAGGGTCAGGCTTCGGGGAAGGGTTAGGGTTAGGGTTCGGGCTAGGGTTAGGGTTAGGGGACGGGGACGGTTTAGGGCCCAGGTGAGGGTACGACAACGCTTTAGGGGGAGCGTACGTGTGAGGGCGCGGGTTAGTGTCAGTGTACGGGTTAGGATTAGGGGACGGGTGAGGGTAAGGCTTCGGGGAAGGGTTAGGGTTAGGGTTCGGGCTAGGGTTAGGGTTAGGGGACGGGGACGGTTTAGGGTCCAGGTGAGGGTACGACAACGATTTAGGGGGAGCGTACGTGTGAGGGCGCGGGTTAGTGTCAGCGTACGGGTTAGGATTAGGGGACGGGTGAGGGTCATGCTTCGGGGAAGGGTTAGGGTTAGGGTTCGGGCTAGGGTTAGGGCACGGGGACGGGGACGGTTTAGGGTCCAGGTGAGGGTACGACAACGCTTTAGGGGGAGCGTACGTGTGAGGGCGCTGGTTAGTGTCAGCGTACGGGTTAGGATTAGGGGACGGGTGAGGGTCAGGCTTCGGGGGAGGGTTAGGGTTAGGGTTCGGGCTAGGGTTAGGGTTAGGGGACGGGGACGGTTTAGGGTCCAGGTGAGGGTACGACAACGCTTTAGGGGGAGCGTACGTGTGAGGGCGCGGGTTAGTGTCAGCGTACGGGTTAGGATTAGGGGACTGGTGAGGGTCAGGCTTCGGGGGAGGGTTAGGGTTAGGGTTCGGACTAGGGTTAGGGCACGGGGACGGGGACGGTTTAGGGTCCAGGTGAGGGTACGACAACGCTTTAGGGGGAGCGTACGTGTGAGGGCGCGGGTTAGTGTCAGCGTACGGGTTAGGATTAGGGGACGGGTGAGGGTCAGGCTTCGGGGAAGTGTTAGGGTTAGGGTTCGGGCTAGGGTTAGGGTTAGGGGACGGGGACGGTTTAGGGTCCAGGTGAGGGTACGACAACGCTTTAGGGGGAGCGTACGTGTGAGGGCGCGGGTTAGTGTCAGCGTACGGGTTAGGATTAGGGGACGGGTGAGGGTCAGGCTTCGGGGAAGGGTTAGGGTTAGGGTTCGGGCTAGGGTTAGGGTTAGGGGACGGGGACGGTTTAGGGTCCAGGTGAGGGTACGACAACGCTTTAGGGGGAGCGTACGTGTGAGGGCGCGGGTTAGTGTCAGCGTACGGGTTAGGATTAGGGGACGGGTGAGGGTCAGGCTTCGGGGAAGGGTTAGGGTTAGGGTTCGGGCTAGGGTTAGTGTTAGGGGACGGGGACGGTTTAGGGTCCAGGTGAGGGTACGACAACGCTTTAGGGGGAGCGTACGTGTGAGGGCGCGGGTTAGTGTCAGCGTACGGGTTAGGATTAGGGGACGGGTGAGGGTCAGGGTTCGGGGAAGGGTTAGGGTTAGGGTTCGGGCTAGGGTTAGGGTTAGGGGACGGGCACGGTTTAGGGTCCAGGTGAGGGTACGACAACGCTTTAGGGGGAGCGTACGTGTGAGGGCGCGGGTTAGTGTCAGCGTACGGGTTAGGATTAGGGGACGGGTGAGGGTCAGGCTTCGGGGAAGGTTTAGGGTTAGGGTTCGGGCTAGGGTTAGGGTTAGGGGACGGGGACGGTTTAGGGTCCAGGTGAGGGTACGACAACGATTTAGGGGGAGCGTACGTGTGAGGGCGCGGGTTAGTGTCAGCGTACGGGTTAGGATTAGGGGACGGGTGAGGGTCAGGCTTCGGGGAAGTGTTAGGGTTAGGGTTCGGGCTAGGGTTAGGGCACGGGGACGGGGACGGTTTAGGGTCCAGGTGAGGGTACGACAACGCTTTAGGGGGAGCGTACGTGTGAGGGCGCGGTTTAGTGTCAGCGTACGGGTTAGGATTAGGGGACGGGTGAGGGTCAGGCTTCGGGGGAGGGTTAGGGTTAGGGTTCGGGCTAGGGTTAGGGTTAGGGGACGGGGACGGTTTAGGGTCCAGGTGAGGGTACGACAACGCTTTACGGGGAGCGTACGTGTGAGGGCGCGGGTTAGTGTCAGCGTACGGGTTAGGATTAGGGGACGGGTGAGGGTCAGGCTTCGGGGGAGGGTTAGGGTTAGGGTTCGGACTAGGGTTAGGGCACGGGGACGGGGACGGTTTAGGGTCCAGGTGAGGGTACGACAACGCTTTAGGGGGAGCGTACGTGTGAGGGCGCGGGTTAGTGTCAGCGTACGGGTTAGGATTAGGGGACGGGTGAGGGTCAGGCTTCGGGGAAGGGTTACGGTTAGGGTTCGGGCTAGGGTTAGGGTTAGGGGACGGGGACGGTTTAGGGTCCAGGTGAGGGTACGACAACGCTTTAGGGGGAGCGTACGTGTGAGGGCGCGGGTTAGTGTCAGCGTACGGGTCAGGATTAGGGGACGGGTGAGGGTCAGGCTTCGGCGAAGGGTTAGGGTTAGGGTTCGGGCTAGGGTTAGGGTTAGGGGATGGGGACGGTTTAGGGTCCAGGTGAGGGTATGACAACGCTTTAGGGGGAGCGTACGTGTGAGGGCGCGGGTTAGTGTCAGCGTACGGGTTAGGATTAGGGGACGGGTGAGGGTCAGGCTTCGGGGAAGGGTTAGGGTTAGGGTTCGGGCTAGGGTTAGGGTTAGGGGACGGGGACGGTTTAGGGTCCAGGTGAGGGTACGACAACGCTTTAGGGGGAGCGTACGTGTGAGGGCGCGGGTTAGTGTCAGCGTACGGGTTAGGATTAGGGGACGGGTGAGGGTCAGGCTTCGGGGAAGGGTTAGGGTTAGGGTTCGGGCTAGGGTTAGGGCACGGGGACGGGGACGGTTTAGGGTCCAGGTGAGGGTACGACAACGCTTTAGGGGGAGCGTACGTGTGAGGGCGCGGGTTAGTGTCAGCGTACGGGTTAGGATTAGGGGACGGGTGAGGGTCAGGCTTCGGGGAAGGGTTAGGGTTAGGGTTCGGGCTAGGGTTAGGGTTAGGGGACGGGGACGGTTTAGGGTCCAGGTGAGGGTACGACAACGCTTTAGGGGGAGCGTACGTGTGAGGGCGCGGGTTAGTGTCAGCGTACGGGTTAGGATTAGGGGACGGGTGAGGGTAAGGCTTCGGGGAAGGGTTAGGGTTAGGGTTCGGGCTAGGGTTAGGGTTAGGAGACGGGGACGGTTTAGGGTCCAGGTGAGGGTACGACAACGCTTTAGGGGGAGCGTACGTGTGAGGGCGCGGGTTAGTGTCAGCGTACGGGTTAGGATTAGGGGACGGGTGAGGGTCAGGCTTCGGGGAAGTGTTAGGGTTAGGGTTCGGGCTAGGGTTAGGGCACGGGGACGGGGACGGTTTAGGGTCCAGGTGAGGGTACGACAACGCTTTAGGGGGAGCGTACGTGTGAGGGCGCGGGTTAGTGTCAGCGTACGGGTTAGGATTAGGGGACGGGTGAGGGTCAGGCTTCGGGGAAGGGTTAGGGTTAGGGTTCGGGCTAGGGTTAGGGTTAGGGGACGGGGACGGTTTAGGGCCCAGGTGAGGGTACGACAACGCTTTAGGGGGAGCGTACGTGTGAGGGCGCGGGTTAGTGTCAGTGTACGGGTTAGGATTAGGGGACGGGTGAGGGTAAGGCTTCGGGGAAGGGTTAGGGTTAGGGTTCGGGCTAGGGTTAGGGTTAGGGGACGGGGACGGTTTAGGGTCCAGGTGAGGGTACGACAACGATTTAGGGGGAGCGTACGTGTGAGGGCGCGGGTTAGTGTCAGCGTACGGGTTAGGATTAGGGGACGGGTGAGGGTA